>NC_056733.1:967920911-968050911 GCF_019279795.1 Protopterus annectens | reverse complement strand
TATGAAAGCATAACATTGTCTTGATCTAATTGTATTCTGATTTACCATCTACTTACTACACCCCCAGTATTTGAAAATATACAAGAATGGGGAAATGTTACCATGACAAACGTTAGCATTATCTATCTCCCTTTTCTTGTATCTTTGTCTCTTTATACAGAAGGAGATTGTGTTTGAGGACATAGGAGAGGATGGGTCATTTTTGGGTGGGAATGCGGCTCCATTTTTTCCATTTGTTTATAATAAGGAAAGCTGGGGAAGGAAGCAGGGAGGGTGTGTAGGAGATGGGGTTAGGAAAGAGTTAAGGGATTTTGTAAGCGAAAATACATAAAGGACAGAGAAGACAGAGAGGAACACTATGCAGACATGGGAGGAGGAGACGAGACAAGACATGCAGAAGGTGGGTAGACACAACGGGGTGATGAGGACGGACATGGGAATGATATCATTATGGTCCAGAGTGCCTCAAATATTCCCTTGCCTGATGGACCTGGGCAGGGTAACCCCAATGCTGAGGGGGCCAAGTCATTGGTGATTCAATCATTGGAGCCAACTGGGACAACAGATTCTCCATCTACTAGAGGATATATATATTGGTATGAGCTCCATCACCTCTCCACCAACCTCTCAACCACAACTTTAAGCAGGTCCTGAAGCTCATATTCCTTGCTTGCTATTTTGACACACATCAGCGTGCCCAAAGGGGTGGATCCATCCTTCCCACTCTATGAAAGGGTCCCCCAGAAGACAGCTTGAGGTGGTGAGCACTCCCACAATGCCCTAGGCTCTTGTGGTCCTACAGGAAAAAAAAGATAATAAGAGGAAAGAAGAAGAAGAAGAAAAGAGAGGGATTGAGCGATAAATGGAGAGGGCAACAAAGATTTCCAAGTGCTAAATAGCAAACACTTATATTTCAAAGAGCAAACGTAAAAGCGGTAACATTTATACAAAGTATATATATCATGTAATTAATAATGTCATGAGTAAGAACTGACAAGTACTGGTAGAGATTCAGGTCTGTTTTCATTTCAGAATTATTTGTCTCTGTAATATTGCATTAAGTTTACTTTGATGAATAACTGTATTCCTGTCTGTAATGAAATTCCATAAACCTTCTACAAGTAAGAAGTGTAACAGTAAATATTGACAGCTACTAGTTTAGGGCAATATCTCTTTTCACTTCAGAATTATTCATCTGTGTAATACAGCATTTCTTTTATATAACAGATTATGTGTGATAAAATTCCATAAACCTCACTGAATAAATACTAGCTGACCAGTTACTAAAGCTCTAAGTATGACAGTTTGACTTTCAGTTTCATGGTATTTTTATTTTCTATACCTGTCTCTTATTTTCTTCATAAACTGAAACTGTAGTAAAGGGGTTAGGAGACCATCCACTCCATCATCCTGTGATGTCACTCCCATGTGCATTCCACCCCCTCAGCAGCTGAGTAAATATGACAAAATAAGAGAAAAAAGACTGCATTACTGAGCCTGACTGCATGTGTAGTGTGCTTCAAAGTCACACAATAAGTAATATTTCTAAACGGTTTCTTCATAGAACCTTGGTTATGCAAACTCCCCTTCATTCTGCATTTTATTTTGTCCTCCGTAAGTTTGTTATAAGCAAGTTCAGCATGTAAATCTGTAAATGTCAGTAAATGTTTGCAGCATGGATCAGTGGAAAAAATGTTACAAAAAGTGGCGAAGGTATCCATCCTGCAGAAAAGAAATGTTAAGTACGCCTATGGCAAAATCAGGAAATGCTTTGCAACTGAAAATTTATTTATTTACAGACATTTGATTATTGGGAAAGTCCAACTGAGTACAAGTCCATTTTCAGTGGAGGCTAGGGGAAAAAAGCACCAAATTATTAAAAAAAAAAAAACAGTTTAAGAAAAATTATTTTACAATCTTCAAAACTAAAACAAAAACATCTGCAGTTTAAATAATTATAACAAATTAGACTTAATAAAAATATTGTTTAAGAATTGAAACAAGTTATATGACAATCATGTAACGTATAGAAAGTTTAGACAGTTTTTTAGAGAATTAAAGGTATGTTTATTTATTTAACATTTGTTTATTGGGAAAGTCCGACTTGGAATGAAGCCAATTTTCAGCAGATGTCCAGGGAGAAACACACCAGACACATGTTTTTGTAATGTGGGAGGAAACCCGAGTACCTGGAGAAAACCCACACAAATGCAGGGAAGACAGGGAGACTCCACACAGAAGGCACTCTAGTTAAGAATTGAACCTGAGAACATTTAGCTGTGAAACGACAATGCTACTGCTACACCACTGTCTAATACAAATGGGAATTACAATAAGAAGTGAGGGAAAAACAGGATTATGGTATATTTAGAGAGGAAGTCATGGAAGAGAATTTGATAGAAGTAAGAAAGTAAATGAAGAAGGGAGAGTAAGACGGTATAAGGAATGAAAAGGTACTTGTTCACATTTACAGATGAGTCTATCCTGGTTTTAAGCAATGAATTTTAACAGCCCATCCTGCACTTCTGCAGGTCCTATATGCAAGTGGTACCAATTACTAATCATAATGGGTTATAAGAACTCTACCTTATCTTGGGAATTTGCTCTACTGCATTTACCCTCTTCTGGCTTATCACAACTTGTTATACCCCATTTCCGAGTACGCTCACCCTGCTTGTCCTAACTTTCCTATATCGTTTATTTCTCTACCCTTCTATTTGCTTTCTTCTAACTAAAAAAATTAAAATTTAATATCATGTTTTGTTCACGGGAACAACTGAATATATAAAGACATTTCTTTTGTGCAACTATTACTCCATGTAACTCATAGTACTATATTTTGATGAAACTATATTTTGCATTATACAACAACCCCCCCCCCTCCATTAATATTCCAAAAAGTGCACGCTGATTGGTCAGTGTGTACATTGTAAATCAGAGTTATAGTAATGGAGAAAGGTCCGGTCACCCAGACTTTTTCCATTAGTATAACTCTTTTTTTATTACAGCAATGGAGAACGCAAGATCTCCATTGCTTGTTTCAATCTGTCTCGCCATGTTAAATGAGTTTAACATAGCGAGCCAGCTTTTAAAAAAAGCAACGGAGCATCTCCGTTGCTTTTTCTAAAGTTGTCTCACTATGTTAAACCCATTTAACATAGCGCAACACTTTAAAAAGCAATGGAGATCTTGCTTTCTCCATTGCTTTTTTCAAAACTGTCTTGCTATGTTAAATGGGTTTAACCTAGCGAGACAACTTTAAAAAAAGCAACAGAGATTCTCCGTTGCTTTTTTTAAAGCTGTCTGGCTATGTTAAACTCCTTTAACATAGCGAGACAGGCTGTAAAAAGCAATGGAGATCTTGCTTTCTCCATTGCTTTTGCCCACAGCTCTGATGTACTGCATAAATATATGCATGCGCAGTACATCAGAACTGCCGCAGAATACCCAGACAGCTGCGGAAGGGCAGCAAGGAGGCATTATACAATGCCATTATTTAAGAAAAGTAATTATTTTTTTCTTAAATAATGTCATTGTATAATAGCAATAACCCACTTCTGGGTGTGGGTAATGCTGGATTTACCCATGGTTGGCTTTGTTTGGCCACTCGGGCTTCGCCCTCATGACCAAACCACACCAACCGTGGGTAAATCCAGCATTACCCACACCCAGGCATGGGTTATTGCTATAATAACTCCTCTGTTTCTGTGTCTTCCAGTAGCTATCTTTCTGAAGTAAATCCATTGCTCTGTATTTCACCTTTAGTTTGTGTCATGTATTTTACTTTAATTTGTTGTTATTTACACTGTCTTACTACCTTAAGTTTCTGGAGTTTTTCTCCCCAGATCTCCTGTGAAAACGTGCTACTGGTGAATCGGACATTACCCGGTAATCATATCTAAAATAAATAAATATACATGTATTAATTACTATTTTCTCACTGATTAAATTTTATATTACCAAAAATTAGCTTGATAGATCAAAAATGACACGGGATGGATTTAAGTAAAGAGCAATAAAATATATATCAGCACATAAATTAATAATTCCCAATCAACATAAATTGGCTTGCTACAAACAATATGGGGAAAACCTTTATAATGTTATTGCATAATTAATTTCATATATTTTAATTGTATGTACATGTTTAAAACTAGCTTTGAGAGTTTACACTACAAAATATCATAAGATTACCCTATATCTTACTTGATTGCTTTTACTGTGGTTAATACCCTGTTATGTATTTTGTTGACTTGAAAATATATAGTCAATCATCATTTTTTGTATATAGTTAGTGTTATGGAAATGTGTTTTCTAATTGTTGTATGTCTAATTGATATTCTTTATAAGTATGTTTTTGGGAAAGATTTTAAATAAAGATATTGGAAAAAAAAGAGGTACCAGTTACCTTTGCTGGGGGATTGTCACTGACGTATTGATCTACTTTTTGGTGAAATGTTTGCTGCAATATCAACTTTAGCAGATAATCAATTTTCAGAAAGGTCAGAGACTTGCAGGTGTTGCTGTGCCTGCAAACAGCTTCCAAGTGATGGATGAAGGAATTACTGTCATTATTAATATTCAGTTTTTAATGTTTGTTTTGTATTGGTGGGACTAGTATGATATTGCAACAATATCTTCATCATTAATCACACTCAAGGAAATTGTAATCTGAATTAATGCAAAGCAAAGGAAAGACATGTAATTCAATAACTTCCTGTGTCTCCTTCTCACCCTGTGAGGTCAGTGATGTCTCTGGATGTAGGATTTCAGAATTTGAGAAGTTTTTTTGAACTATACAATACCTTACCAGTAAAATTTTGCTTCTCTCACAGAAAGGTGCTGCAGAGGCCCTTGCTAGTGAAACATGCAAGTAATACATTTTAAAATACAATCCTGACGGAAAATCTCACCAGACAAACTGAGCTGTTAACATGTTAATTCAGCAAAATGTAATGGCACAACAGCATGCAGCAGTCTTACTGAAGTACAATGTTTGTCAAAGTACAACAGTTGTACACTTTGCAATAGAAATGAAAAAAATAAAGCAAGTATTTCAAAAAGGAATATATTCCCATCCATCAAATTCTTCAAACATTTATGCCATGAAGCAGTCTGTTCAACACACCTATACAATTAGACTACATTCTCTGAGCTCTGAAAAGTTACTAAAAGGCCACACATCTTTATTTATTAGTTTAATATAATATAAAAGAAGTATTTATTGTGGTACTCTGGTTTCCTTTCCTGTCCCTCTGAAATCCATACATACAGCTGGTCTGTCCTCCTTTTGTGCGGGTCACTGTATTGCTGCCTGACATAGGGATCCCTGTAAACAAACTCAGGTGAGCCCCCATCTTTGACCATAGATCAAATTCTTCCAGCTGCCTTCATCTGCAGCACCCTCCAGCATTTTTCAGGCATGATGCCTGCAGCAGGTGAAAAAGAATGTTGGTCTCTTTTCAGACCTACTTGAGACAGAAGCCTGGACTTTTGCAGATGATATCTTTTTAGTACCATGGAACTGAGACTACTAGGGTGTGAAGTCACTCTGCATGTCCCCTCATACCTTTTGCAGGTACAGGCTAGGTGCAAAAAAGCACGAGCATTTATATGCTTTTATGTGCACCTCCATCATGTCATTAGCATGAGCCTGAGCTGCATCGACACGTGGGCTTTTACTCTCACCTGGAAATCCTTCTGCTCCATAGAAGCATGGCTCAGCAACTAAAACATCTCCTAAATCCAAAAAAAACTAAAACTACTACTGTCTACTCCAAATCTCTTCCCCCAAAAAACACCCAGCAAGCCTAATATAGCACTGCAATCTCACACCAAACTATTAGGTGAGATTATACATGGCCATCTGAAATGTGATCACCACCTTCAGCAAACCATAATGAAAATACACCAAACGTGAGTAAAACACTACATTACTGACTCTGCTAGATAAAACATAAACACCTCTTTTCAACTCCTCACCCTACGATATGCCTCTTTTATCCTAACCAGTCTCATCTCCTCTCTATCATCCACACTAAAACAATGCTGCAGTAAGTAGCCATATTCCAAACTAACCAACATTATAGATCACATGACTGCTTCTCCCTAAAACAACTAAACTGGCTCAAACCAAATCCTTCTTACTGTACTCAGAATTGTTTTCAACCTTCAAACTACTTCATAACACTGAAGAATCGCCTTCGCTTCAGTCCATCATTCAACATTGCGCTACTAAGAGGTGTCTGCACCCCAATGACAAATCACTACTTTCCATAACTAAACCTAACAATGCAGGACACTTCCTGTATTCAGACTGCATTGCTGACAGCCAGAATACACAGTGGTCTCTGTGAATGGAAATGCACAGGAACACATCGTAGGTTACCTTCCTGTAACTGAAGGATGAAATGCATGTGAAATTGTTTCAATAATTAGTTTTCTCCACCCTTGCAGAAAACTTTATAGGCCTGCATTTGACTATGCACAGTCTGACACATAATGTATAACACAGAGAGGGACAGAAGGAAAAGGCAAATCAAGAAAACCTAATTAAAGTTTCAAAATCCTAATTAATGTTTCAAAATCCTAATTAATGTTTCAAAATCCTAATTAAAGTTTCAAAATCCTAATTAAAGTTTCAAAATCCTAATTAATGTTTCAAAATCCTAATTAAAGTTTCAAAATCCTAATTAATGTTTCAAAATCCTAATTAAAGTTTCAAAATCCTAATTAATGTTTCAAAATCCTAATTAAAGTTTCAAAATCCTAATTAAAGTTTCAAAATCCTAATTAATGTTTCAATGTGTTTTTGTTCCATTCCTGGATGAATAGCATTGCTTAGAACTGATTTGTAGTCACATAGCTTAGGAATGTGTAAATATTTGCAAACCTGTATTTTCAGGTTAAAAACTATTATAACATCAGGGAGAAAGACACAGGTGAGATATTAGTCCAGAGGAAAAGTGCATTCGTCATGGATTCCTAAACAGGCAGAGTAAGCGAAAGTGTGTAATCAAGTGGAGGCTGACATACCTGCTGTAAGAAGAAGGAACTGCTCCTTGGTAGAGTGCAGATAAGAACACATAACTGTTGTAAGAAAAAGGAACTGCTCCTTGGTAGAGTGCAGATAAGAACACATACCTGCTGTAAGAAGGAGTTGCTCCTTGGTAGAGTGCAGATAAGAACACATAACTGCTGTAAGAAGGAGGAACTGCTCCTTGGTAGAGTGCAGATAAGAACACATAACTGCTGTAAGAAAAAGGAACTGCTCCTTGGTAGAGTGCAGATAAGAACACATACCTGCTGTAAGAAGGAGTTGCTCCTTGGTAGAGTGCAGATAAGAACACATAACTGCTGTAAGAAGAAGGAACTGCACCTTGGTAGAGTGCAGATAAGAACACATAACTGCTGTAAGAAGAAGGAACTGCTCCTTGGTAGAGTGCAGATAAGAACACATAACTGCTGTAAGAAGGAACTGCTCCTTGGTAGAGTGCAGATAAGAACACATAACTGCTGTAAGAAGGAGTTGCTCCTTGGTAGAGTGCAGATAAGAACACATAACTGCTGTAAGAAGGAGCTGCTCCTTGGTAGAGTGCAGATAAGAACACATAACTGCTGTAAGAATGAGTTGCTCCTTGGTAGAGTGCAGATAAGAACACATACCTGCTGTAAGAAGGAGTTGCTCCTTGGTAGAGTGCAGATAAGAACACATAACTGTTGTAAGAAAAAGGAACTGCTCCTTGGTAGAGTGCAGATAAGAACACATAACTGTTGTAAGAAGGAACTGCTCCTTGGTAGAGTGCAGATAAGAACACATAACTGCTGTAAGAAGAAGGAACTGAACCTTGGTAGAGTGCATATAAGAACACATAACTGCTGTAAGAAGAGTGAACTGCTCCTTGGTAGAGTGCAGATAAGAACACATAACTGTTGTAAGAAAAAGGAACTGAACCTTGGTAGAGTGCATATAAGAACACATAACTGCTGTAGGAAGAAGGAACTGCTCCTTGGTAGAGTGCATATAAGAACACATAACTGCTGTAGGAAGAAGGAACTGCTCCTTGGTAGAGTGCAGATAAGAACACATAACTGCTGTAAGAAGAAGGAACTGAACCTTGGTAGAGTGCATATAAGAACACATAACTGCTGTAGGAAGAAGGAACTGCTCCTTGGTAGAGTGCATATAAGAACACATAACTGCTGTAGGAAGAAGGAACTGCTCCTTGGTAGAGTGCAGATAAGAACACATAACTGCTGTAAGAAGAGTGAACTGCTCCTTGGTAGAGTGCAGATAAGAACACATAACTGTTGTAAGAAAAAGGAACTGCTCCTTGGTAGAGTGCAGATAAGAACACATAACTGCTGTAAGAAGGAGTTGCTCCTTGGTAGAGTGCAGATAAGAACACATAACTGCTGTAAGAAGAGTGAACTGAACCTTGGTAGAGTGCACATAAGAACACATAACTGCTGTAGGAAGAAGGAACTGCTCCTTGGTAGAGTGCAGATAAGAACACATAACTGCTGTAAGAAGAGTGAACTGCACCTTGGTAGAGTGCACATAAGAACACATAACTGCTGTAAGAAGGAGTTGCTCCTTGGTAGAGTGCAGATAAGAACACAAAACTGCTGTAAGAAGGAGGAACTGCTCCTTGGTAGAGTGCACATAAGAACACATAACTGCTGTAAGAAGGAACTGCTCCTTGGTAGAGTGCACATAAGAACACATAACTGCTGTAAGAAGAGTGAACTGCACCTTGGTAGAGTGCAGATAAGAACACAAAACTGCTGTAAGAAGAGTGAACTGAACCTTGGTAGAGTGCACATAAGAACACATAACTGCTGTAGGAAGAAGGAACTGCTCCTTGGTAGAGTGCAGATAAGAACACATAACTGCTGTAAGAAGAGTGAACTGCACCTTGGTAGAGTGCAGATAAGAACACATAACTGTTGTAAGAAAAAGGAACTGCTCCTTGGTAGAGTGCAGATAAGAACACATAACTGCTGTAAGAAGAGTGAACTGAACCTTGGTAGAGTGCACATAAGAACACATAACTGCTGTAGGAAGAAGGAACTGCTCCTTGGTAGAGTGCAGATAAGAACACATAACTGCTGTAAGAAGGAGTTGCTCCTTGGTAGAGTGCAGATAAGAACACATAACTGCTGTAAGAAGAGTGAACTGCACCTTGGTAGAGTGCAGATAAGAACACAAAACTGCTGTAAGAAGGAGGAACTGCTCCTTGGTAGAGTGCACATAAGAACACATAACTGCTGTAGGAAGAAGGAACTGCTCCTTGGTAGAGTGCAGATAAGAACACATAACTGCTGTAAGAAGAGTGAACTGAACCTTGGTAGAGTGCACATAAGAACACATAACTGCTGTAGGAAGAAGGAACTGCTCCTTGGTAGAGTGCAGATAAGAACACATAACTGCTGTAAGAAGAGTGAACTGCACCTTGGTAGAGTGCAGATAAGAACACAAAACTGCTGTAAGAAGGAGGAACTGCTCCTTGGTAGAGTGCACATAAGAACACATAACTGCTGTAAGAAGGAACTGCTCCTTGGTAGAGTGCACATAAGAACACATAACTGCTGTAAGAAGAGTGAACTGCACCTTGGTAGAGTGCAGATAAGAACACAAAACTGCTGTAAGAAGGAGGAACTGCTCCTTGGTAGAGTGCACATAAGAACACATAACTGCTGTAAGAAGAGTGAACTGCACCTTGGTAGAGTGCAGATAAGAACACAAAACTGCTGTAAGAAGGAGGAACTGCTCCTTGGTAGAGTGCACATAAGAACACATAACTGCTGTAAGAAGGAACTGCTCCTTGGTAGAGTGCACATAAGAACACATAACTGCTGTAAGAAGAGTGAACTGCACCTTGGTAGAGTGCAGATAAGAACACATAACTGTTGTAAGAAGAGTGAACTGAACCTTGGTAGAGTGCACATAAGAACACATAACTGTTGTAAGAAGAAGGAACTGCTCCTTGGTAGAGTGCACATAAGAACACAAAACTGCTGTAAGAAGAGTGAACTGCACCTTGGTAGATTGCAGATAAGAACACATAACTGCTGTAAGAAGAGTGAACTGAACCTTGGTAGAGTGCACATAAGAACACATAACTGTTGTAAGAAGAAGGAACTGCTCCTTGGTAGAGTGCACATAAGAACACAAAACTGCTGTAAGAAGAGTGAACTGCACCTTGGTAGAGTGCAGATAAGAACACATAACTGCTGTAAGAAGAAGGAACTGCTCCTTGGTAGAGTGCACATAAGAACACAAAACTGCTGTAAGAAGGAACTGCTCCTTGGTAGAGTGCACATAAGAAGACATAACTGCTGTAAGAAGGAACTGCTCCTTGGTAGAGTGCACATAAGAACACATAACTGCTGTAAGAAGAAGGAGCTGCTCCTTGGTAGAGTGCAGATAAGAACACATAACTGCTGTAAGAAGGAACTGCTCCTTGGTAGAGTGCAGATAAGAACACATAACTGCTGTAAGAAGGAGCTGCTCCTTGGTAGAGTGCAGATAAGAACACATAACTGCTGTAAGAAGAGTGAACTGAACCTTGGTAGAGTGCAGATAAGTTCATAGGTTCATAGATTAGTACTAGGCTAATTGCCCTTGTGAGCTATTTTAAGCCTAGCCAATCACCCCATGTGAGAATCAAACTCTGCACCTTGTGTCTGCAAGGTAAACACCTTAACCATTCTGCCATCCTCACATCCCTCATCCCTCCCCCATCACAAGAGCACATAACTGCTGTAAGAAGGAGGAACTGCTCCTTGGTAGAGTGCAGATAAGAAGACATAACTGCTGTAAGAAGAAGGAACTGCTCCTTGGTAGAGTGCACATAAGAACACATAACTGCTGTAAGAATGAGTTGCTCCTTGGTAGAGTGCAGATAAGAACACATAACTGCTGTAAGAAGGAGTTGCTCCTTGGTAGAGTGCAGATAAGAACACAAAACTGCTGTAAGAAGGAGGAACTGCTCCTTGGTAGAGTGCACATAAGAACACATAACTGCTGTAAGAAGGAACTGCTCCTTGGTAGAGTGCACATAAGAACACATAACTGCTGTAAGAAGAGTGAACTGCACCTTGGTAGAGTGCAGATAAGAACACAAAACTGCTGTAAGAAGAGTGAACTGAACCTTGGTAGAGTGCACATAAGAACACATAACTGCTGTAGGAAGAAGGAACTGCTCCTTGGTAGAGTGCAGATAAGAACACATAACTGCTGTAAGAAGAGTGAACTGCACCTTGGTAGAGTGCAGATAAGAACACATAACTGTTGTAAGAAAAAGGAACTGCTCCTTGGTAGAGTGCAGATAAGAACACATAACTGCTGTAAGAAGAGTGAACTGAACCTTGGTAGAGTGCACATAAGAACACATAACTGCTGTAGGAAGAAGGAACTGCTCCTTGGTAGAGTGCAGATAAGAACACATAACTGCTGTAAGAAGAGTGAACTGCACCTTGGTAGAGTGCAGATAAGAACACAAAACTGCTGTAAGAAGGAGGAACTGCTCCTTGGTAGAGTGCACATAAGAACACATAACTGCTGTAGGAAGAAGGAACTGCTCCTTGGTAGAGTGCAGATAAGAACACATAACTGCTGTAAGAAGAGTGAACTGAACCTTGGTAGAGTGCACATAAGAACACATAACTGCTGTAGGAAGAAGGAACTGCTCCTTGGTAGAGTGCAGATAAGAACACATAACTGCTGTAAGAAGAGTGAACTGCACCTTGGTAGAGTGCAGATAAGAACACAAAACTGCTGTAAGAAGGAGGAACTGCTCCTTGGTAGAGTGCACATAAGAACACATAACTGCTGTAAGAAGGAACTGCTCCTTGGTAGAGTGCACATAAGAACACATAACTGCTGTAAGAAGAGTGAACTGCACCTTGGTAGAGTGCAGATAAGAACACAAAACTGCTGTAAGAAGGAGGAACTGCTCCTTGGTAGAGTGCACATAAGAACACATAACTGCTGTAAGAAGAGTGAACTGCACCTTGGTAGAGTGCAGATAAGAACACAAAACTGCTGTAAGAAGGAGGAACTGCTCCTTGGTAGAGTGCACATAAGAACACATAACTGCTGTAAGAAGGAACTGCTCCTTGGTAGAGTGCACATAAGAACACATAACTGCTGTAAGAAGAGTGAACTGCACCTTGGTAGAGTGCAGATAAGAACACATAACTGTTGTAAGAAGAGTGAACTGAACCTTGGTAGAGTGCACATAAGAACACATAACTGTTGTAAGAAGAAGGAACTGCTCCTTGGTAGAGTGCACATAAGAACACAAAACTGCTGTAAGAAGAGTGAACTGCACCTTGGTAGAGTGCAGATAAGAACACATAACTGCTGTAAGAAGAGTGAACTGAACCTTGGTAGAGTGCACATAAGAACACATAACTGTTGTAAGAAGAAGGAACTGCTCCTTGGTAGAGTGCACATAAGAACACAAAACTGCTGTAAGAAGAGTGAACTGCACCTTGGTAGAGTGCAGATAAGAACACATAACTGCTGTAAGAAGAAGGAACTGCTCCTTGGTAGAGTGCACATAAGAACACAAAACTGCTGTAAGAAGGAACTGCTCCTTGGTAGAGTGCACATAAGAAGACATAACTGCTGTAAGAAGGAACTGCTCCTTGGTAGAGTGCACATAAGAACACATAACTGCTGTAAGAAGAAGGAGCTGCTCCTTGGTAGAGTGCAGATAAGAACACATAACTGCTGTAAGAAGGAACTGCTCCTTGGTAGAGTGCAGATAAGAACACATAACTGCTGTAAGAAGGAGCTGCTCCTTGGTAGAGTGCAGATAAGAACACATAACTGCTGTAAGAAGAGTGAACTGAACCTTGGTAGAGTGCAGATAAGTTCATAGGTTCATAGATTAGTACTAGGCTAATTGCCCTTGTGAGCTATTTTAAGCCTAGCCAATCACCCCATGTGAGAATCAAACTCTGCACCTTGTGTCTGCAAGGTAAACACCTTAACCATTCTGCCATCCTCACATCCCTCATCCCTCCCCCATCACAAGAGCACATAACTGCTGTAAGAAGGAGGAACTGCTCCTTGGTAGAGTGCAGATAAGAAGACATAACTGCTGTAAGAAGAAGGAACTGCTCCTTGGTAGAGTGCACATAAGAACACATAACTGCTGTAAGAATGAGTTGCTCCTTGGTAGAGTGCAGATAAGAACACATACCTGCTGTAAGAAGAAGGAACTGCTCCTTGGTAGAGTGCAGATAAGAACACATAACTGCTGTAAGAAGGAACTGCTCCTTGGTAGAGTGCAGATAAGAACACATAACTGCTGTAAGAAGAAGGAACTGCTCCTTGGTAGAGTGCAGATAAGAACACAAAACTGCTGTAAGAAGGAGGAACTGCTCCTTGGTAGAGTGCACATAAGAACACATAACTGCTGTAAGAAGAAGGAACTGCTCCTTGGTAGAGTGCAGATAAGAACACATAACTGCTGTAAGAAGGAGTTGCTCCTTGGTAGAGTGCAGATAAGAACACATAACTGCTGTAAGAAGAAGGAACTGCTCCTTGGTAGAGTGCAGATAAGAACACATAACTGCTGTAAGAAGAGTGAACTGCACCTTGGTAGAGTGCAGATAAGAAGACATAACTGCTGTAAGAAGAAGGAACTGCACCTTGGTAGAGTGCAGATAAGAAGACATAACTGCTGTAAGAAGGAGTTGCTCCTTGGTAGAGTGCAGATAAGAACACATAACTGCTGTAAGAAGAAGGAACTGCTCCTTGGTAGAGTGCAGATAAGAACACATAACTGCTGTAAGAAGGAGTTGCTCCTTGGTAGAGTGCAGATAAGAACACATAACTGCTGTAAGAAGAAGGAACTGCTCCTTGGTAGAGTGCAGATAAGAACACATAACTGCTGTAAGAAGGAGTTGCTCCTTGGTAGAGTGCAGATAAGAACACATAACTGCTGTAAGAAGAAGGAACTGCTCCTTGGTAGAGTGCAGATAAGAACACATAACTGCTGTAAGAAGGAGTTGCTCCTTGGTAGAGTGCAGATAAGAACACATAACTGCTGTAAGAAGGAGTTGCTCCTTGGTAGAGTGCAGATAAGAACACATAACTGCTGTAAGAAGAAGGAACTGCTCCTTGGTAGAGTGCAGATAAGAACACATAACTGCTGTAAGAAGGAGTTGCTCCTTGGTAGAGTGCAGATAAGAACACATAACTGCTGTAAGAAGAAGGAACTGCTCCTTGGTAGAGTGCAGATAAGAACACATAACTGCTGTAAGAAGGAGTTGCTCCTTGGTAGAGTGCAGATAAGAACACATAACTGCTGTAAGAAGAAGGAACTGCTCCTTGGTAGAGTGCAGATAAGAACACATAACTGCTGTAAGAAGGAGTTGCTCCTTGGTAGAGTGCAGATAAGAACACATAACTGCTGTAAGAAGAAGGAACTGCTCCTTGGTAGAGTGCAGATAAGAACACATAACTGCTGTAAGAAGGAGTTGCTCCTTGGTAGAGTGCAGATAAGAACACATAACTGCTGTAAGAAGGAGGAACTGCTCCTTGGTAGAGTGCAGATAAGAACACATAACTGCTGTAAGAAGGAGTTGCTCCTTGGTAGAGTGCAGATAAGAACACATAACTGCTGTAAGAAGGAGGAACTGCTCCTTGGTAGAGTGCAGATAAGAACACATAACTGCTGTAAGAAGGAGTTGCTCCTTGGTAGAGTGCAGATAAGAACACATAACTGTTGTAAGAAGAAGGAGCTGCTCCTTGGTAGAGTGCAGATAAGAACACATAACTGCTGTAAGAAGAGTGAACTGAACCTTGGTAGAGTGCAGATAAGAACACATAACTGCTGTAAGAAGAGTGAACTGAACCTTGGTAGAGTGCACATAAGAACACAAAACTGCTGTAAGAAGGAACTGCTCCTTGGTAGAGTGCAGATAAGAACACATAACTGCTGTAAGAAGAGTGAACTGAACCTTGGTAGAGTGCAGATAAGAGATTATAACTGCTGTAAGAAGAAGGAACTGCTCCTTGGTAGAGTGCACATAAGAACACATAACTGCTGTAAGAATGAGTTGCTCCTTGGTAGAGTGCAGATAAGAACACATAACTGCTGTAAGAAGGAACTGCTCCTTGGTAGAGTGCAGATAAGAACACATAACTGCTGTAAGAAGAAGGAACTGCTCCTTGGTAGAGTGCAGATAAGAACACATAACTGCTGTAAGAAGGAGGAACTGCACCTTGGTAGAGTGCAGATAAGAACACATAACTGCTGTAAGAAGAAGGAACTGCTCCTTAGTAGAGTGCATATAAGAACTAATGATATTGTGGGGCATGCCAGACAAAGTCTAGGTGAAACGCAATTGTCTGTAGCAGTACTGACAGTGGGCCTTCCACAGTCCAACCTTTAACACCCAGTGAGGAGCACCTGTTCTCCATAAGGGGTGATGACTCTGATACAGACAAAATGGTGCTGAAATCATTTGAGGTGGCACTTACAATATCCACAGACAGGCAGTACAGAAGGTTAGTTATTGGCTGGCTTTGCTAATTTCATCTAGGTAAGCTTGTATTGATATCTGTGTACCTATAAATCTTTTTCTCAGCAGGTGTTGCACAAACTGTGTAGACACTGCATGGTAACTGTGGCCATCATACCTTTAATAAAATATACATTCCTGTCACAGACCACATTAACTACATCTTGACATATTTCTTAACAGAATCACTGCCAGAAACTATCACATGCTCTGCTGCAGGACACCATGATGATGTTGACAGCAGAATGTCAGTTAATGATGATATCATCATTCTCATTCTCAGAATGGCAATCAATGATGATGTCACAACTCTCATTGTAATTCTCATGACACAGTCTCAGCACAGTGGCACACAGCTGCAAAGTGTACTGACAGGGCCTCATATCCCACAGCAGGTGGATAACGCCACATGCAGTGAGCTAGGCTCACATCAAGGAGAGAAACACCATGTGATGCCATACCTGTTTATTGTTCACACCTGAACCCTTGATGAAGATAAAATCTTTTTGGAGGTAGCAGTACCAACTGTTATTCCTGTACAGAGGAGTGCCAGATGGCTTAAGAGCCATGCAAACCCTTGTCTTCTAGAAGCAGCAGCAGCAGATGTCCCATGGCATAGTTCAGGCAGAGATTACTACCACTAAGGGTCAGGTACAGATGGTTAGAGCACTACACAGCTCTACATAAAGACATTCACTACTACGTGGGAAGGGTGGAGTCAGAGATAATTCCATGAGTATCATCATGTAGAGTATGGTTGCACACATGGCATCCATGTCCGCCTCCATACACATGTTAGCAAGGACTTACTAGATACACTTTGGAGCCAGGATTGGGCATAGACAAGGGGATGTACACATGTACAATGAATGAATATAGCAATAACCCACGCCTGGGTGTGGGTAATGCTAAATTTACCCACGGTTGGCGTGGTTTGGTCCCGAGGGCGAAGCCCGAGGGACCAAACAAAGCCAACCGTGGGTAAATTTAGCATTACCCACACCCAGAAGTGGTTATTGCTATTATAATGACATTATTTAAGAAAAGAAACTATTACTTTTCTTAAATAATGGCATAGTATAATGCCTGTTTACTGCCCTTCCGCAGATGTCTGGCATCCGCGGCAGTTCTGATGTACTGCGCGCCTGCGCAGTACATCAGAGCTGTGGGCAAAAGCGGAGAAAGCAAGATCTCCGTTGCTTTTTTTTTAGTGTTTCACTATGTTAAATGAGTTTAAACTCATTTAACATAGCGAAACACTAAAAAAAAGCAACGGAGATCTTGCTTTCTCGCTGTTTTTAACACTGTCTCGCTATGTTAAATGGGTTTAACATAGCGAGACAGCTTTAAAATAAGCAACGGAGATTTAACATAGCAAGACAGTGTTTTAAAAAACCGAGTTATACTAATGGAAAAAAGTCCGGGCGACCGGACCTTTTTCCATTAGTATAACTCGATTTACAATGGGCACGCTGGCCAATCAGCGTGCACGTTTTGGGGGGATCATGGTATAATAGACAATATAACATGCGTATCCCAACAAAATGCTGCAGGCATTCTATGGATTGCCAAAGGCAGAAGGCAGTTAGGCCTTATCAGTCTTCCACAGCACATGATAGAACCTCTCAATCAAGACCCAGGCCCTTCAGCCCTGTTAGGTTAATATCAAGAGGTTCCCCGGCATTCAGTAAATCCTGTCATCAGAGCAACTGAGCATCAAATCTCACATGCTAAAATGTGCTGACTATGTCTGGAACTGTCACCAAAGCTATCATTGGAAGACATTGTGTATGACACTTTTCAAATGTAAATTACATTTGGAACATCAGTAAGAACTTACTCATCATGAAGTCACATTGTGATCAATTATTTATTTATTTATTTGACATTTGTTGACCAGGAAAGTCTGACTGAGCTAGATCCCAGGGAGAAAAGCTCCACAGTAGAACAAACAAAGTTACATACATAGCATTAATGAGAGCAATACAGAGAGTGTAGAGTTTGTTACTCTTATTAATTCACTACAGTATTACTGAAGTTGTATTTACCTGGTAAAAGAATTGTATTTGTTTTTCCATCACGAATTGTGTCATTGCTGCTGTATTCATGGGTTAGATTAATTCACAGGACAAATGCTGCACTTATTCCTTGCATCTGAAAGAAAGTAAAGAGACAACACCACCAAAAAAAGCAGCAGTAATGACACATTTCATAGTGAAAAAACAAATACACTTCTTTTACCATGTAAATACAACTTCAGTAATACTGTAGTGATGTAGTAAGCATATAGTCCTAAACTTCACAGGTTAGTACTAAGCTAACTGCTCTTGTGAGCCAATTTAAGCCTAGCCAATTGTCCCATGTGAGACTCAAACCCTACACTTTGTGTTTGCAAGGCAAACACCTTAACCATTAGGCCACCCTCCCAACCAACTTCTTTCATTAACACCTGCTCCTTTATAGTTTGAACATTTATCAGTATAACTAGCACTTGTGCCACTGACCATTCAACAAATGTTTACAGCTAATGCCATCTGACCACAAAATTTGTGCAGGCTATGTGGAGAAATGCCTAATGTGCAGTTTATGTTGATTGCGCACCACTCAGCATAGCCTATAAGTAACACTGCATGTATCAAGCATTATATGCGTCATGTAGTGAATTTCACTGCCCATAGTCGCAGACTGGATGCCAACTCTTCATCTGCACACTTGTGTGCCATACTGTGTGCCGCACTGTGTGCCATGGTGTGTGATATCTTATATGCCATGCTGTGTGCCATGTTATATGCCATGGTCTGTGCCATACTGTGCCATGCTTTTTGCCATGCTATGTGCCATGTTGTGTGCCATGTGCCATGATGTGTGCTATGCTGTGTGCCATGTGCAATGTGCCATGCTGGGCTCTATGCTGTGTGTCATGTTGTGTGCCACACTGTGTGCCATGTATGTCATGCTGTGTGCCATGCTATGTGCCATGCTGTATGCCATATGTGCTATGCTGTGTGCCATGTTGTGTGCCATGCTATGCTCTATGCTTTGTGCCATGCTGTGTGCCATGTGTGCCATGCTGTATGACATGCTGTGTGCCATGCTTTATGTCATGATGTGTGCCATGTGTGCCTTGCTGTATATAATACTACATGTCATGCTTTGTGCCATGTTGTGTGCCACACTATATGCCATGGTGTGTGGCATGTGTGCCATGCTGAATGCCATGCTGTGTACCATGCTGTGTACAATGATGTATGCCATGCTGTGTGCTATGTGTGCCTTGATGTTTGCCATGCTGTGTGCCATGTTGCATGCCATGCTGTGTGCCATGTTGCATGTCACACTGTATGACATGATGTGTGCCATTCTCTATGTGATGTTGTGTGCCATGTGTGCCATGGTGTATGCCATGTTGTGTGCCATGTTGTATGTAATGCTGTGCTCCATGTTGTGTGCCACACTGTATGACATGTTGGGTGCCATGCTGTATGCATGTTGTGTGCCATGTGTGCCATGCTGTGTGCTGTGCTATGTGCCATGTTGTGTGCCATGGTGTGTGCCATCCTGCATGCCATTCTGTGTGCCATGCTGTATGCCATGCTGTGTGCTATGCTGTGTGTCATGCTGTTTGCCATGTTGTGTATCATGCTGTGTGCCATGTTGTGTACCATGCTGTGTGCCATGCACATGGCTAGACTTGTAAAGGCCCTATAGGGTCATTAGCCTAGTAAACCCCTATGAACCTATGAACCTATACACAAGCCTGATGGAGGGGTTGTCATGCTACTGTCATCAGCTGGCTACTGTTGCTATCATCAATGCTGGAACAAGTGATACAGGAAGTTGCACTACAGCTATACCTCCCAACTGTCCAGATTTTCACAGAGTGTGCAAATTTTTGCCACATATTTTTGGTCTGTTCCTCATAAAATTTGTAGTTTTCTGGATTTTTGTGGCAAATCAGTGATGATTAAATTCACTCATTAATGACAGACATTTGAGTTTCAGACTTTATATCTTTCAGAAAATGCAAGTGAATACAAGACCTTTTATTCTAGCAACTTTCTAAGTTTATAAGAGCAATATTTAAAATTTGTCCCTATTTTGGGGCTTTGTTCCTCTGTTATTTTTGGTTTTGTTCAGATATTTTCTGCTAAGAGGTTGAGAGGTGTAATTCAGTGACTGGCTGTGACAGTTTCAGAAAAAATTGATGCAGGATGGTGTTATGTAGAATGCAGCAGATCATAAACATTCTTCTTGCAGTAACCAGCTTGTACTGAAAGGCTTACCAAAGCAACACAAATGGGCTCTCAGTAGGCTTAACACTCACTCAATGGCTATCCCTGTTTGGGAAAGGGTGATATTAATGTGTTTCCCCAAAGCTACTTGAAGGTTACAGACTGATCTCATTAGCCAAGATTTGAAAGGGCGGTGTGTGTCACCCATAGAACAGAACAGGGAGAGGACACGTAAGAAAGCTAGGTTGTTACTCAGTGCTGTCTATGGAGCTACAGAGATACAGAAATTACAGTGGTTAACAGCACTGGAATCATTTGCACTTACTACGCAGGTGACCATAAGGAACCCTACCATACAGGAGGAGGCTGTAAACAGAGACCTTGTGACGAATATGTAAATCATGGGCAGTGCCATGATACCGGGTCACCATGGTGGTGATGGACTCCCATGCACATCTTGACCATTGATATAATCATACTACTTCCTGTTTTGGTACCACTAGACGGTGATCCAGATGGGGCCCTTATTACTATAGCAATCTGTCCCACCAAGCATCTCAGGAAAGCATGCCATGCCATAGAAGGCAGACATGGTGCTGACTCAGTCCTGTGGAGATTCTGGTAAATAGATAAGCTCATCCACATGTACCAATAGTATATCAAGGAGCTGCTGCAGCACCCCAAGGCAGATGGCTGTGAGATACCCAGTGTCTCCATTTTTCTGTCAAATATTCCTGATGCAAGTATAATGGGAGCCATAGTATTGACGGACATAGGAACACTATGCATTCCCCCAATTCCCATTTGTGAACCATGAAAACTCACCAAAGCCCATATTATATCACTGCCCACTTTAAGCCTGTCTAATAATTCCTCCTCACAAATCTATTTACTATGAGTTATGTTTTGGCCATACATTCTTCTTTTAGGCCAGTGAGTGGCAATTTATGCACCAGATTTTGAAATTAATATAACAAGCAACTGACAGCAGGAAACATCCATGCGTGCAGCAAAACTAAGCATCTTCATGGCTTGCAATATAAATATACACATGTAAAAGGCACAGGTCCTACTTCTATAATGAGCAAACTTATTCTCTTCAAACTGCAACTAAAAACAACATGTCTGTAAGTGTTTCAGAGATGTGGGTAGAAAGAACCTATAAGGTAAGGAACAATTATATTCCATCTACTGGCTTAAAACTAATTCAGCTCTTATCAGATTCACTGGCTTCCTTGGAACTGAATTGTAAGCTAACTTGCTCTGTCAGTAATGAACTGTACCTATCTTAAAATTCAAAGCGATCTGTGCCTAAATGAAAATTCCCTATTGTGTTACATGTACAACTATGTTACTGTCAATGCTCATCTAAATTTCTGTTTAAATAATTCTGCATTCTGTCGCATGTGTAGTTGTATTGTCTGGCCTCACTGGTCTGGGTTGTGTCTGAAAATGGTCCTTGGATGAGTTCACCTACCCGGTCAATAAATGTGAAGTAAATAAGTAAATAAATTACTCCGTCTGTGTACAGCACATATATGCATTAAAAATTACCATAAATTGCATAAAGGCAGGAAGAGACTAACTTTTACAGAAGAAAGTCACAGACTTTCAACAAATTCCTCATTTACATCTTATTATGTCCTCATTTGCATAAGATGTTCTCATACCTGTCCTAGGTGGTTTGCTTTGCACAGTTACTGTGTCTGAACTGCACCAGAGATGAACTTGTGCATGACCTGTGCACTTGCACATAATGATTACGAGTTACACATGTATATAAATATGGATTCAGATATACATGTTGGTATTTATCTTTACTATGAACCCCATGAAGGAAGTAAAATAAACATACATATCTAGTATGCATGTATTTAAAATATGCAGGCTGATTGTTTCATTTAAAAATATCAATAGGTTGATTACATCAGCCCAAAAATAGTAAAACAGAAAAATAAAAAGGTATTTGATTGTCAGGGTGGCTAAGTGGTCTAAGGCACCAGACTCAATGATTAAACTCTTTCCCTGCTCATTGTAATTCTAGTTGTGAGTTGTGGGTTCAAATCCCTCTTCTCTCAGCTATAAAACAAGTCATGTTTACTTCCCCATAAACTATATAATAAAAAATTAAGCTAAAGGTAAAACCTTCACAGAAAAATAACTCAATCACACAATGTCCCAAAACACTAAATCTAACATATTGAGTAGAATCCAATGTAATACAAAAAGTGTAGGTGATGTTTGCTATTCCCTACAACAGAACATAAAAATAAACTAATCAAACATGCAAAGGCCCAAATACAAACTACCTAAATCAAACATGAAACACATTAATATAAAAATAAGTAAAAATAAATAAAACAATATTATGGGATAAGAAAACAGGAATAATGTGCTAGATATTTTGTTTTATTTATTTATTTTATTTAACATCTGTTTACCGAAGAAGTAGGTTGCCTGGGGAGAAAAACTCCACATACAAGTACACATTAAACAGCATAATAATATACAGAGTAGTAAATAGAATACTATACAATAATGTTTGTCAAATTACATACAGTGATGTTTGTCAAATTGCATACATCTAAGATCAAGATTTTAGGATATATATTAACAATCAAATAACATACAATGTGCCTAATTCCAAAAGCTATTTCCAAACAGAGCAGCATGCCAAAGGAAGACTTTTGTGCACTAGATGTAGATGTGATTTCAGAAGATACACTGCAATCAGTCCGAGTGCATAACTATTTAGAGTATGATAAATGCATATTCTGTGCACACCCATCAGATTCCAAAATCCATTGTGCGTACCCATGCAATCTAAATGCAACAAAGTGCAACATCAACTCTGTTTCTGAAATCCTCAGTGTAAGACATACTGCATCACAAGGAAGAGAAGCTATTCCCAAGGAATATGAGAAAATCCACTCCTCTCAAACCTGTTCCTACTAACTATATCAAAACTCTACTCTCCAAACTCAACACCATACTCTGAATCAGCAGACCATGTCCCTTCATACTTTCTCCAGACTGCAGCACACTACCTTGCTGTGCCTGTATTTATCTTTATTAATCGCTCCATCTCTGAATCTAAAGTTCCAACTATCTGGAAACAGTTTTACACTCTTCCTATTCACAAAGGAAGTAATTCCACAGAAATATCTAACTTCAGACTTATCACCGTCCTCTCCCCTCTCTCAAAAATCCTCGACAAATGTATACACAAACAAGCACTGCATCATCTCTTACAAGAACAACTTCTCACCCCTACTCAGCATGGTTTCCGTCCTAAGCACGGTACCACCACAGCTCCTTTATCCTTTCTCAATACTATTTTTCTAGCCAAAGCTGATCACAAACTCATATCTTGCCTATTTCTTGACCTGTCAAAGGCTTTTGACACTGTCTCACACTCTTTGCTACTTAACAAACTCACAGACCTTAACTTCTCTCTTGATACTGTAGCATGGTATTGCAGCTATCTCACTGATAGACAGCATTCAGTCAGATGGGACTCTGCACTATCTTCCCCCTCCGTGTAAAAAGTGGTGTCCCCCAAGAATCCATTCTTGGACCTCTACTTTTTAATATCCTCACTAACTCACTTTACTCCTCTTGTCCTCATTCTGTCATTGTCCAATATACAGATGTCTCTACAGTCATCACTATTGCTAACTCCCCCTCTGAACTCCTATCAACTACCCAGACATCCTTCAACTCAGTTGAGACCTGACTCAAAAAACAAACAGTTTATCCTCAACCCTAAAAAAACAAAATTGCTACTGTTTCTTCCTAAATCTGTGAACCACATAAAATCTTCCTTTACCATAACGTCCCTAAACAATACTCCTATACTTGGCATCACCATTGATGACCCACTAAAATTTGACCTACACATTAACAATTGCATCAGAAAAACCCATCAGAAGCTAGGACTTCTGTACAGAAATAGCAAATTCCTCACCACTGAAGCCAGGCGTACTCTTACTCATGTCTATCTTCTACCTTGTCTAACTTACTGCTCACAAATCTGAACTGCTCTCTACTTACCAAACTAGAATCAAGACATCAAATTAAAGCCAGAGTCGCAGCTCATCAAACATATAAATCTCACCACTGTCTCTCCCTAAAATACCTAAACTGGCTTGAAGTACCTCAGCTGCTACTCCAATCTCAGCTCCAAATAATACACTCCATTCTATATCAACTATCTTTCTGCTGAACTCTATCATCTCTCATCTCCCATTATGCTCTTACCACACATCTCAGAAGTGCAATCCAAGACATATTAAAGGTTCACAAACCAAAATCTAAGACTGGCTGCAACTTATACAGCTACCACCCCCTTTATTGCATGGAAAAACTCCCTCTAGAAATAAAAAACCTGACAAACCCCAAACAATTTAAGCTAGCCACCAAAGACTACTTTAAAAAACACTGGACCTGTCACTGTTCACACCCTCCATGACCAAAACCAATCCACTTAGTTCAGATTAACCAATATAGAGCTACAACAACTTACTTCCTATGCTATCTTTTAAACTCCTAAACTTAAGCTATATGCTGCCCTTAGAACTTCATGTCAGCATATACCTGTCAGACCATTACTGCTTACATCCCGTGCTTATATTATTACTCATCTTCTTTGGCGTTAGTACTGTATAATTTGATAATTACTGTACTGATGATTGTAGCCACCTACATAATTATTGTGTCTTTCTTATGTTGAATGTCTAATTGCTATTGTAATTGTCCTATATGTACATCTTTGATCTTTTCTGCCCAGGCCTCCCCTGAAAAAGGGCTTTTGCTCAGTCGGACACTCCCAGTCAACAAATGTAAAATAAAATAAATAAATAATAAAACTTCCAAAAAATGCTTCAGACTGCAACAGGCTGCTGTACTGCACGGCATGGAGGAGGTTGCGGGCTGTGCGTCCTAGAAGGCAGACAGCCAGGCTTCAACTAAGCCAACTGTCAGGTCAAGAACTTATTGACAGATACCACTTAGACTGACAGCTGGGGCAGGTTGTGTGCAACATGTGTGCCCCACACATGTCTGTAAGGATAATTTGAGACAACCTTATCCCTCTTAAACAAAAGTGTTTCTCGGTCTGGGTGTACTTGCATCTGAGACATTCCATGGATGAATGGGAGTGTTACAGACAGCGGCCAGTCATAACCTGTCAAAATTCCCAGCAACAATGTACTGCAATGTGGATGACTACATGCACTTTCTATTACCCTCTTGGAGTGGAGAACTGTAATGCATCAGTTCTATAATCTTGCCAACTTCCTACATGTAGTTGGTGCAATAGACTGCACCCACATCCCTATCAAAACACCAGTTCATCCAGAAACAGATAGTTATATTAACAGAAAAGCCGGCCATCCCTGAACTGTCATTTTGTGGATGCAGCAGATAGCAGGATAGCAAACGTCATGGCAACACATACTGGAAGTGTCCATGATGCTGCCATATGGAGGGAAAGTGGGCTGAGGGACACATTCCAGCAAGGTGAAATATCTGAGGGACTACTACTGGTTAAGTACAGGGACACAGCTAGGGTGTAAGATAAGGACATCCCTCCCCACAACAAGTGGCTGTAGTTATCCACTTGAGCCATGGCTAATGACCCCATACAGAGAACCATCAAACCTTGCAAAGAAGGCCTACAAAAGAGTGCATGCAATGACATAAAATACCACAGAGCATGTGTTCGGTGTACTGAAACCTAGGTTCAGATGTCTGGACATATCTGGGATGCACTGCAATATACACCTGAGCAGGCAGCACAGGTGATAATGGTGTGTGCCATGCTACACAACATGCTAACTAGAGCACATGGCGGTCTTTCAGCTGTAGGTGTGGGTGAACTACCTCAAGAACTCCAGATGTCTGAAGAGGACATCCCACAGGTATCAGAAGAGCAGAAGGAGCACACTGGGGACCGAAGATACAGATGTGGTCAACACAGGGTGTGACAACAAGTGCAGGCTCAGGTAACACAACTGCATCTGACCCACAACTTTGAGTCATGACAAGCCACATTTATGTGTTGCCCCACCACATCAGCACAGATTGCATCTAATGAAAATTGCCCAGTGGATGTACACTCTGAGCATCAGACATCAAACCATAATCATAATATATAACATTATGAGCATATACAAATGTATCACAACATGGCCCATAGTGGCAGACTAGATTCCACCTCCTCACCTGCACAGTAGGCACAAGTGACACAGGTATTCATACAGACTCATATTGGTGTATCTGTGTATGGCATACAATAAGGGTCAGACATTAGTGAAACACCTTTCTATGTGCCTGCTGTAAAAAAAATGCAAGCAGAAAAACAGCTCAGGACATAATGCAGAACTGTTGTCAATATCAAGAGCAAAATGTATTACTGTAAACTATGGATAAATTAATGCAATAAACAGATTAACCTATAGTTATGAAAAGTGTCAGAGTCCCATGGCATTAGACTCATCAGCGAATACAGAATACATTGATAGTTTTCTGCACAGCAGTCGTCATTCTCATTGGGAGAGGCTGACAGTACTGACCTAGTGTATCAACTGTCTGTGTTACTCTGTTAACAGCTCATACAGTGGTCTGGTCTGCCCCTACCAAGGATGGAAACAGTTGGCCCAGGTTGCTCCATAGAGAAGAATGATAGGGTGATGCCAGCATGTGGAGACACACTGTGGGAATGAGCAGAACTGGGACCTGACTGTCTGGTTGTGACTGCCAGGCCCACATCAGACAGGCCAGCAGCAGAAGTGTTTGCATATTGGAGGATATATATTAATGCACAATGGGCAAAGTTTGTTCAGCTGAAAGGGGTCCTGCATCTCCCATGTTGCAATCAGCTAAGCACAGTCAAGGCACACAGTAGCCTGCTTGTACTATGGCTCTGCTGCAGTTCTGTCATGACTAGAAAGTCTATGGATCGCTTGTACTATGGGTCTGCTGCAGTACTGCCATGGCTAGAAAGTCTATGCATCACTTGTACTATGGCTCTGCTGCAGTACTGTTATGGCTAGAAAGTTTATGGACCACTTGTACTATGGCTCTGCTGCAGTTCTGTCATGACTAGAAATTCTATGGACCATTCCACCGATAACACACTTTCATTCTGTACAGCCAATAATGCCATGACCTCACCATGTCTGCACTCATTTCCTTCATGCAGCACACCCAGCTGGTGTGCAACACAATCTATGGCTTGTGCAAGTGTATGGATGTCATATCCATGATGTTGCTGGAAGCATTCATTTGCCTGTAGGAGTAGGCAGACTCCCTCTGACACCTGCCTATGAATACCAGCTGCACATCTATGTCTACTGTGCTGGGCATATCAATGTGCTGTGGGAACTGTCAACATCAGCACCAGTCTTAACATGGGTCTGCTGTACACCAGACTCATATTGTCCCCTATCTGATGTCCACTCCTTGTCAGAATGGCTGGAGAAGTTTCCTCCACATCTAAGGCTACAGCCACATCTACATAACCATCCCCATGTGGACTGGACTGTATACTCTTGTTTGGCATCTACTTCTCTGAAGTGCAGGTCAACACTAAGGGACTCTTGCTAACAAAGTTTGCAGATGACTGCAAACTGGGAGCCATTATTGAATCCCCAAATGATGTAGATACTCTACAAAAGGGCCTTACAGAAACAGATGCTTGGTGCCAGAGCCATGGGCTCAAGCTCAATGCCAGGAAATGTATTGTTATCCCCTTTGGGAAAAAAACATGTATCCATAAATTACCATATAGGTGGCAGTACACTAAACACAGAAAGTGTGATAAGAGACTTAGGGACACAGGTGGACAGTGGTCTCACCTTCGATAACCACATCGCCACAACAGTCAGGAAATCCTTCTATGTGGCACACCTCATCACAAAGGGCTTTTCATCCAGAAAAAAGGAGGTCATTGTCCCACTGTACTCATCCCTCATTAGACCCATTATAGAATACAACGCCCCATTTGGCATGCACCTCTCAAGACATCTGCAACAACTGGAAAGGCCTCAGAAATACCTCACTAAAAGAATCGCAGGCCTAAAGCAGATGCCCTACGCTGACCACCTTAAAAACTCCAGCTATACTCTGTCACATATCGTCTACTCAGAGGCGATCTCTGCTTAACATACAAGGCCATGTCAAACCCAGAGCTGTTGGACATGCTACACTTAAAGAAATCCCAATCCCTCAGAGCTACACACTCCAGGGATCTAAACCTTGTCATCACAATAAACAAAACATGCTGGAGGGATAGGTTCCTGACCCAGAGACTCCCCAGACTCTGGAATAGATTGCCCATACATGTCAAGCAGAGTGCCTCTTTGGACCTCTTCAAGAGGAACCTTGACGATTGGATGGGAGAAAGGAAATTCACCTCTGGGATCATGTCAGTCGCCCTGCTAGACATGGGTCCAGGAAAGTAAATAATGTGGGAAGAAATAGCCAGGGAATTGTTATGGCTAGGCTTGTATAGGCCCTAGGGCTGATAGGCTAGTACCAACCTATGAACCTATGAACCTATGAACCTATAAACCATGTTAGTGTCTTGTGTACCAGAGCTGTGCTACTGTATTGAGACACATCAGATCCACCACTGTGATAGGTGGAGTGGCTAATGGAAGATAAAGGCAGTCGATGTGTTAAAAGAAAAGACAGATTGCACAGATCAGGACAATGTGCTTACATCACATGCTGTATATCGTTAAAGACATATGACACATGTGTCTCACTGCAATGTTACATAATGATTTACCATGAGATCTTGTCTGTGTATAGGTCATTGTATCTATATTACAGGAACTTGACAATTATGTTACATATCCAACATACCTGACACATGTGAGGAATACAGCCATAGCACATACCTGACAAGTCCTCATGGAAAGATGGCCCAGGAGGAGATGGATGTAATGCAACTCTTGTATGGAACAAAGTCATAAACATAGTGTTCTTAATCACATCATTGCCAGTATGGACCATTCAGCCAGCATTAAAACACGCACTAGATTTTATATAAACACACCACTTGTTTTGGATGAGATGCTGATGTAGATTGTCCTATGATGCATAGAAGGACATTGTATTAATGGAGGATAACAACAGGAGGAACAGCAAAGACAGGTACGAGAGGTAGGTAACAACATACCACTGACACCCTCTTAATATTGTGAGTTTATATGTTGTACTGTGGATCCTGCAGTGGTAAAGTAAAGAGAAAGACAGCACAGTCATGTATGCAGGCATTGGAATAGTGATATGATGACATATATGTCACAGGGAATAGTGATATGATGACATATATGACACAGTAACAGGGGCCGCTGTTGCTTATGTGACCTACGGTGCACCTGCTGATTAGATGTTCTTATGTAAAACAGCAGCAACATTTAGTGCCATGCAACACAGGACTAATTGCACAGATTATGCCCCCACTGGATATACCTGTAGTGTACAATGTGAGGGAAACAGTGCAGGTGCACCTACAGACAGACCAGGTAAACTAATGCATGATGCACATTACTGCAACCTATGGACAACTTATAGTAACATTCATGGTCTGTCTGTCGGTGCACCTGCACAGGTTATGCCCACACTGGATGCACCTGTAGTGTACAATGTGAGGGAAACATCAGTGCAGGTGCACCTACAGACAGACCAGGTATAATAATGCACATTCCTGCAACCTGTGAACAACTTGTAGTAACATTCCTGGTCCATCTGTAGGTGCACCTGCACATGTTATTCCCCCACTGGATGTACCTGTAGTGTACAATATGAGGGAAACATCAGTGCAGGTGCACCTACAGACAGGCCAGGTATACTAATGCACATTGCTGCAACCAATGAACAACTTATAGTAACATTCCTGGTCTGTCTGTAGGTGCATCTGCACAGATTATACCCCACTGGATGTACCTGTATGTACAATGTGAGGGAAACATCAGTGCAGGTGCACCTACAGACAGACCAGGTGTACTAATGTACATTGCTACAACCTATGAACAACTTGTAGTAACATTCCTGGTCTGTCTGTAGGTGCACCTGCACAGGTTATGCCCCCACTGGATGTACCTGCAGTGTACAATGTGAGGGAAACATCAGTGCAGGTGCACCTACAGAGAGACCAGGTATACTAATGTACATTGCTGCAACCTATGAACAACTTGTAGTAACATTCCTGATCTGTCTGTAGGTGCACCTGCACAGGTTATGCCCCCACTGGATGTACCTGCAGTGCACAATGTGAGGGAAACATCAGTGCAGGTGCATCTACAGACAGACCAGGTATACTAATGTACATTGCTGCAACCTATGAACAGCTTGCAATAACACTCCTAGTCTGTTTGTAGGTGCACCTGCACAGGTTATGCCCCCACTGGATGTACCTGTAGTGTACAATATGAGGGAAACATCAGTGCAGGTGCACCTACAGACAGACGAGGTATATTACTGCACATTGCTGCAACCTATGAGCAACTTGTAGTAACATTCCTGGTCTGTCTGTAGGTGCACCTGCACAGGTTATACCCCCACTGGATGTACCTGTAGTGTATAATATGAGGCAAACATCAGTGCAACAGTAAACACAGTGCCATGACATGAGGCAGTTGTATGTCTACATGTTGTTACATTTATGCTGATCATCATCACCCTGTGTAGACCCCTTGTGATGATGAAGTTCTGCTGCAGAAATACATAAATATGCATGCAACAACAATATATGATGATTTACTCTATTGGCATCGATGTTATGCAAAGTAATGCATACATGTGAAGTCTGGAAGACCTGCTTCTGTCCCACCCCTGCATTCCCCACTCTCTATATGCAGAGATGCAAGAAACTGTGGGATCTCATTGGGGGCAATGATGGGCCACCACTGATGGCATCTCTGCATCGCACATACCATCATACCCTGTTGACTCCACAGAGGAGCATGTCAGAGCACCATTGGAGAAAGGTCAGCACCGTTGGAGACAGGTCTAAAAAGGTCTATTGTAAATTTCTACTGCATTAATCATGTTGGTTAGGTATGCACAGGTTTCATTCCTCCATGCTGTAGTCCCAGCCTGTCCAAGGAGTCTCCATCCATGCTGTTGTAGAGCATCAATTATAATCTTGTCCTGCTGTGGGGAGAAATCATCACCCCTTGGTCTGTTTGCCATCTGAAAGACAGTGATACGCACATGTTCAGATTCATGTGCATATCACCATGACATATAAAACCATACAACAATGCCAGTATACATAACACTTGGAAAAACAACATAATTTGTGATATCTGTAGAGGCTGTCTGTGGAATGTGAACCCCTTACAGTAGATAGCCAGGTAATGGAGGTCCAAACACAGAGGAGCCACAGTCTGCATGCATTTCCCATAAACAAAGTAAACAAACATATGTGTACAACATAAATGTGTGAAGGCTATAACTGTAATGCAACTGCAGCCTAAACAGACTAGTCCAGAACAATCTGTCATGTGACATGTTATACATGATGACCTCAGGTCAACACAATCATTACTGAGCAGTGAATGCCATCCTCTTCAGCACGGAATATCTGTCATGTGACATGTTATACATGATGACCTCAGGTCAACACAATCATTACTGAGCAGTGAATGCCACCCACTTCAGCACAGAATATCTGTCATGTGACACTTTATACATGATGACCTCAGGTCAACACAATCATTACTGAGCAGTGAATGCCATCCACTTCAGCACAGAATATTTGTCATGTGACACGTTATACATGATGACCTCAGGTCAACCCAATCATTACCGAGCAGTGAATACCATCCACTTCAGCACAGAATATCTGTCATGTGACACGTTTATACATGATGGCCTCAGGTCAACCCAATCATCACTGAGCAGTGAATGCCATCCACTTCAGCACAGAGCATCTGTAAATTATCAATTAAACAACTTACCAAAAGTGTTGAGAAAACCTCAGGATCCATAATCGGGCCTCAGATAGTGTGGATCCTTGTTACAAGAATCATTAATGAGTAAAGATCCAAAACAGCAACATGAATACAAAGTACATAGCGACATACAGATAATGTCGCACATAGCGACATACGGATAAGGTCGCACATAACGACATATGGCTAATGTCGCACATAGTGACGTACGGATAATGGCGCACATAGCGACATATGGATAATGTCGCAATCTGTAGTTCTCCATATGTACACCACAGAGTGTATGGAGTCACCTACAAGATATATGGATAATCCGGAAACACGTCTTTATGTACTGTTCAGTTTTGCTATTTACATCTGTCTGTATAACTGCATATATGTAAATTACTGCATGTACTTGATCAGATACCAGTGAATATCTTTAGAAGTGGTCCTCCCACATGCATTACTGTGCCTCTGATGTACAACACCTTTCTAGTTGTGTGTTAACAGCAGCTATATGACACATGACACTGTCCCACTCTCTGAGGATGAAGGTTCTCATTTGCTCTTAGCGGTCATGACCACTGTACTGACATGCATTCATTCCTACAACTTATTTTCCTAAATGTCCTTTTTGAAAATCCTTTGCTGTGATCCATATTAGTAACCCAGCTTTGTACATTCATAACTCTAAGTCTTTTCACTGCATTCACACCATCCACTCTCAGACACGATGGATTAGAGTGTGGTTATAGTTTAGAGTTGCAGGTTTGAATATCAGGTCTTCCAGTCTGTATTAAGTTCTGTTTCAAGATGTAAAGGATTGTGTGTGTAACACTGAAAAATGTGCATAGTAATGCTGCGATGGATGTCAACAGAAACATTTTTAGAATTTGATCTGAACAGTTTCTATCACTGTTATTTGAGGACTATGTTATTCATGGCTGCTCTTTTCTTTTTGCAGGACAGGACATGCAACTGTGACCTGTGCATTGTGTGGATGCACAGGCTGAAGGAGCAGTGGACGGAGAGAGGTGTGCTGCTTACTTTGTCTGTTTTGTTAAAAAAATTGCATCTGATCCTTGTTACAGACCATATTTTTGACATTACCATGTAGGGTACTTGTAATACAAGAATACCCATTATGCAACAGTACGGTAAGTGCAATCCTGATACTATACCTGTGCTTACAAGCCATGTTTTTGGAAGATGTTTTTTTTTTTGAAATGTAGGCCATAACCTAAGTGCCAGCAGTTATGTGTAACTGTCACACTGATCTGGAGGTGGATGTTTCACATACAAGTCCCTAATGCTTTGACTTTTGTTTATAATGCATGTGTTGGTACACTTGGACATGTGAATGTGTTTTTCAGTCACTAATGTGTTGTACACGTGGGCAGTTCTTTTATTATTTCATCATCAGCAGGCAGCATTGTTTGCAAAGTACAACATAGCAATCGCTAATAAATGTAGAAAAGTCATGTATGCAGTTGTAGACAGACAATAGTGTTTGTACAACATATACTAGATTCTAACATCTTGCACACTGTGACTGTGTTTATGCTTGAACATTATAACTATTTATTACTGTTGTATTCCTTTTACTGATGTGGGGTCAGCCAATGACCATGCTGCCTAACTCACCTGTTTGTCATATGTCTTTTATACTTTTTACTTTGTTGTCATCTCACTTTGTCATCATTATAACAATGTTAATTGGTGGCTGTTCATTTCACTCATATGGATGTCCAGTGTGATTACTTCATGATCTGATATTTTCAGTGAGGGGGTTACCTCTGGTGTGGAACACTGATCCCCCATGTTGGTAATGATCAGGTCCAGTATGTTGTCACCTCTAGTGGGTGTGGTGACCAGCTATTCCAGGCCGTTTGAGTTTATAAACTCTAGGAAGCATTGGGCAAAGGACTTTGTACTCGAGTAATTCTCCATGTCAATGTTTGTGTAGTTGAAATCTCCTCATATCATGGTGCTTGGTAGGACCTTTATTTTTCCCAGTGTTCTCAAGAACACTGAGTGAGGGTCCTGAGACAAGGTATGTCATCTATAGCAGGCTACAATCTGATAAGCAGCTTTGCCCATGTTAGTTGCACTTACATGGTCTCCAAGGCCTCGTGCTGTGCCATTAACCTGGAGGTGTGGGTATCCTTTATGAAAATGGATACTCCCCCTCCTTTAGTATTTCTGTCTGTGTTTTGGGGCCGACGCTCGGAAGGATTGGAATTTCTTTAATTGGAGCATGTCCAACAGCTCTGTGTTTGATATAGCTTTGTATGTTAGGCAGAGATCACCTCTAAGTAGGCGATATGTGACAGAGTAAAGCTGAAGTGTTTTGAGATGGTCTGTGTATGGCATGTATTTGAGGCTGCTAATCCTCTTTGTGAGGTATTTCTGCAGGCACATACCCCACAGTGACATACACTACATTGAACATCACAGGGAAGCATGATGGTTTTCTTATACAAGTAAATATGCATAACAAGTCATATAATTGCTTTAACTTGAATAGTGGTTTTGTAATACATCTTGACCAAACATAATACTTAAGCTGTTACGAAGATAACTGATGTTTTATACATGACATCAAACTGACAAAGTTGTTCAAGGGAAACAATAGAAGCCTGAACTAGGAATGTCACAGGATGTAACAATCACATTCTGAACAAGTAGTATTAAATTGACAATACTCACTCAGTTTAACCTTTGCTGATTATACAAAATAGAATGTTGCCATTTAAATCTAAAAACTTTCAGTATATGCCATAAAATGGCAATTTAAGAATATGGAAAGGGAACTTGTAATCATTAATCACAATAAGTGAATCTGTTGTTTTTAACCTATAATTTCACTCATTTTATAAGAAATGACGGATATGAAAATCCTTATGTGTGGGAAATGGGGGGGATGCACTGATAATTAAAATGCACTAACTTTCATCAATGTTCACATAAAACAAACGTGATGCTTTAAGTAAATTAGCAACAAACAAAGTGGTTACTTAAATGCTGGCAAAAAATGAAATATAACTTCTGATATATCCATTAAAATACATTATATTATAAACATTAGGTATAAATATTATTACCATCTATTTATCTTAAGTAATAAGTTTTGAAAGACTTCATCAATAAGGGTGAATATGTTAAATAACTGTGTGCTATAATCTTTTACTGAGGCTTTATATATGATAAATCCTACTTTACTGTGATTGAATTACTTGTCATCTATCTTTCATGTAAACATTAATTGCTTATACAATAAGTAGACATTTTATATTGTATTAGAATTCTGTCTAATCTACAATAGTACTATATCTGTTCAAAATGATATAAATATTGCTTATTCCTATTACAAATATTCTCCGTAAGATAATTCAATTTATGGAGCTCAGATGTTCTGGATTGTCAAGGTATGAGTGATAATCTGATGGATTTAGGTTTATCCATCAGATTAGGAATGATTTTCATTCCATGGCTAGTGCGGATCTTAGTTTTGTTAACATTTATTAATTTAAATTTTTTATTTCACAAAAACATTTTTAGTATGCTTGACTAAAACATTACTTTAATGGTAAACACTCAAAGTATAAAACTGATATTTTCCTTTAAAAACTCAAACATATAATTCATAATTATCAGAGGAAAATGTTTAATAGTCACAATAAAACAAAAAATACATAGTCTAAATAACCTAAGATGCATTTAACTTTATCTTTAAATACCAATGGCTTAAACAATCCTAGTGAGAGATCAACTCTACTGAAATATTTAAAACAGAACAAAACACAAATTGTCTTCCTTCATGAAACTAACTTCAAAACAAATGACAATTAGAAATGGAATCCTAGGAATATATGATATTGTCACAATCCACTTATAAAACAAAGATAAAAGGGGTAACAATTTTATGGAAAACAAATGTGATTAACTCAGAAATCATTTATAAGTATGAAGATAAAGAAGGCCTTATGACATTAGTAATAGTTAAATATAATAACCCTAGCCAATCTATACTGGTTCCCATGCATTGAAACAGGAACTGTTAAAAAACACTTGGATTTCATTTCCAATAATTATAAATGCAACTTTGTATTAGGAGATTTTAACTGTAAATTTGATATTTCTGAAACTACAAATAAAAGACCGCTGCATACATCTGCCATATCAAAAGCTTTAAACAAGTGGGTAGAATCATTTCATCTTGTAGATACTTTCAGATTTAAAGAAGCTAAATCTTTGTTGTTTTCCCATCAAGATCACAGATTTGGTACCCAGACTAAAATAGATTAAATATTTGCTGCCCATGACTTACACTCTAAAATCATTAATTTCACAATTACTCCCTGTCCCTTTTCAGACCACATTCATTGATACTAAAACTTCAAAATGGGTACAAACCATTAATCTTTAATTCCAGAATTCCAGCATATATAACTAAAATTAAAGAGTTTAAACCCTGGTTATTATCTGAATTACAGTTCTTCTTAGATATTAATTTCACCACAGAGATAAATAAAATAATGATATGAGACTCATTAAAATCTTACATATATGGCAAAACCCTAACTTGGTATAAAAAAAAAATCAGAGAATGGGATTCTGAATTATTAGATCTACAATCCAAACTTTTGTCAGTAAAAGCTGAAAAAATCAAAATCATTTGGAGATGAAAAAGAAAGTAGAAGTATTAAACAATAAATACAACAAAATTCTAGCACATAAAACTAGATTAGCTTTAGAAAAACTAAAAATAAATATCTTGGCCACTTCTCCCAAATATCTACATAATTTATCCAGAAGAATCAACATACAAAGCTTGTGACTGAGTAAAGTCCGGTTTTCAGAGCTTGCTGAATTCTGGGCTGTTTGTAAGTTCCTGTGTTGCACAGACCTTTCTAAGACAGAGGGAAGCTTCTCTGTTCACCAGTGAGAGTGGTGAGCTTTGGAACAGCCTATCTGTCGCTGGACAAGTGGTTTCAACTCAAAAACTGTACTTTTATTGGCCATTTTGGGCTATTTCTATCCTCATCTTTCTGCTTAAAAACCCGTGTTTGTGTGGTTTTGCGCATCACGCAGCACTGCTTTGCTAGGATTCAACTATTCCCAGTGCCATAAAGTCTCCTCTTCAGTTTTTCCCATAGAACTAGCCTGATTCTTAGTTTTAGCACTTGAATTTGCTTCCTCATGCTCAACACTGGTCCAGAACTTGTTGTGAGCACTATAAAAGTTATAAACTACTACAGCACTCAACCTTTCTCATTACTTAGAGGAAAACAATTTTTAGTACTTATCTTCTTCATTTGCTTAGAGGAAAACAGCTCTTGTACTTACTTTCCTCACTTGTCGTGAGGTAAATAGTGTCTATTCAGGCATGTCCAAGGGACAGCTCCCAGTGTTCTCTCCTCTCTACCTGATGAATCTGGGCATCTTGGGGCAATTTAGCAATTGCCTCATGTACAATGACAACCCTCTCCTCCTACCACCCAACACTACAACCTGCGACAGATGCATTTATCTAGCCAAACTGGAGACTAAGCTCTCTCAACCCAAGACTGAACTTGTCAGTCAGGAGGAGAAAGCAAACACCCACTCCACACCACACACACACCACATAGTCACAGTAAACTACACCACCAAGACCTACACATAGATACACAAAATCATTCTCAGAGGCACTCAATAAGAATCTACCCAAACAACAGAGACCTCCAAAGAAGAAACACAAACAATCTCCATCCCTCACCACAACCCAAAAGACACATAACACACAGACTCAGTGTGCCATCCAACCACTGCCCATAAGGCAAAACTGCATACCAAACACATTGGTCATAGGTGACTCTATAGTCAGGCACACTAATGCTCCACTCACCAGAATAGACAAGGAGAAGGTTACTGTTAGCTGCCTGTCGGGTGCCAGGATCCGCCACATAACCCATGCTCTCAGGTCACTCCACAACAAGTACAAATATGACTCAGTCATTGTCCATGTTGGTGTGAATGACCTGAGACATACCTCCCTGGACTACATGAAAAGAGACATGGAGGAGCTCTCTGATCTTGTAATCCAGGCAGGTATGACCCTAGCCCTGAGTAGCATCCTACCTTCACCCAGAATGATACTGCAATACAAGAACAAAATGATTGACTTCAACAATTGGCTAAACTTCTGGTGTCATTCAAAGGGGATCCAGTATTTGTCTGCCTGGGATGACATGGTTGACAGGCCATGATGCTTTGCCAGAGATGGCCTGCACCTGTCGCCCCTGGGATTCTGGACACTGGCTAAGGCTCTTGCCGCCCCTATAGTGCCTTTTTTAGACAAAGCTCAAAAAAACAAAACCACCACCGTAACTGATACAGGCAAGCAAAAACTGAGGGTAATGCTACTCAACTCTAGAAGTCTAAACATCAAAATGCACTCACTTGAGGCACTCCTTAAAATGGAGAATATTGATATCTGTGCAGTGACTGGAACCTGATTCAAGGCTCCAGAGAGCACCCCTGCATTACCAGGATACAACTCATACCATATATTTCCGCCATCAAACCAGGACCAGAACACCAAGGGAGGAGGTGTGTCCATACTCATTAAGGACAACCACACCTCCAGGCTATTTGCCCAACATATTTCATCCGAAATTATACAAGTGCAACTAACTCTGTGCAAAACTGCAGTCCATATTGTAGCTTGCTACAGATCCCCCACCATGCCTCAGGATTCCCACTCCTCTTTTCTTGATATAATAGAGAATATCAGGGTCCACCAACCACCCTAATATTGGGAGATTTCAACTACCCCATCATTAACTAGGAAAACTACTCTTGTACTAACTCCTTTCCTCAATGCTTCCTAGAATTCATAAACTCCAATGCTCTTGATCGACTTGTCCACACCCCTACCAGGGGCAAAAATATCCTAGACCTAGTACTTACCAACATGAGTGAGAGGTGGTCCACACCTGAAATCAACTCCTCGTTGATTAGATCCGACCATAAACTAATCACCCTAGGTATCCACGTCCCGCCCTCACCCCCCCCCCAGTAATAAAACCACAATAAAAAACTTTTCCTAAGCCAACTTCATGCTACTTAAGGCAGAAGTGGCCAATTTCACAACACCCATGCAGATGGACAATACAGTTACCACTACGGAATCTTAAAAAAAAACACTCTATAAGCACCTACATGGGTGCATGGATCATGCCATCCCTGATAGAACCAAGACGCAGTCTTCTAAAAAAAAGAAAACCAATCTGGTGGTCCTCTACTCTACAACAGAAGGAAGAAACTGTTGCAAAATAGAATAAAATCCCATGAGTGGAGGAGCTCCCTGGTCAGCCTCAGCAAGAAGCTGAGATTTCTCATAAAATCCTCAAAAACAAACTATGAAAATAGGATTGCCACTAACTCTAAGGACAACCACAAAGCATTTTACAGCTATGTCAGTAATCTCAATGGCAACACCCACATCTGCTCTGAGCTACTGCACAATGGCACAAAATTTATGGAACCAACTGATATCGCCAACATCCTGGCTGAAAGGTTCAGTGCCAACTTTACCCCCTACCTCCTAAAGGGCCCATATCCATACCGGAAGAATGCAGTGTCCCTGCAAGCACAACTGAACAGGTGAAAACTGCACTATCGAAAGCCAAGAATACAGCATCCATGGGACTGGACAATATCCCTGGCTGCATTCTACATGAACTTCAGAAAGAACTAGCCCCCCAACTAAGCACCATGTTCAATCACAGCCTCACCACAGGCTTTGTACCCACTGAATGGCACTCAACAACAGTTGTACAACTCCACAAAGGGGGAGCCAACATGGACTCTGGGAGCTATCGCCCCATTATCCTGATGAGCCTAGTCTGCAAGGCCATGAAGCATATCATCATGGAACTCATAAACAAGGATATTGTAACCTCCAAACTCTGGACTCCACCCAGTTCATGTTTGTGAAGGGCAGATCATGTCTCCTGAACCTGGTCACCAAAGCCGTGGATGAGGGTAAGGCAGTCCACACAGCCTATCTCGACCTTGCCAAGGCTTTCGACACCATCCCTCATTCTGGTATCATAAATAAACTCACCAAGCTGGGTATAAATCTGTATGTCACAAGATGGGTCACCAACTGGCTCACAGACAGAACCCACACTGCAAAAACTGCAGACTTCAAATCTGACTCCAAACCTGTGACAAATGGAGTACCACAGAGTTCAGTCTTGGGTCCCCTCCTTTCTGGGATCTATTTCTCTGAAGTACAGGCCAACACAGAGGGCTTCTGGCTGACAAAGTTCACAGATGACTGCAAACTGGGTCCCATAGTTGAGTCCCCAAATGACAGGGGCATCATGCAAAAGGGCGTCACCGAGACCAATGCCTGGTGTCAGAGCCATGGCCTCAAGCTCAATGCCAAAAAATGCATTGTCATCCCCTTTGTTAAAAATCCTTTACCCATGGACTACCACATAGGTGGCAGCCCACTTAATGCCAAAGGCATGATAAGAGACCTCGAGACTCTAATGGACAGTAGCCTCTTCTTTGATAATCACATCGCCACAGTAGTCAGGAAATCCTTCTATGTAGCACACCTCATCATGAAAGGGTTCTCATCTAGAAAAAAAAGAAGTCATTGTCCCCCTCTAGTTGGCTCTCATCAGACCCATTATAGAGTACAACGCCCCATTTGGAATGTACCTTACAAGGCATCTGCATCAGCTAGAAAAGCCACAAAAATACCTCACAAAGAGGATTATGGGACTCAAACATTTACCCTATGCTGACCACCTCAAAAAACTCTGGCTTTACTCTGTAGCATATCAACTACTCCAAGGTGATCTCTGCCTAAAATACAAAGCTATGTCAAACCCTGAGCTGCTGGACATGCTACACCTAAAGAAATCCCAATCCCTTAGAGCCACACACTCTAGAGACCTAAACCTCATCTCCACAATTAACAGAACATGCTGGAGGGATAGATTCCTGTCCCAGAGACTTCCCATACTCTGGAACAAACTACCTATCTATGTCAAGCAGAGTTTGTCACTAGCACTCTTCAAGAAAAATCTTGATAAGTGAATGGGTAATAGGAAATTCACCCCTGGAATAACATTGGTAGCCCTGCAAGACAGAGGCGCAGGTAAATAGCATGCATGGGTGGTGAAAGCCAGGAAATTTGGTTGGCTAGGCTTACATAGACCCTAGGGCCAATAGCCTAGTACTTACCTATGAACCTATGAACAAACAAAAGCTAATAACATTAAAAGTATCTTCCATGAAAAGAAAGGGAAAAATGTCTCGGATATAGGTGACATTCTTGATGCCTATAGAAATCACTATATGGAAATTTCCAAAAAGAAAATATACATATTGATCAGTTAAATCGAGATGAAAAATGTTCTAATATATAAAAAAATACCAGAAAAATTAAAACTAGATCTGTAAGCACCCATATCCTACAAAGAAATTACAGATACAATAAAAGTGGGTAAAAATAATAAAGCTCCAGGTATAGATGGCATAATAATGGAAATATATAAATGTTTTCCTTCAAAGATACTATCCCTCTTCCATAAAACTCTATTTGAAATTCAGTCACAAGCTTTAATACCACCCTATTGGAGATATTCCATAATCACACCAATCCTAAAGGAAAACAAATCCCCAAACCTCTGTACCTCATATAGACCTATATCATTATTAAATAATGACTATAAGATATTTATATCAATATTAAATAACAGAATGAAAATACCACTATCCAAAACAAGAAATAATGATCAAACTGGATTTATATATCATGGACACACACATGACAATATTAAAAGGATAATTTCTCTTATAGATTAAATAAAGAAAATAAACACTCATAATTGGCTTAGATATAGAGAAAGTCTTTGATTCCCTAAATTGGGACTATTTATTCAAAATCCTGGTGTTATTTGAATTTCCTCCTTCCTTTGCTCATCTACTAAAGAATATAAATATATATATATATAAAGTAGACTCCAACAGATACACACCCAGCCACCGGAACACAGAACCAGCAATAAAACACCAGATAACACACCAAATCGCATATGCTTCTGGTATCTGTGTGGCGATACAGTCCAAGTAACACCAGTTAAAGTCCAAGTAACACCAGTTAAATCAACGACATCAGGAAGATCAAAACACTGTTCAGAAGTATAAAAATAATTCCTTTAATTTCTTTGGATCACAGCAAGTAAGCGCTTTCGCCCGGAGGCTTCTTCAGACTTATACAAACATTGGTTCCTTCTCACCAATTTAAATAGTTCTACAAATGATTTCATTGGTTAGTTACTTAACACAAATTTATCACAGTACATTTGAGTTAACACTCTAGAGAGCACCTTAAGTTCAAGCACACCACAAGCTGCTCACTAAAATATGTAAATATAAAATAACAATATATATTAAATATAAACACATATACATTATTAAAAGTATGTCATAAGTGAGAACATGTGTATGTTCTAGCATATGTATATAAATATAAACGTTGACCAGTGAACTGTTTTAATATCTGAGTAAAATCTAGCAATAAAAAATATATATATATGTTAAAAACACTAAACAAATGAATCACAAGTGTGTCATACTATGTGAATAAACTAGCCTACATTTTGCTTCTAAGTCTCCTATTCCTCAAAATTGGCTTAATTTGGGTTTTGTCATTTAATCCAGGTGCATGATCAGCTTTGCACCTGATAATCCATTTTAATTCACATTCTAAGGTAAAATTAATAACATCTCCCCCCCTCTGACTAACATAAATTTTTTGTATAACACAAAACCTAAACTTATGTGTGGAACCCAAATCCTTATGGTGTTTCGCTAATGCATTGAAATCAGACCCTATCCTGATATGGTAAATGTGTTCTCTGATGCGTTCCCTTAGTGACCTATTGGTTTTTCCGATGTAAAAAGCGGGACATGCTTCACAGCTGGCTAGGTAAACGACATCTCTACTACTACAATCTGTATTGGTACTGAAATTAAAGACATGCTTGGTAATAGGGTGCATAAAAGTTGTGTCTTCATTAATATACAAGCACTGATTGCACTTCCCACACTTTGTGGTATTAGGGCCTCTCCTGATCATATCTTCCCTTCTCCTAACATTCTTTGGATTACAGCATATTACTGATATCAGGGGGTGTACAGGGCTCAGAGTAGTATGGCTTCGCTATGTTACTTCGAAGCCCATTGACTTCTATAATCCTCTTTTCCACTGTCTCCTTATTGTACCCTCTCTCCTCCAGTTTAGTTCGTAGACCATCTATCTCATCCATATAACCTTCATTAGAAGGATTGAGCCTAGATGCTCTTACGATCTGTCCTTTGACCACATTATCGAAAACATAACTGGGGTGCATGCTATTCCTGTGTAGGAGTGTGTTTCTATAGCACGACTTTCTGTGGACGTAGGTGTTAAGCATCCCACTGCTCAATCTACTTATACCTACATCTAGGTAAGAAATGTTATCCTTTGAAAAATTTAAAGTAAACTTAAGAAATGTCGTGGAATTGTTCATGAGTTCAACTAACTCAAACAAAGAATTTATGTCCCCAAGCCACACCAAGAAAAGGTCGTCCACAAACCTACGGTATATGCCTGCATGTCTTGAGAACAAATCCAGCTTATATAAGAAGCTTTCTTCCCACCGGGCCATAACAAGGTTGGCGTAGCTATTGGCACAACAAGTGCCCATAGCCACGCCATCCTTCTGTATGAAAACATCATTACCAAACATAAACATATTGTTCATAAGGATAGTTTCAAGAAAGAGAGATATAAGATCTATCTTCTCATCTGAAAACTCTGAATGGCCTTTCAAATATTCTTGTACTTGGTGTGGCTTGGGGACATAAATTCTTTGTTTGAGTTAGTTGAACTCATGAACAATTCCACGACATTTCTTAAGTTTACTTTAAATTTTTCGAAGTAACATAGCGAAGCCATACTACTCTGAGCCCTGTACACCCCCTGATATCAGTAATATGCTGACTTTATGAGAACTTAGGGCTCCTTTGTTTTACACCAAAGATGCTGTACAGTTGAGAGATCTTATGGCTAGAAATTGGGAAATATTACTGCTAGATGAGAATATTAAGCAGGTTGTAGGTCCTAAGCCAAAGGTATACTATAACAATAAACCAAATCTGAAGAGATTACTATGTAATCCAAAGAATGTTAGGAGAAGGGAAGATATGATCAGGAGAGGCCCTAATACCACAAAGTGTGGGAAGTGCAATCAGTGCTTGTATATTAATGAAGACACAACTTTTATGCACCCTATTACCAAGCATGTCTTTAATTTCAGTACCAATACAGATTGTAGTAGTAGAGATGTCGTTTACCTAGCCAGCTGTGAAGCATGTCCCGCTTTTTACATCGGAAAAACCAATAGGTCACTAAGGGAACGCATCAGAGAACACATTTACCATATCAGGATAGGGTCTGATTTCAATGCACTAGCGAAACACCATAAGGATTTGGGTTCCACACATAAGTTTAGGTTTTGTGTTATACAAAAAATTTATGTTAGTCAGAGGGGGGGAGATGTTATTAATTTTACCTTAGAATGTGAATTAAAATGGATTATCAGGTGCAAAGCTGATCATGCACCTGGATTAAATGACAAAACCCAAATTAAGCCAATTTTGAGGAATAGGAGACTTAGAAGCAAAATGTAGGCTAGTTTATTCACATAGTATGACACACTTGTGATTCATTTGTTTAGTGTTTTTAACATATATATATATTTTTTATTGCTAGATTTTACTCAGATATTAAAACAGTTCACTGGTCAACGTTTATATTTATATACATATGCTAGAACATACACATGTTCTCACTTATGACATACTTTTAATAATGTATATGTGTTTATATTTAATATATATTGTTATTTTATATTTACATATTTTAGTGAGCAGCTTGTGGTGTGCTTGAACTTAAGGTGCTCTCTAGAGTGTTAACTCAAATGTACTGTGATAAATTTGTGTTAAGTAACTAATCAATGAAATCATTTGTAGAACTATTTAAATTGGTGAGAAGGAACCAATGTTTGTATAAGTCTGAAGAAGCCTCCGGGCGAAAGCGCTTACTTGCTGTGATCCAAAGAAATTAAAGGAATTATTTTTATACTTCTGAACAGTGTTTTGCTCTTCCTGATGTCGTTGATTTAACTGGTGTTACTTGGACTTTAACTGGTGTTACTTGGACTGTATCGCCACACAGATACCAGAAGCATATGCGATTTGATATATATATATATATATATATATATATATATATATACACACAAATAATTCAGTGTATGCTATGCTAGGGCCTTTCACCTCTGAATCTATACATATAACAAGGGGTACTAAACAAGGATGTCCCATGTCACCGATTCTATTTGCTTTGGCTATTGAAATATTGGCAGCTTCAATACATAACAATACAAAAATTAAAGGAGTAGATGTTTATGAACAATACAATTCTAAAGTAATGCTCTTTGCTGATGACATATTATTAACATTATCCAATACAAAAGAGCCATTAGAAGAATTGGATATTTTAATTGACATATTTTACAGGACTTCAGGACTCCATTTCAATAAATCAAAATCAAAATGTTTATTTTAAATAAAAAAAAGAGTTGCAGATGAAGGGGAATCACATTATAGGGGAAACAATACTCTACCTTAAAATATCTAGGAATTGAGTTATGCACGGATAATAATGAGTTAGTCTCAAAAAAATACAATAATATCAGCAACACAATTAAAATCGCTGTGGAAAAGTGGAGCAAAATAATATTAACATTTGAAGATAGACTACAGTTAATAAAATGGTTTTACTACCTAAGATTCTATATATAGCTTTGACAATACAACTGTTACCAGAAAGGAATATACTCAAAGAAATAAACTCATGCATAATAAAATGTTTATGGTTTCCTAAAAGAAACAGGATAGCTTTAATATATCATATCAGATCATGGAAACGGGGAGGATTAAACTTTCCTGATATAGAAACATATATAAAAGCATCAATATCTAAACCAATCTCAGATTGGATAAGTCCAAATTATTCTGTAAATTGGAAAGAATTACCAATTGTAATATCAATAAATAAATTTGATTTACAAATAAAAATTCAAATAACGGATAAAAACAATTTGCCATGGCACATATGTATTAGTATGCAATATAACATAACTAAGCCCACTAAAACTCATATAAGTAATTATTACATTGACTCATTTAGGAAAATTATTAATGCAAATATAGATTTAAAAATCTGGTTTGATCTTTTAACACCATTCATAGTTACAAAGAGATATCGACATAAAATATACAGAGAAATAATTCCTGGGAACAGAAAGGATTTGTTTGTTGGTTTTAATGTATCAAAGAACTAAAAGTACTGGATATGCAAACAATAGAAACAACATACAAAATTCCACAACAAGATTGGCTAACTATACAAAGCATTCTGACGTATTCGCAAGATTTATGCAGAATAATTAGTAATTCTTCATTTAAAGAAATACCTATATGAAATCATGTATAATGATTATGACATCGGAAATAGTATTTCAGAATTTTACAAGATATTGATAAATTATAAAACAGCACCCAAATCCTCATATTGGAATTACATAACAAAAAGACACTCATTACAGCTAACTGAAGAAATTAAATCAAATATTTTATTATTAATAAAACATACATAATTTACACAGTACTGGAAAGTTTTTAATTGAAAATGCTTGCACAGAGCATATTTTAACTCCAGATAGAATTACTAAAATTAATTCTTCCACAAAGGGAATATGTTGGAGGTCTGAGCAAATACACAATGCAGATTGCAATCATCTTTTTTTGACTGTGTTAAAATTAAGCCATTTTGGAATGGTATTAAACACTTTTTACAAGCTTTATTTAATGAATCGTTTAACTTATCTAAAGCTCTAGTATTATTAAATGTGTACAAAGGTCCTCATTTAAATGAGTCAAATATGTATCTAGTATGGACAATATTTGCAATCTCAAGGAAGTGTATAACAAAAAGGTGGAATACAAACACAATGCTGACTTTGGAAGACTTCTACAGCCTACTGAAGACCACAGCATTGTTGGAAATTAACATTAAATAATTAAGGATTCTTCCTAAGCCATTTATTAATAATCCATGGAAAAAAGTCTTATCATTGATTGACACTTTACAATAACTGAACAGATACACTCTGATAACTGTAATGTTATAGTGTCAGGCTGATATAAATAGTGTACATAGTTATTAAGTTGTTATATACAAATACTATGGAATGTATTCAATTATAATTGAAAAATAAAAAAATTTTGAGGAAAAAGAATGATGTAATGTAATACCACAAGTAGCCTGCAACACACATGATGTAATATAGTACCACAAGTATCCTGCAACACAGAGGTAATGTAGTACCACAAGTATCCTGCAGTATACAGATGAAGTAATATAGCACACAAGCATCCGGCAAAACACAGATGTTGTAATGTAGTACCACAAGTATCCTGCAAATCACAGGTGATGTAATGTAGTACTACAAGTATCCCACAAGTATCGTGCAACACACAGATTATGTAATATAGTGCCACAAGGATCCTGCAACACACAAATGACATAATGTAGTACCACAGCTATCCTGCAACACACGGATAATGCAATGTAGTACCACAAGTAAACTGCAACATGCAGGTGATGTAATGTAGTACCACAACTATCCTGCAACACACAAATGATGTAATGTAATATCACAAGTATCCTGCCACACTGATTATGTAATATAGTGCCACAAGGATCCTGCAACACACAGATGACATAATGTAGTACCACAGGTATCCTGCAACACACGGATAATGTAATGTAGTACCACAAGTATCCTGCAACACACAGATGACATAATGTAGTACCACAGGTATCCTGCAACACACGGATAATGTAATGTAGTACCACAAGTATCCTGCAACACACAGATGACATAATGTAGTACCATAGGTATCCTGCAACACATGGATAATGTAATGTAGTACCATAAGTATCCTGCAGTATACAGATGAAGTAATATAGCACCACAAGTATCCTCAAACACACAGATGATGTAATGTAGTACCACAGGTATCCTGTAACACACAGATAATGTAATATAGTACCACAAGTATCCTGCAACACACAGATGATGCAATGCAGTACCGCAAGTATGCTGCAACACATAAATGCTATACTGTAGTATGAACAATATCTAGCCGCACACGAGTTGTGTAATGTAGTACCACAAGTCTACTGTAAGACACAAAGGGTGTGATGTAGTCTCACCAGTATCCTGCACCATGTAAAGAGTTTAGTGCAGTACAAATAATATCAAGTAGCACATAGATGATATAATGTAGTACCACTATTACCCTGCAGGATACAGACTGAGTAATATAGTACCATGAGTGGCCTGCAACACATGGAAGGAATAATGTATTACCATCAGTATTCTGCACCATGCAGGTGATGTAATATAATATTAATAGTATCCTGCAGCACATAGGTGGCATGATGTAGTACCACTAGTATCCCACAGCATATAGATTGTATAATGTAATACTAATAGCATCCTGCCAGATACAAATTATGTAATGTAGTACCTTGACTGTCATGCAGCATACAGTGGTATAACATAGTCATAATGGTATTCTCATGCTGATAGGTAGTGTAATGCATTACCATCTGCATTTTACAGCACAGAGGTGTGTAATGAAGTACCACCTGTACCCTGTATTACATAGATGTTGAATTACAGTAGCAATATAAGCTCTCATTATAGAGATGGTGTAATGTAATACCACCAGTATCATGCAGCATGCAGGAGATGTAATGTAGTCCAACCATTCTCCTGCAGCAAACAAGTGATGTAATATAGTACCACCAGTATCATGTAGCATATATATGAGGTAATATAATGGGTCTACTTGAAAACACCGACATGACAAAACACAAACGACGAGAACACAGAGACCAGAAGATCAACAACTGAGATGACCGATAGTTTAAAAGCACGAAACTTCACATGCCCTACAAACCACAATCCCGACAATCAACAAAACAAAACAAATACCTTTTCCGAAAAACACACACACAACACAAGCACACCAAAATCCTTACAAACCTACACTAAACCTTACATACACAACTATCTATGCACTAACCTTAACCCAAATCCTAATCCTAAGGTCCATCACTATCGCACACTCACCTAACCCGCGCCCTAACCCTAACTCACTTAACCCGCCCCAGCCCTAAAGTCTGTCACTATCGCACACTTACCTTACCCGTACCCTAACCCTTACTCACTTAACTCACTCCTAACCCTAAAGTCTGTCACTATCGCACACTTACCTTAACATGTTTGTGTTCTCAGCGTCGGGCTTTTAAACTGTCGGTCATCTCAATTGTCGATCTTCCAGTCTCGGTGTTCTCATCGTCGGTGTTTTGGCATGTCGGTGTTTTCAAGTAGACCCAATATAATACCACCAGTGTCCTGCAGCACACAGATGATGTAATTTAATACCACCAGTGCCCTGCAGCACACAGATGATGCAATATAGTGCAGCCATTGGCCTGTAGCACACATATGATATAATGTATTACCACCATTATCCTGTACCACACAGATGATGTAATGTAGTCCAGCCAATGTCCTGCAGCACACAGATGATGCAATGTAGTACCACCATTATCCTGCAGTGCACAGATGATACAATGTAGTACCACCGGTATCCTGTAGTGTATATATATATACATATATATATATATATATATGTGTATATATATATATATATATATATATATATATATATATATATATATATATATATATATATATGAGGTAATATAATACTACCAGTGTCCTGCAGCACACAGATGGTGTAATGTAGTCCAGCCAATGTCCTGCAGCACACATATGATGTAATGTAGTACCACCATTATCCTGCAGTGCATAGATGATATAATGTAGTGCCACCATTATCCTGTGCCACACAGATGATGCAATGTAGTCCAACCAATGTCCTGCAGCACACATATGACGTAATGTAGTACCACCATTATCCTGCAGTGCACAGATGATACAATGTAGCACCACCGGTATCCTGCAGCATATATATGAGGTAATATAATACTGCTAGTGTCCTGCAGCACACAGATGATATAATGTAGTGCCATCATTATCCTGCAGCACACAGATGATGTAATGTAGTCCAGCCAATGTCCTGCAGCACACATATGATGTAATGTAGTACCACCATTATCCTGTACCACACAGATGTTGTAATGTAGTCCAGCCAATGTCCTGCAGCACACATATGATGTAATGTAGTAGCACCATTATCCTGTACCACACAGATGATGTAATGTAGTCCAGCCAATGTCCTGCAGCACACATATGATGTAATGTAGTACCACCATTATCCTGCAGCGCACAGATGATGTAATGTAGTACCACCATTATCCTGCAGTGCACAGATGATACAATGTAGTACCACCGGTATCCTGCAACATATATATGAGGTAATATAATACTACCAGTGTTCTGCAGCACACAGATGATATAATGTAGTGCCACCATTATCCTGCAGCACACAGATGATGCAATGTAGTCCAGCCAATGCCCTGCAGCACACATATGATGTAATGTAGTACCACCATTATCCTGCAGTGCACAAATGATGTAATGTAGTACCACCGGCAGGGGCGGCTCGTGCTATCGGACTGCCGGTCTGCAGCCCTTCCACCTAGGGTGGAACAAAGAAAACAAATCTGTGAAACAAAAGATCAAGATCAAGTCCCGACTCTTCTGCACATGCGCAGACACTCAGACTGCCTTTATCATCAGTCCGGATGCAGAGAAAGAGGCACCCAGCAACCTGTGCTGTAGGATACCCAGGAATCTGTGCGGTTGTCAACCGCACAGAACAGAGGAGCTCCGGACTGCTTCCCTTGCAGACAGGACCAATGAGGGGTGAGCTGAGAGCTCTCGCAGAGATTTCACTGCGCGGGCATTGGCTGGATGGATATGGGTCGGTGACTGGATTATGTGTTCTGTTGGTCGGTCGCTGGCTGGATTCTGGTAGGTGAAGACTGGTGTGTGTGTTGGATTATGTGTTCTGTTGGTCGGTCACTGGCTGGATTATGTGGCTTCATTTCATGAAACAGGTAGGTGAAGACTGGTGTGTGTGTGTGTGTCTGTTGGTCAGTCGCTGGCTGGATTATGTGGCTTCAGTGCATGAAACAGGTAGGTGAAGACTGGTGTGTGTGTGTGTGTGTGTGTGTGTGTGTGTGTGTGTGTGTGTGTGTGTGTGTGTGTGTGCGCGCGTGCAAATCCTGTTGTAATAGGTGACTCTATCATCAGGCACATTGACGTCCCGCTCACCAGGCTGAACAAGGAGAAGGTCACGGTGAGCAGCCTGTCTGGCGCTAGGATCCACCACATAACACAAGCACTCAGGTCACTCCAAGGCAAGTACAAATATGACTCAGTCATTGTCCATGCTGGTGTGAATGACCTGAGATGTACCTCCCTGGACTACATGAAAAGAGACATAGAGGAGCTCTCTGAGCATGTAGTCCAGGCTGGTATGACCCTGACCTTGAGTAGCATCTGACTCTCACCAAGAATGATGCCACAGTATGAAGACAAGATGATCAATTTCAACAATTGGCTTAAGTATTGGTGTCATTCAAAGGGGATCCAATGCCTGTCAGCTTGGGATGATATGCACGACAAGCCATGATGCTTTGCTAGGGACGGCTTGCACCTGTCACCCTGGGCTTTGGATATTGGCAAAGGCTCTTGCTAACCCCATAGTGCCTTTTTAGGCAAGGCTCAAAAGACAAACCCACCTCCATAGGTATCACAAGGGATAAGAAACTAAGAGTAATGCTACTCAACGCTAGAAGTCTAAACCTCAAGATGCATGCACTCGAAACTCTCCTTAGCATGGAGAACATCGATATCTGTGCAGTAACAGAAACCTGGTTCAGGACTCCCGAGAGCACCCCAGCACTACCAGGTTATACCTCATACCATGCTTTTCGGCCCCAAAACTTGGACCGAACCACAAAAGGAGGGGGAGTATCGATATTCATCAAAGATACCCACACCTCCAGGTTGGTGGCAAAGCACGAAGCATCAGAGACTATCCATGTGCAACTAACAGTGGGTAAAACTGCCTTCCAGTTTATAGCCTGCTACAGACCACCCTCCCAAACCCAGGAACCCCACTCGGCCTTCCTGAGAACACTGAAAAATATGAAGGTCTCTCCAAACACCATTATATTGGCCGACTTCAACTACCCAAACATAGATTGGGAGCATTACTCTAGCTCCAACACCCTTGCCCAAAGGTTCCTAGAATTCATAGGTTCATAGGTTCATACTAGGCTATCTGCCCAAGGGCATTTATAAGCCTAGCCCAGAGTTTTGTGGCTTTCGCCACCCCTTTAGTTTGAAGGAAACTATGCCCATTATTTTGCTGTGCCTCTGTCAAGCAGTGACACTGTGGTAATCCCTGGGGTATATCTGTGATCTCCCATCCATTGGTCAAGATTTCTTTTGAACAAGGCCAGCGAGGTGCTCTGCCTCACATGTACCGGAATTTTGTTCCACAGCATAGGGAGTCTCTGGGTGATGAATCTGTCCCTCCAGCACATCCTATTAATAACCGTGTCAAGGTTTAAGTCTCCCGCCCTTGTAGTTCTGAGGGATCTAGATTTTTTGAGGTGAAGCATGTTCATCAAATCTGGGTTTGACGTGGCCTTGTATGTCAGGCACAGGTCACCTCTGAGCAAGCGGTAAGCGACTGAATAGAGCTGGAGTTCTTTCAGTCGGGCAGCATAAGACATATTTTTGAGACCCTTTATCCTTTTGGTGAGGAACTTTTGGGGCCTTTCCAGCTGCTGCAGGTGTCGGGTCAGATACATTCGAATGGGGCATTGTACTCAATCATTGGTCTGATGAGTGATGAGTACAGGGGATGATGACCTCCCTTGATCTAGATGTGAATCCCTTCATGATCAGGTGGGCAATGTAGAAGGTCTTCCTAACTACTTTAGCAACGTGAGTGTCAAACGAAAGGTTACTGTCAACCTGGGTCCCCAGATCCCTGATAACCTCTTCTGTGCTCAGTGGATTGTCACCTATATGGTAGCTAGGGGTAACCTTGTTTTTCCCGAAGGGTATGACTATGCATTTCTTGGCGTTTAACTTTAGGCCATGGCTCTGGCACCAGTTATCCATTTCTGTGAGACCCTTCTGAAGGATATCTGTGTCAGATGTGTTCTCGACTATGGCGCCCAGTTTGCAGTCATCTGCAAACTTTGTCAGCCATAACCCTCCTGTGTTTGCTTGTACTTCAGAAAAGTAGATGCCAAACAAGAGTGGGCCCAGGACTGAGCCCTGTGGGACACCACTTGTGACAGGCTTTGAGTCTGACATGGCGCCAGCAACTCTGACCCTGTGGGTTCTGTCACTTAGCCGGTTTGCAACCCATCTTGTGATGTATGGGTTTACATTTAAGCTGATGAGTTTTTCAATGATACCTGAGTGGGGTATTGTGTCGAAAGCCTTTGCCAGGTCAAGGTAGGCTGTATGGACTGCCTTTCCCTCATCAATGGCCTTGGTGACTGTTTTGAAAAAGTCAACCAAGTTTAAAAGGCATGATCTGCCTTTGACAAAGCCAAACTGTGTTGGATCCAAAGTCTGCAAGTTCCCTATGTCTTTACTTATGAGTTCCATTATGATCCTCTCCATAGCTTTGCAGATCAGGCTTGTCAAGCTGATGGGACAGTAATTTCCAGGGTCAGTGGAGGCACCGCCTTTGTGAAGTGGGACCACAGTTGCCGTGCGCCACTCCTTGGGTACGTATCCTGAGGTGAGGCTAAGATTAAACAGCTGTCCTAACTGCGGGTTTAAATCCTCATTGAGTTCGTGGAGCACACAGCCGGGGACACCATCCAGTCCCATGGATGCTGTGTTTTTCGCCTTGGAGAGAGTAGTTCTCAGCTGGGCGTTAAAGATGTTTGGGAGGCTACAATCCTCTGGTATAGATATCTCTCCTTTTGGGAGGGAGGGGGGGGAGTTTGCACTGAACCTGTCAGCCAGTATGTTGGCAATGTCTGTAGGTTCAGTAATTTTCAAATCATTTTGAGCTAATTCTGAGCATATCTGGGAGTTTCCTCCCAGGTTTCTAACATAGCTAAAGAAGGCCTTATGATTGTCTTTTGAGTCCTTAGCGATTTTTCTCTCAAAATTTGCCTTGGATGATTTTATGAGAGCTCTTAGTTTTTTACTTATAATGATCAAAGGTGTCTTACCTTTTAAGGATTTTGCTCTATCTTGTAGTAGCTTCCTCCTTTTGTTGTAGAGCTTGTTTATGGCTGAGGTCCACCAGACTGGACGCTTGCCTTTGGTACAAAGAGTCTTTGTTTTGTTTGGGATTGCCTGATCCATGCAGTCCTGTAGGTGCTGGTAGAAGGCATTTGTAAGTGATTCAGCGGCTTGAGTAATGTTTTCCGCTGGCTCGGGGGCCTTAAAGGAGACCACACTAGTCTTTAGAAGTGTGAAGTTGGCTTTTGAGAAGTTCTTCACTGTGGTCTTTATTATGTCAGGTGGGGCGGGATGAGGACCTCCAGTGAGATTAGTTTATGATCTGATCTCACCAGTGAGGGGTATACTTCCGGTGTTGAACATTGTGATCCCATGTTCGTGATGATGAGATCAAGTATGTTTTCACCTCTTGTTGGGATGGTGACTAGTTGTTCCATGGCATTTGAGTTTATGAACTCCAGGAACCTTTGGGCTAGAGTGTTTGGGCTTGAGTAGTGATCCCAGTCTATATTAGGGTAGTTGAAGTCACCTAGTATGATGGTGTTTGGAGATACATTTATCCCCTCCAGTGTTTTCAGGAAAGCTATGTGAGGTTCCTGAGTTTGAGAGGGTGGCCTGTAACATGCTACAAATTGCAGAGCAGTCTTGCCTATGGTTAATTGCACCTGGATGGTCTCCGATGCATTGTGCGTTGCCACCAACCTTGAGGTGTGGGTGTTCTTGATGAATATGGACACCCCCCCTCCTTTCTTGGTGTTGTCCAGATTTTGGGGCCGGAACGCATGATATGAGGTAAAACCTGATAGTGCTGGGGTGCTCTCTGGAGCCTTGAACCAGGTTTCAGTTACAGTACAGACATCGATGTTCTCCATACTGAGAAGGGCCTCGAGTGCGTGCATCTTGAGGTTGAGACTTCTGGCATTGAGCAGCATTACCCCTAGTTTTTTTCCTTTTTTGTGTTCTATGGTGGTAGGTTTAGAATTTGAGCCTTGCCTAAAAAAGGCACTATAGGGGTGGCAAGAGCCTTTGCCAATATCCTGAAGCCCAGGGGTGACAGGTGCAAGCCGTCCCTTGCGAAGCAGTGTGGCTTGTCCAGCATGTCATCCCAGGCAGACAGACATTGGATCCCCTTTGAATGACACCAGAGTTTAAGCCAATTATTAAAGCTGATCATCTTATCTCTGTATTGTGGCATCATTCTTGGTGAAGGTAGGATACTGCTCAAGGTCAGGATCATACCTGCCTGGGCTACATAATCAGAGAGCTCCTCAATGTTTCTTTTCATGTAGTCCAAGGAGGTACGTCTCAGGTCGTTTACACCAGCGTGGACAATGACTGAGTCGTACTTGTACCTGCTGTTGAGAGACCTGAGTGCTTGCGTTATGTGGCGGATTCTAGCGCCCGACAGGCAGCTTACTTTGACCTTCTCCTTACTCAATCTGGTGAGCGGGACGTCAGTGTGTCTGACTATGGAGTCACCAATGATGAGTGTGTCTGGCATTGTGTTTGGCCTTAAGGGCTGTGACTGTTTGGCACACTGACTGTGTGGTCTATGTGTTGCATGTGTTGTGTCCTGAGGTGGTAGTTGTTTGGGTGTCTGCTTTGGTGGCCTCTGCTGTTTTGGTAGATTTTTGATCAGAGCCTCCGAGTATGTCTTTGTGTGTTTATGTGTATGATTTGAAGTTGTGATAGTACTATGTGAGACTGCGTATGTGGTGTTTGTGGTTACCTTCTCCTCCTGTCTGGTCTTGCCAGTCCTATGTTGAGAGAGCACAGCCTCCAGTTTGGCTGTATAGTTGCATCTCTCGCATGTATTTGTGTTTTGTGGGAGAAGGAGAGGGTTTTCTGTGTACATGAGGCAATTGTAACATTGCCTCAATATTCCCAGGTTCACCAGCTGAGCAGGAGAGGACACTAGCAACTGATCCCTCGACATGCTAGAAGGAATAGACAAAAACTTAAAAAAAGACTCCGGGGGATGTGGGTGATCGAGAAGGGGGTTTTAGGCTGGTGGGGTACTATCTATAATAAAAGTGCTATATCATGGTGAGAAAGTACTGTAGGAGCACGTGCTAGGTTTTACATAAACTCAAATGCTATGGAACAACTTGTTACCACTCCCACAAGAGGGGAAAACATACTGGACCTGATCATCACCAACATGGGGACTCTATGCTCCAGACCAGAAGTGTATCCCTCACTGGTAAGATCAGACCATAAACTGATCTCACTGGATATTCATATCCCGATCCCACCCCCTGCCCAGAAAACCACAGTGAAAAACTTCTCTAAAGCAAATTTCACACTCCTCAAAACTGAGGTGGAATCCTTCAAAGCCCCCGGGCCTGTGGAAAATATGGCCCAGACCGCAGAATCCTTTATAAATGCATTCTATGAACACCTTCAGGAATGCATGGATCATGCAATCCCAAATAAAACCAAGACCCAATCCTCCAAAGGCAGACGACCTGTTTGGTGGACCCCAGCCATAAACAAACTATACAATAGAAGGAGGAAGCTACTACATGATAGAGCAAAATCCCAAAAAGGGAAGGCATCTCTGATCAGTATTAGCAAAAACTAAGGGCACTCATAAAATCGTCAAAGGCCAGCTTCGAGAGAAAAATTGCACAGGACACTAAGGATAATCACAAGGCTTTCTTTAGTTATGTTAGGAACCTGGGTGGGAATTCCCAGATATGCTCAGAATTAGTCCAAAATGACAAAAAATACACTGAACCCACAGACATTGCCAACATCCTAGCTGACAGGTTCAGCGCAAACTCCCCCCCCTCACCAAAAGGGCAAATATCTATCCCAGGAGAGTGCTGCCCCCCTGACATCTCAGATGCTCAGGTGGGAGCCGCCCTCTCCAAAGCAAAAAACACAGCATCAATGGGACCAGACGGTGCCCCAGGCTGCGTCCTAAATGAACTCCAAGAAGAGTTAAACCCAAACATAAAACTACTGTTCAATCTCAGCCTTACTACAGGATATGTACCCAAAGAGTGGCGTACAGCAACAGTGGTCCCTCTCCACAAAGGTGGTGGCTCAATGGACCCTGGAAACTATCGCCCCATAAGCCTGACTAGCTTGGTCTGCAAAGCTATGGAAAGGATCATCATGGACCTCATAAATAAAGATATTGGGGACATACAGTCACTGGATCCTACCCAGTTTGCTTTGTTAAGGGCAGATCCTGCCTCTTAAACCTGGATGACTTCTTTGAAACAGTCACCAAGGCCATTGACGAAGGGAAGGTGGTCCACACAGCCTATCTGGACCTCGCAAAAGCCTTCGATACAATACCCCACTCGGGCATTATAAATAAGCTCACCAGCTTAAATATAAAAACCTATGTCACTAGATGGGTTGCAAACTGGCTCAAGGACAGAACACACATGGTTAGAATTGCTGGAGCCATGTCAGACTCCAAACCAGTTACAAGTGGCATCCCACAAGGCTCAGTCCTGGGACCTCTCTTGTTTGGTATATATTTCTCGGAGGTACAGGCCAACACGGAAGGACTGTGGCTGACCAAGTTCACAGATGACTGCAAACTGGGTGCCATAATCGACTCTCCAGCTGACACAAGCATCCTCCAAAAGGGCCTCATAGAAACAGACAACTGGTGCCAGAGCCATGGCCTCAAGCTAAACGCCAAAAAGTGTATAGTCATCCCCTTTGGCAAAAACAAAGTGCCCACAAATTACCACATAGGTGGTAATCCATTAAGTACAGAAGAAGTAATTAGGGACCTGGGGACCCAAGTTGATAGCAATCTCTCATTTGACAACCACGTGGCCAAAGTGGTTAGAAAAACATTTTATATAGCCCACCTAATCATGAAGGGATTCACATCTAGATTAGGGGAGGTCATCGTGCCTCTTTACTCATCCCTCATCAGGCCCATAATTGAGTACAATGCCCCTTTTGGGATGTACCTTACCAAATACCTGCAGCAACTGGAAAGACCCCAAAAGTACCTCACCAAGAGGATCAAAGGGCTCAAACAGATGCCATATGCTGCCCGGTTAAAGAAACTCCAGCTCTACTCAGTGGCATACCGCCTGCTCAGAGGTGACCTGTGCCTGACGTATAAGACCATGTCCAACCCAGAATTAAGGGACATGCTGCACCTCAAAAAATCCAAATCCCATCGAGCTACACGCTCGAGAGACATGAACCTCAGCAGTGAAATAAATAGTACATGCTGGAGGGACAGATTCATAACCCAGAGGCTCCCTTCACTCTGGAATAAAATCCCAGTCCAGGTTAGGCAGAGTCCCTCATTGACTCTCTTCAAGAGGAATCTTGATGAGTGGATGGGAGATCGTAGGTTTATCCCGGGTATCACTTCTGTGTCACTGTTAGACAGAGGCACAGTATACTAACCTCGAAAAAGGGCATAGCAAAATTAATTTAAAATGGGTGGCGAAAGCCAAACACACTCTTGCTAGGCTTATAAATGCCCTAGGGCAGATAGCCTGGTATGAACCTATGAACCTCTGAACCTATAATATTAGGCATTTTCTAGATTTATTTTCTTTGTCTTGGACTCATTAACTGCATGGGTTAGGCTTTAGCTCTGCCAACAATGAAATAGATTATTGCAGAAAGAATGAATGTTAATGATATATAACTCAGTTGGTTCACTCCTACCAGAGGTATAGTTCTTTTATGTTGTATAATGCAGTAGCAGATGGTCACAAAGCACAAGCAAATTAAATAAATTGACCTGGTGGTAGGTCCTTTTAGCTAAGAAATTCAGAGCTCATTAGCATTGATACAGAACGGTTTTGCTGTATATTAGTCTGATGTTCCACATCTTCTAAATTATGTGTTTCCAATGCATGACTAAGGCTTTTGGAAGGAAATATTCAAACTGCACATCGGTCTAGCATTTTGAAATTTATTAGCAGTGTTCACATGAAATAAAATAGTGTTTGAGTTGATTAAAAAATATATTAACTAGGTACACCTCTGTGAGATGCATATTTTAAAAATAAGGCTTAGTCAAAAGATATAGCTGAGGTATACAAACTGATAAGGGTATTGCAGCTGTAAAGTGAGCAGTCTGAGTATACACAGGTATCAAGTCAGGAAACAACCCACCAAAAAGCACTAAAAGTGTCACATTTAAGGTGTGTTACAAGTCAAATCACCATCCTTGTGTTATTAGAGCATTAAAGAAAACACAAGGAATGCCCTTCAGAAACTTTTAAGGAAAAGAAATTGTGGTGTCAGATTTTACAAGGAACATCTCCCTGAACCATTGTTTTCTAGAATTACATTCAAACTATAATGTTTTTCACGCAGTGTATATGGAAAAAAGCTAGCATCTCAAACAAGACTTGACTTTAATATCTGGTGATTTTCTGCTTATGTATTTGAATACCCTTTCTAAACTTGCAGCCAAGGAGACTGTTGAGAAGCTCAGCATAGATATCCAGTACTGATGAAAGGCTAACAATGTTGTCCTTTGTGTAGACCTTGTCCACATAACCATGTGTATTATTGTACAGCTTATTTCGAAATTATGAATGACAACAGAAAATAGTAACTATATACTGAGCAGCTTGTATGTAGGAAGTACCATTGTTGGCAATTTACAACATTTTAGGCACTGTCTGTACATTAGGGAGAGTGCTCGGTTCTACCAAGTGACATCTAAGGCACGAAAACATGTACATTATATGGTACCTTCAGTGCTGAATAATAATTTTGTTTTGCATAAGCTAAGCTAGTAGTTTATAAAGTAGGTAATAAAGTAGTAAAAATATACATTTGTAAGAAATGTTTAAATCTTATGGTATTTAGAGACATATAAGCAGCTCACGTGTGTGTGTTGTGTGTATATGTATGTGTCTGTGTATATATATATATATATATATATATATATATATATATATATATATATATATATATATATATATATATATATATATATATATATATATATATATATATATATATATATATATATATATACATATAAGTGAGAGATACATGTATATAAAATGCTCTCCTTAGCAGCGTTACTTGCACTTGTTCATTTAGACAGAATCCTACCAATTTACTGCAGTTTATCTTGACTGATACCAAGTAATTCAAAATAACTGCAAAAAAAAAAAAAGAGCAAACCCAGGTGAATAATAACTTAATGATTTTGTTTAAACAAAACATTGAAGCTTGATGCCCAAAGTGAAGTAAATGTTTATTTATCTATTGACATTTGATTATCAGGAAAGTCCAATTGGGTAAGAACCCATTTTCAGAAGAGGCCCATAGAGAAAAGCTCCAAAGTATTACATAACATTTTACGAACAATAATTTTACAATCTTCAAAAATAATGTGAAAAACATCTACAGTTTAATTAATTATACCAAAGAAGACATAATATGAAAACTTTGGTTAAAAATAGATACAAGTTATATGACAACGCTTTTATATTTAGAGAAATTTTAGAGGTAAGTTGGTATAATACAAAAAGGAATTACAGTATGAAATGAGAGAAAGGCAGGCTTATGGTATATTTAGAGAGAAAACCAGTGAAGAGAAATGGATAGATATAAGGAAGTGAGTGAAGAAGGGAGAGTAAGGATGTGTTGGGTGATTTGATCTGGACTATCTGGAGTTTTTAGTCAATGAATTGTAATGACCGACAAGGAACAAAGATGTGTAGAATGTTATTTAGTGCTGGACAAGCAGATGGATGCTGGATAATTTTATCGGTGGTAATAAACTGTGCATATGTTAGTTGATGGTGCAGTTCTAACCAATTTAGTTTTTTTACTGCTATACAGTCGTGAGTTCTGAAAGGGATATTTGTTGCAAATTCATGGGAGATTACTAGGCTAATGGCCCTAGGCCCCTTACAAGCCTCAATCAGCACCTGTCGCCCTTGTCAATGAGGAACACAGGTGAAACCCATGGAACAAATTTGTGGTATCCCATTCACTCAACAAGATTGCATCTGAAGAGGGTCAGTGACGTACTTTGAAGTGTTTCAGGAGTCTATTCCAGAGACGGGGCCGCCTCTGGGAGACAAACCTGCCTCCTGCAGGTTTTGTTAATGTCGCATATTATATTTAGGCCTTTCGATCAGGTAATGTGTGAGGAGTTAGACTTACGGATATGGAGCATATCTAGTAGAGCAGAGTTTGAGATTGCCTTGTAGGCGAGTCACCGATCACCTCTGAGCAATCTGTATGATACCAAGTAGAGTGATAGTGATTTGAGCCTGTCCACATAGGACAGGTGTTGGAGGCCATGGATTAAAACACACACATAGAAACACAAAACACACACCTACATTTGCGGAGACTCTCAGTAAAAACCTGCCCAAGCAACAGGGACATCCAAAGCAATAATACAAGCAACCTCCACCCCCCAACACAACCCAAATGACACATAGCCCACAAACTCAGCGTGCCATTCAAACACAGCCCATAAGGCATAACAACGTACCCAACACTCTAGTCATAGGTGACTCTATAGTCAGACACACTGATGTTCCACTCACCAGGCTAAACAAGGAGAAAGTTACTGTCAGCTGCCTGTCGGGTGCCAGGATCCACCACATAACGCATGCATGCAGGTCACTCCACAAGTACAAATATGACTTTGTCATTGTCCATGTTGATGTGAATGACCTGAGACGTACCTCCTTGGACTACATGAAAAGGGACATGGAGGAGCTGTCCGATCTTGTAGCCCAGGCAGGTATGACCCTAGCCCTGAGTAGCATCCTGCCATCACCCAGAATGATACCACAGTACAAGGACAAAATGATTGACTTCAACAATTGGCTAAGCTTCTGGTGTTATTCTAAGGGGATCCAGTATCTGTCTGCCTGGGATGACATGATCGACAAGCCATGATGCTTTGCCAGAGATGGCCTGCACCTGCTGCCCCTGGGATTCCGGATACTGACTAAGGCGCTAGCCACCCCTATAGTTCCCTTTTTAGGCAAGGTTCAAATGACAAATTTACCACCCTAACAGGTACAGGCAAGAAGAATCTGAGGGTATTGCTAATCAATGCTAGAAGTCTAAATCTCAAAATGCACTCTCTCAAGGCACTCCTTAAAATGGAGAACATCAACATCTGTGCAGTGACAGAGACCTGGTTCATAATTCATACCACACCTTTCGACCACCTAACCTGAACTGAAACACTAAAGGCGGAGGCATGTCCATATTCATTGAGGATATCCACACCTCCAGGCTAGTTGCTCAGCATAATACATCCGAGATTATGCAAGTGCAACTAACTCTGGGCAAGACCGCAATCAATTGTAGCTTGTTACAGGTCCCCCACCATGTCCTAGGATTTCCAATCCTCATTTCTTAATACACTGGAAAATATTAGGGTACAACCTAACACCCTAATAATGGGTGATTTCAACTACCCTGCCATTAACTGGGAAAACTACTCATGTACCAACTCTTGTGCTCAACGTTTTCTGGAATTCATAAATTCCAGTGCCATGGATCAACTTATCCACACCCCCACCAGGGGCAGCAATATCCTAGACCTGGTTATTACCAACATGGGCAACCAGTGCTCCACACCAGAGGTCAATTCCTCATTGGTCAGATCCGACCATAAGCTAATCACCCTAGACATCCACATCCCTCCCCCACCCCTCATTAAAGAAACCACAGTAAAAAATTTCTCCAAAGCCAACTTCATGCTTCTTAAGACAGAAGTGGCAAACTTCATGACACCCATGCTGATGGACAATAGAGGTATGACTGCTGAATCCTACACAAATGCACTTTATAAGCACTTACATGAGTGCATGGATTGTGCAATCCCTAACAGAACCAAGATGCTATCCTCCAAAAAAGGAAGCCAATCTGGTGGTCCCCTGCCATAAATAAACTCTACAACAGAAGGAAGAAGCTGTTGCAAAAAAGAGTAAAATCCCATGATTGGAAAAACGTCCTGGTCAGCTTCAGTAAGAAGCTGAGATCCCTCATAAAATCCTCCAAAGCTAGTTATGAAAACAAAATCGCCACTGACTCTAAAGACAACCACAAAGCATTCTATAGCTATGTCAAGAATCTCAATGGCAACACTCAGACCTGCTCTGAGTTACAGCACAATGGCACTAAATATACAGAACCAACGGATATTGCCAACATCCTGGCAGATAGGTTCAGTGTTAACTTTACCCCTCTGTCATCCCCTAAAGGGCCCATCTCTATACCAGAAGAATGCAAAGTTCCTGTAATCACGGCTGCACAGGTAAAAAACACATTATCCAAAGCCAAGAACACAGCATCCATGGGACCTGACGACATCCCAGGCTGTGTTCTACATGAACTACAGAATGAACTGGCACCCCACCTAAGTACCATGTTCAATCATAGCCTCACCTCAAGCTATGTGCCCACTGAATGGCGCACAGTGACAGTTATCCCACTCCACAAAGGGGGAGCCACACAGACCCCGGAAACTACCGCCCCATTAGCCTAATGAGCCTGGTCTGCAAGGCTATGGAGCACATGGAACTTATAAACAATGACATTGGTAATCTCCAAACTCATGATCCCACCCAGTTTGGGTTTGTAAAAGGCAGATCATGTCTCCTAAACCTGAAAGACTTCTTTGAAGCAGTCACCAAAGCTGTAGATGAGGGTAAGGTGGTTCACACAGCCTATCTAGATCTCGCTAAGGCTTTTGACACCATCCCTCACTCTGGAATTATAGATAAACTCACTAAACTAGGTATAAATCCCTATGTCACAAGATGGGTTGCCAACTGGCTCACTGACAGAACCCACACTGTGAAAGTAGCAGGCTCCAAATCCAGCTTCAGACCAGTGACAAGTGGAGTACCACAGGGTTCAGTCCTGGGTCCTCTCCTGTTTGGTATCTACTTCTCTGAAGTACAGGCCAACACAGAAGGTCTTTGGCTAATGAAGTTCGCAGATGACTGCAAACTAGGAGCCATAATCAAAACTCCAAAAGATGTGGACATCCTACAAAAGGGCCTTGCTGGGACAGATGCCTGGTGTCAAACCCATGGCCTCAAGCTCAATGCCAAAAAGTGCATTGTCATTCCTTTTGGTAAAAACTCAGTACCCATGAACTACCACATAGGTGGCAGTCTACTTAACACTGAAAGTGTGATAAGAGACCTTGGGACACAGGTGGACAGTAGTCTCTCCTTTGATAATCACATCGCCACAGTAGTCAGGAAATCCTTCTACGTGGCACACCTCATCACAAAAGGTTTCTCATCCAGGAAAAAAGAGGTTATTGTTCCCCTCTACCCGTCACTCATTAGACCCATTATAGAGTACAATGCCCCTTTTGGTATGTACCTCACAAGACATCTACAACAACTGGAAAGGCCACAGAAATACCTCACAAAGAGGATTACCGGCCTCAAAGAGATGCCCTATGCAGACCGACTCAAAAAACTGCAGCTTTACTCCGTTGCATATTGCCTAATCAGAGGCGATCTCTGCTTAACACACAAAGCTATGTCAAACCCAGAGCTTTTAGAGATGCTCCACTTAAAGAAATCCCAATCCCTATGAGCTACACACTCTAGGGACCTAAACCTCATCATCACAATAAACAGAACATGCTGGAGGGATAGATTCCTGTCCCAGAGACTTCCCATACTCTGGAACAAACTACCTATCTATATCACACAAAGCTCCTCATTAGCACTCTTCAAGAAAAATCTTGATGATTGGATGGGAGATAGGAAATTCACCCCGGGGATCACTTCTGTGGCTCTGCTCGACAGTGGCACAGGAAAATAATTTTCTTGGGTGGCAAAAGCCAGGGTACCTTTGGCTAGGCTTATATAGGCCCTAGGGCCAATAGCCTAGTACCTACCTATGAACCTATGAACCTATGATTATCTTTGTGAAGTATTTCTGTGGCCTTTCCAGTTGGTGCTGGTGTTTGGAGAGGTACATACCAAACTGGGAGTTGCACTCAATTATTGGCCTAATGAGGCAGGAGTACAGAGAGGTAAAAACCTCCTTTTTTTCTGGATGCAATCCCTTTATTTATGAGATGAACCAAGTAAAAGGCTTATCTCACCACTGTCGCTACATGATGGTCAAATGTGAGATTGTTGCCAACCTGTGTACCGAGGCCTCTCACCACAGGTTGTGTGCTCAGGGGGTTGACATTGATGGGGTAATCAGTGTGGTAATTCAACAACTTTGTTATAGCATTTTGTGATGCTTGTAGTTTAGTAAGGATGGGAACACCATAAAGAAGTGCGGTGAGAAATTAAATAGTAGCAAGTCCAGTTTTAGTTGCACTGGTGAGAAAATTTTTGGCTCTGTAATACATCGCTAGCTTTTAAGAGTTTTTTTAATGCAATTTTGTATATACAGGTCAAATTTAAAATTAACCTCCACTATCATCCCTAATAATTTGTTATGAGATGTGACTTAATTCTTGGCTGGGGTGCCTTCTGTGTGGAGTCTGCATGTCTTCCCATCTTACAAAGACATGTGTCTGGAGTGTTTCTCCCTGCTCTGCTGAAAATTGGCTTTTGTTCCAAGTCAGACTTTCCTGGTTAACAAATGTTAAATAAAAATAACAGGCATTTGAATTTCAGACTTCATATTCTTCAAAAAGTACATGGTAACACAAAACCTTTTATTCTAGCAAATTTCTAAGTTTATAACATGGATATTTGAAATTTGTCCCTATTTTTGGGACTGTATTCCCCCATTATTGGCTTTATCCAGGTTTTTTGTGCTAAGGTTGAGAGGTATGGTGAGAACTGAATTCATTAAATAGCCATTTAAGTTTCAGTCTTCATTTCTTTTAAGAAACAGCTTATGGCATAGTGGTATGCTACTCTGACTGTGGTGCACAGGGTCCTGCGTTCAAGACGTGGCAGTAAAATGCATGGTGGTAACATAACATTTTATTCTAGCAACGTTCCAAGATAATACAAGCAATGTTTAAAATGTGTCTCTGTTTTTTGGGCTTTTATCTCCTTCTCCTTCCCAATAAAGTTTGGCTTTTTCCAGATTTCTTGTGCTGCAAAGTTAAGAGATAGGGTTGAGTGTCGAGTGGATTTTACAAGGAGCTGAGAGCCTGCAGATACATTTAGTGCTGCTTATGCTCAGTTTACTTGCATTGTTAATAGCACAACAGGTAGTGTACTTGCTTTCTATGCAGAAGGCTGTGGGTTCTACTCCAACAGTATGTATGTGCTCCTGATACTGTGCTGTCTTGTACTTTTAAATGGGGTGGATGCTGCAGTCCTGAGAATGTCCTCTTTGGTCGGAAGTACCTAGTAATTATGAACCTGTTATCAGTTTGCCATCCATTCCCTATTGCAATATTACTAGCTTATCATTTTTTTGAATGTAATATAGGCAATTTAGTCCTCAAGGGCAACAGGCACTTTATATGTAGATGAAACAATGAAATATAAAGTTGTTTGCTAGCAGCAACCTCTTCATTACATGTCTTTTTAATGCTGAATTATTTAGATAACTTTTACTACTGCAGAGATTGTGCATATTTACTGGTACTGGCAGATTGTAGAAGTTTGAGTAGACTTTTAAGATGGAAATGTTCTCAGTTGGGCAGTATTGCCATTACTGGTGCATGCATTTTGTTTCATTGTTTACAGGAAAAATGTTCAAAACAATAAATTTAAAACACCCTCTAACAACTGCACTGTATTATACAAGGAATATAATTTAATGCAATCAGTAAGGTGCATCCCAGAACACATGTGTGTTTTGTGTGCAATGGGCCTATCATTTGAAAATAGCCCAAAGTTAATCTTTATCTGCCACTAGCCAAATGTATTTTCTTTGAATGTGGGTTTCTGTGCTGTTTCAATGAATGTGAATTTCAAGGGAAGAGAAGTTTTAATGCTAAGTCTGTTTTCATTGTGAGACTGCATTGCTTTGTTTAGCAGATGTCTTAGTGTTTGTGCTGCAAAATGCAAAATAAAACTTTCATATGAAGACCAAATCATTGTAGAAGTAAAGCAATATGCACATTAGTGTTTATGGTAAATGGGGTGAAATAGCCAAGTAATGGTTCATTGGAACGGCTGCAGGGGGAGGCTCCATTCGACCATGATTTTGTGAGGGGGAAGGGCAGCAAACTCAGACAGCCCTGGCTGAAATATGCCTATCAACTGTCCAGATTTTCACAGAATGAATAGATTTTTGCTTCTTATTTTTGGTTTGTTCCTCATAAAATTTGTGGTTTTCTGGCAAATCATTTAGGAATGAAGTCACTAAATAATGACACACCGAGTTTCAGACTTCATAACCTTCAGAAAAATGCATGCTAAAGCAAGACCTGTTATTCTATCAACTGTCCCAGTTTATACAAGAGCAATTATTAGTACTGTTTATATGTTCTCCCCAATATAGTTGGCCTTGTCCAGATTTCTTGCATTAACAGGTTGAAAGATATGTGCAAATAAATTTCTTTATAGAATTAGGCATATGCAAACCACTCAACTGTATGCGATTTTGGCTCAAAATGTTGCTCTTCCAATAATAATCCCTGCGCAAAATGGCAATTTTGGAAGAAAATGTTGAGGGTTTACAATTAATAAATAACTGTAATAATCAGTTATAGATTACTTTTATTTCAGAAATGCATGTAGATTATTTTATTTTGTCAGCTGCTCAAGTTAACAGTACTAATATTAGAAAAGTGTCCCTTCTTTGACCGGTTCCCAGCTGCATTGTGTGGCTATTTTATATTTTTGCATCACAGTTTTGGTCCATTTTTCATAAAATTGTGTTTTTTTTTTGGCAAATTAGTGGCAGATCATTAAAGACTGAAGTTAGAAAATAATGACAAACATTTCAGTTTCAGACTTCATACCCTTTCTAAGTTTATAAGAGCAATATTTAAAAATTGTCCTTATTGTTGGGCCTTTGTCCCACTTTTATGTATGGCGTTGTCCAGATTTCTTGCTCTGAAGTTGAGAGGTATGACACATGTCAGGCCATCACAGTCAGCCAGAGGCATTTCAAATTGTGACATATTTGCTGCACCCCACTCTCCCATGTAGTGACTCTGGATGTGTCCAAGCAAGGCAAGGAGCAGTTATGCAGTGTAAATGTGTAGAATATCCCCCCATCCAAGGCAGACACAAGTACTACAATGGCTTTTCATCTGTCCTTGATTTTGCAGAATGTTCTGGTTTCTGTCATATTTTTATACTGTTGATTTATGCTTATTATTATTCAGAAAGTGTCTTTTGCTCTGTGTTTAAGTAACAATGCTTTAATGACCATCAGATAAGCTTGTCTGAAATTGTAAGATGGAAGTAAGCTTTAATAAGCATACTGTTAAAGAACTGCCAACATTGAAAACCTTTCTGTTGTTGCCATGCAGACAATACTTGCATAACTAGATAAATGTATAAGCCTTGGGTATTGAATGCATATGACAGTATTTGTAATAATGGACAAGATTACATTATTTTAAGAATCTCATTACATTTCTTGAAGACTTGCAGTCATCTTTGCAGGCTTTACCTGTAAACTAAACAGAATGCCAATCTATCATGTGTGGTCCATAACCTGTACAGTAATCCTTTAAGCAATGTATCTTGAGCTTGTTTCTTGTTTGCTTTTCATTTTTACTTTGATCATGTTTTCCCCATGAAACAAGTAGATAATTGTTGTCAGGTAGCAGGTCTTTTTTGGATGAGAAACATTTTTGTAAGTGGCGGTATCACACAGATTGCTACTTTCAGCATGTTACTTGGTACTTTAATAACGCTGAATATAAATTCTAATTAGAACTGTAGTGGAAGGAGAAGTGGTTTGAGTTGAGTGCTGCTTGTTTTTTTATACTTGATTTTGACTGGCATTCCAGTAATGTATTTAAAAAGTAATTTATTTTTTTCATGCCTCACAACCTTTTTGTTTCCATCTAGATATTAAGTAAGCTATCATGTGGCCAATGCAATGAAATATTTTTTTCTTCTATACTTAATTTTGTCTTGATTGGACTCTCATAACAACGGTTTGGCACCCAGGGCAGTGTATTTAATTAAAGTTACAGTTGTTGTGGCTTTGAGCATAGCTCCTCCCCTTTCTAACTGGCCATACCCCTTCCGTTGACCCCGCCCATTCAGCTGTCTTCTGCAGCCCCCCTTTGATTTGAAGTCACCAGCCACCAGGTAATATAATACTACCAGTGTCCTGCAGCACACAGATGATATAATGTAGTGCCACCATTATCCTGCAGCACACATATGATGCAATGTAGTCCAGCCAATGTCCTGCAGCACACATATGATGTAATGTAGTACCACCAATATCCTGCAGCACACAGATGGTGTAAAGAACTACCAGCTATATCTTGTAGAGTGCAGATGGTGTAATGTACTACCATCAGTATTCTGTAGCACGAGGATGGTATAACATACTATAACTCATATCCTTCAACATTTTGGTTCATAGATTCATGGGTGGTTACTAAGCTATGGGCATAACAGACATTTTAAACCTAGCCAAGCTTACTCCAGTTTAGCAAAGTATTGTTGACATGTGTCAATGTCCCAATGAGAAATCAAAGAATGCTTTACAGCATAATCAAGCAAACAGTCCAACACAATGCTGTGGTTGTGCCTTCCAAGAACCAATTCAAATTTTTATCCGGTGGAAATTTTTTGCAAATAAATCACAAGTGTTAAGCTCGTATGCTCTACTTTGTTACGAACTTCCTCAGATCTACATACATTGACTCCATGTTGGTTTAAGTAACAACCTTCTCAAGCCATTCTTAAAGGGACTACCACCTCAAAAATGCTAAAATATCAGAACTTACTGGTTAAACTGCAAAGCATGTAATATATATATATATATATATATATATATATATATATAAAACCTTTTGTGCCTTAAGATTGTAATTATAGTAAAAAAAACAAAACAAAACAAAGAAGCAAACAAAAAAATGATTCATAAGAAGTCATTGTAGACAGATTTACTGGTTTAATTGTAAGACACTGTTAACAGCAGTATTTATTTATTTATTTTAATTATTTAACATCTGTTTACTAGGAAAGTCCGACTTGGAATGAAGTCAATTTTCGGTGGAGGCCCAGGGAGAAATGCTCCAAACACATGTCTTTGAAATGTGGGAGGAAACCGGAGCACCCAAAGGAAACCCACACAAATGCAGGGAGGACATGCATAGTCCACACAGAAAGCACCCCAGACAAGAATTGAACTAGAGAGCCTCTTGCTGTGAGGTGACAATGCTACCGCTGCACCACTGCGCCATCCTAACCATGGGGTCTGAGTGGCATTTAATAGCAACTGCATATGCACCTCATGGTATCCCAACCTTTTTTCCCAACTTCCACGACTTTTCAGAAATCTGCACATTTTCCAAAATAGAATAAGATCTTAAAGTTAGTACATACTTTTGAATGTTTACTTATGGCATTTTTGTCCTCTTTTTTAATACATAGTTGTGTTCATAAATCCTAATCTGTAATGCATGTTCAAAAAATGGGAAAAAGAAGTTGTGGATGGATGGATTTTTTTATTTTTATTTTTTTTATTTAACATTTTGTTGACCGGGAAAGTCCGACTAGGTTCAGCGGAGGCCCGGGGAGAAGCACTCCAGAAGCATGTCTTTAGAATGTGGGAGGAAACCGGAGTACCGGAGGAAACCCACGCGAACGCAGGGAGAACATGCAAACTCCACACAGAAGGCACCCCAGCCGAGAATCGAACCGGAGAACCTCTTGCTGTGAGGCAACAGCATTAACCGCTGCACCACTGCGGATGGATATTTGTTGTTGAAATTTTCAGTAGCTATAATTCCTGTTCCTGTGCCTACCCCTGCTTCATTTGGAATATAATTTCCTTGGGTAATGACCATTGTTGTCTAGGACCTCTTCCCATATGTTAAAAGTAATGTTGGTCTGGTGCTTTTGGGTTATTTTTTGGACTTCTACAAACTGGGCTCTAAACAAAACTTCATTTTCAGAAGTATTAAGTTGCATTGTCTCCCCCCAAGGTACCTCATCAATTGACATTGGTTTGTTGGTTCAGATACTTGCTGGATCAGGGTATGCATTTTTTCTTTTCTGTAGTCCTTCCTGTCATGTGTCAACGTTGTCTTTTCTTCTTTATGGTGACACATTTACTGTTGACAAAGTAAAAAATCTGATAAAATCTGTTTTCAATGGAAGGGAACAAAGGGTCATAAGTAATTTCATTTTGCAAGTTCTTAATGTAAGTTAATTTTATCAACTATCTGTCATTGTCATTGATTAAAATAGCCATAAGTACTATTCTGGTCTTGTCTAAAAATTCCAGTACCTCTCTGTACATTATTGAACTGTACTCGGCACATGTAGGGAACATCCATGTCCTCAAACCATTGGAGACTCTGCCTGCTGTTGTGTTGCACTGTCTCTTAAAAAAAATCCATTGTCACATTGCAAACTCCTTAATTTGTATAAAAGCTTCTCAAACCATTTAAGTTTGCCTCTCAGTGTATCATTACTGTTTACAGACCCACCTGTAGCACTTAATGTGATTTCCTTTACCAGCTACTTATGTAAGGCTGTTTTATTATGTGTGGATTGACCGTTGTCGACTGAGTGGTTGGGGAGATCATGATGGAAGGGCATATTTTCAGTTAGTTTTTTTGTAGATTGCCCATTGTGTTTATACATGGTTGGCTCACTGTATCTTAACCATGTGGTGCCTGGCTCACCTTCTCCCCATCTTGTTTCAAAACCAACTGGGCAAGTAGCTTAACATGAATTTACAGATCACTGGAACTGGAATTACTGGTCTCAGTCACTGAAGGCTTAAAATAGTTCCTGAGAAGACATCTCAAACCAAACTATAGGCTTGTACACATCAAGTTTTCACAAGCTACCCTTGTCCTTTTGAGACATATGTACCAAACCAGGGGTAACTTTGCTGTTTCCTATGCATTGGTCCAATTTACATTTAAATAGGTTAAGGGATGAGCTTTGCTTCACATGTATGGTAAGCCTGTTCCAGAGAAGGGGTAATTTTTTGCACATACCTTTCACTCCAAGATATCCTGTTTCTGTCACAGACAGTGTTTAGGTATTTAGATTGGGTATGTCTGATGATAATTGTTTTGTGGATGTGCAGATCTATCAGTGCAGGACACCATGCAGGCCAGGCATAGATCAACACACAGCAGTCTGTAGGAAACTGAGTACAGGGATAGGGATTTGAGATGCTCTGCAAAGGACTTGTTGCTTACTTCCTGCATTCCTGTAGTGAGGAACCTCTGTGGTCTCTCAATACCCAGTCAGGTACATGCAGAAGGGTGCATTGTACTCAATGGCTGGTCTGATGAGAGATGAGTATAGTGGAACTATGACCTCCTTGGACCTAGATGCCCTGCCCTTAATTATAAGTTGTGTAATGTAGGATGATTTTTTGCCATAGTGGACACAATGGTCAAAGGTCAGGTGAATTTCAACAAGCATTCCCAGAGCCCTGACCACCGGGTCTACTTTTATGTGTATATTATCAATGGGGTAATTTCCAGAGAGTGTCCATCTTTCCAAAGGGTATTATTATGGATTTTTTTCCCAAAGAAGTTTAGTCCATGGCTCTATCACAAGTTGTCTACCTGTGTCAGGCCCTCTTGAAGAGTATCTGTATCTTTTGGGGATTCAGTGACTATGCCTAGTGTAAAATCATCTTCAGACTTGGTCAGCCAGAAGCACTGATATTACCTTAATTTTAGAGAAATAGATTTCAAAAAGAAGAGGCCGCAGCACTGATCACTGTGGGATTGCATGAATGACTGTTCTCTTTGTGGAGGTGGAGTCCCCGTCCTAACTTCTTGTGTCCTATCAGTGAGCCAAGCTGACTATCCATTCTGTGAAATATGAGTTTATGCCTAATTTTGTAAATTTTCCACAATGTCCAAGTGAGGTGTTGTATTGAACACCTTAGCCAGTTGAGGTAGGCATGTGTGCACTTAATCGCTCTCGTCCATAACTTTAATGACCTTCTCAGAGAAGTCCACCAGGTTAAGTAGGCATGACCTGCCTTTGGCAAACTGAAGTGGGTAGATTCTAATATTTGTAGGTTTCCTTTGGAGTTCTTTATCAGATCTATGGTCATTATTTCACATGGCCTTGCATATGTGACAAGTCAGAATTATGGGTCTGTAGCTCCCTAAATTTGTAGAAGGTCCATCTTGTGTAGCTGGAAAACCTTTGCAGTTCACCATTTGTTAGGCATGAAGCCTGTCTGCAGGCTATGATTAAATAGAGATTCTAACATGCTTGACAGGTCATGTTTCATGCCATTCAAGAGGCATCCTGGGACATTATCAGGGCACACTGATGCATTGTTCCTAGCCATAGAAAGTCCATTGACAACCTGCTCCCTACTGACAGTTGGTGGAAAAATGGTGGAGAGTATTTCCTTGAGATGACTGCGGGTGATGGGGGAAAGTAGCTGGCAAATCTATCACCTAACAGATTTGATATAATAGCCCATGGCACTTCTAGGAATCAGCAATAGTAGAGCTGATTTTTAACACTCCGGAGAGCCACCACATAATACACTCACTAAATGACAATTAATTCATGAACATAGTGCATTCACTAAATAACAACCCATTTACAAGCATAATGCACTCAGTAAATAATATGTTGACAAAAATAATGCACTCACTAAATGACAACCCATTTACAAGCATAATGTACTCAGTAAATAACAATGTATTCACAAAAATAATGCACTCACTAAATGACAACCCATTCACAAACATAATGTACTCACTAAATGACAATCTGCTCACAAACAATACACTCACTACATAGCAAAGCATTCACAAACAAAATGTACTCACTAAATGACAAATCATTCACAAACATAATGCACTCACTAAATGACAATCCATTCACAAACATAATACATTCACTAAATGGCAATCCATTAACAAATACAATGCACTTACTAAATAACAATCCATTCAAAAACATGATGCACCCACTAAATGTCAATACATTTACAAACATAATGCACTCACAAAATGACAATCCATTTACAAGATGGACATAAGAACAGAGTAAAAACAAGGAAATAGTTAAACTTTGATGACCAAAGGGTGTCTGTGGGCAGCCATCTGCGGCCATCTTTAGACATACATAGTCCTGTTGCATCCACAGAAAATATAGATCTAATGACTTGTCACGTTTTATGAGCAAACACATAAATGTTACAACTGCACAGTGAAATGCAATTATTGAAGTAACAATACATTCCTGATGGGGATTTCTTTGTGCGGTGTCATATACCTACAACTATAAAGCCATGTACACGCTACAGACAATGCTCAACATTTGTACATAGCAGAATCATTAATGTGCCAAATGTCATCAATCTCCATGGTCAATAATTACTGTGTAAGGAGGTTTGATGTCCTTGGTCATGATGAATCAAGAGGAGCTAGTAAAGTTGAACATGCTAAGCAACTGAAAGCCAGGGTTACTAATACTGACATAAGAATGCATACATTCAACTTTTGGTGCCACAATAACTTTCTAGGAATTTTTACACGTGGCATGTCGGACGTTTTTTACACGTGGCATGTGGGAAGTAAGTAGGAAGATATAATGGAACTTTAAAGTTGCTGCATTTATGGATTTCAGGAAAGAGGTAAGACTTGGAGTTACCCCACTTGTAACTTACAGATTAGGAAAGTGGGTTACTGCTGCTGTTTCCTGTGTTAAGTGTATGGGGTCTGAACCCTTCTTCTCTCGTTTTAATTTAGTCTGGCACATGGAGCAGGGGTTGAGGCTGTGAACTGTGGTACATGGGCTGATTTCCTTAGCTGTCATTTGCTTACTATATGACCTTGAGCAAATAACCAAACAGTGCTTTGGGGAACCTGGAAATTTGGTCTAGGTTCATCAATGGTCCCCTGGACAGCAAGCATAGTAACTACCTTTAAACCAGAGTAGTTAAGCTGTAAAGAAAGGAAAGTGATTTAGTAAACCAGTGCCATTATATGCACACCCCAACAGTTCTGTCCTCATCTGAATATTGAGTTTTGTCCAACGTATATTCCATTATCTTTTCATTGTTTCTTGCTCTACAACAACCAGACCTTTAAACTCTTCTTCCTACCATCTGTAATAATCTTATAATAGATGCCAGTTCCAACTACACCTGGGAAGAGCTGTGCAGTTTGTAGCACGGTTGTCACAACAGATCCAAATATTCACATCTGGTTTTGCAAAAAAAAAAAAATGCATAGGAAGTGGTGCTGATTCTGACAGTAATTGCTTTCTGTTTAACTTAGTCTTGTGGGATGTACAGCTGGACACAGTTTTTCTCATTTGCATATGGCTGCTCACAGTTATTGACAGCTGTGTGGTGCCGAGCGCACATGCATCTAGTGTCCCTATATATCTATTGTAGAGTTATGCTATAGCTGTACACTAACTGTAAACTCTTCCATTATACAGGGAGTATAAGGCTTTTACTCCACATAATGCAAATTGCCGAAACAACGCTCATCAAATTTGTATCTTACCATTCATTCTACTCTTTTCACCACACTTATCCTGAATTTCTTTTTTTTTTTTTTTAAATATTTTTATTCATTTCCAAAAACAAGAAAACATGAATGCAGGTTATTTATGACAATGAAGTATTTACAAATTATTTAAAAAGGTAGGCTAAAACCTCTAAACAGATATCAAACATAAAACCAAAATAAAGTATTTACAAGGGTGTCTATTGTTGACATATAATTGACTTTCTCTACAATTGTTTCCTGATTATAATCTGCTGCAGTCATTATTCTCCAGTATTTCAGTTACTTTTTACCATGCTACGTATAATGATGTAGTTCTTTCAGTTCTTCCTTTAATAGTGTTCATTTCCAATTACGATACTGCTGACACCATATTCATGAATTGTTTAAAAGTTGGAGAAGCTTTGGATTTCCAGTTTGATGTAATGTTCTTCCTTGCAATCGCTAGGAGAGTCCATAAGATTACATATTTTGTTCTTGGCACACAGTCAGGTACAGGTGCATTAAACAAAATAATAGATTTGGAAATTATCCTGAATTTCTGTACTACCGATTCTCTGAATTTGCATTACACCCTTCTGCTGGTCCCCCTGCATTTGCACTTGCCAGTCTGTGCTATTGATGCAGCATATTTGATATTGTATTTTACTGCCCAGCTGCTTCATTGTATTTGATATTTTCTTCTGTGTTCTCATTCAACCCAAATTGCTACTAATTGTTTACAATATTCACAAGTTGTTGTTACTGCTTTTACTGACACTGTATCACCATTTGTTCCTGCTAACTGCATTGTAACTGCACTTTCTTGCTGGTGTGACAAATAAGCAATTTTGCTAATTGTCACATTGTATTCACAAATGGTCTTACTGCTATTATTATGCTGTAAATGTTGTGGCAGTCATGCCAGATCGCTTAGTCATCAAAGAGCATCTAACCAGTCATTGCCACTACTGTCACTGTACCTGCAGTCGCACACTACTGCTACTACTAACTGTAATTGTAATTATACACTGTTGTTGCTCTCACTGTAACTTTAATCACAATCTGCTGCCACTACTAACTGTAACTATAATTATACACTGTTGTTGCTCTCACTGTAACTTTAATCAGAATCTGCTGCCATTACTAACTGTAACTATAATTATACACGGCTGCTGCTCTCACTGTAACTGTAGTCATGCACTGTTGCTACTCACTGTACCTGCAATTACACATTGCTGCTGCTACTAACTGTAACTGTAATGTCATACTGCTGCAGCTACTAACTGTCACTTTAATCACACACTGCTGATGTTACTGTCACTTTAATCGCACACTGCTGCTACTGTCACTTTAATTGCACACTGCTGCTGCTACTGTCACTTTAATTGCACACTGCTGCTGCTACTGTCACTTTAATCACACACTGCTGCTACTGTGACTTTAATCGCACACTGCTGCTGTTACTGTCACTGTAATCACACACCACTGCTGTTACTGTTACTTTAATCACACACTGCTTATTGTCACTTTAATCTCACACTGCTGTTGTTACTGTCACTTTAATTGCACACCGCTGCTGTTACTGTTACTTTAATCACACACTGCTGCTACTGTCACTTTAATCGCACACTGCTGCTGTTACTGTCACTTTAATCGCACACTGCTGTTGTTACTGTCACTTTAATCACACACCGCTGCTGTTACTGTCACTTTAATCGCACACTGCTGCTACTGTCACTTTAATCTCACACTGCTGCTGTTACTGTCACTTTAATCGCACACTGCTGCTGCTACTGTCACTTTGCACACTGCTGATGTTACTGTCACTTTAATCACACACTTGCTGCTACTGTTACTTTAATCGCACACTGCTGCTGCTACTGTCACTTTGCACACCTCTGCTGTTACTGTCACTTTAATCACACACTTGCTGCTACTGTCACTTTAATCACACACTGCTGCTGTTACTGTCACTTTAATCGCACACCGCTGCTGTTACTGTCACTTTAATCACACACCGCTACTGTCACTGTCACTTTAATCACACACTGCTGCTACTGTCACTTTAATCGCACACTGCTGCTGTTACTGTCACTTTAATCACACACCGCTGCTGTTACTGTCACTTTAATTGCACACTGCTGCTGCTACTGTCACTTTAATTGCACACTACTGATGTTACTGTCACTTTAATTGCACACTGCTGCTACTGTCACTTTAATCACAAACTGCTGATGTTATTGTCACTTTAATCGTACACTGCTGCTGTTACTGTCACTTTAATTACACACTGCTGTTACTGTCACTTTAATCGCACACTGCTGCTGTTACTGTCACTTTAATCACACACTGCTGATGTTACTGTCACTTTAATCGCACACTGCCGCTGCTGCTCACTACATTGTAACTCTTTTGTTGTGCAAGCTGAGCCAGCCTATAAATTGTTACACCAGAGCCAGACTACATAATGTAATTTTGTAGTTTTGCCAATTAAATCAATAAATCATCCTGCTAAGCCACTCTTCAGATCTCATGTACCTACTGTTTGTGTAAACCTTAATGATTTGCTTTACTCGCTGATTTTGCTTTATCTTTGTTGTACTGTCTTACTTCACAAGCAAACCTCATCTCCTGTGCAGTTTAACACACTCCCCTCCTTACAATAAACTTCATTAGTGCATTCCATGCAGACTACTTCTTACTTATCTTCCCGACTCTCAAACATATGGATACCTGCATTGGTACTGAAATTGTTTCACTGAGTAATTACATCCTCAAAGTGCCAGGTGGATATCTCCATTGTTACTGAAACATTGTTTCATTAAGTGATAGTATCCTCACAGTTCCTGACGGATACCTGGATTGTTACTAAAACATTGTTTCATTGAGAGATACCATTCTTGCAGTGCCAGGTGGGTATCTGCATTGTCATGGAAATATTGTTTCATTGAGTTATAGCACCCTTACAGTGCCATGTGGATACCTGCATTGCTACTGAAACATTGTTTCGTTGATAGCACCCTTACAGTGCCAGGCTTCAATACTTACCACTTATTCAGACCAGTCTCCAAAAATGGCTACATTGTTGGCGGTGGTGGTGTGCCCACGTGTCTAAAAAGCGCAGTCACATGAAGACTCGTGAGCAGGGCAATGATCTTGATGTCCTTCATATCCTACTTATGATAAATAAATCTGTAACTGGTCCTTCATATCCTACTTATGATAAATAAATCTGTAACTGGCCAGAATCAACTAATATACTCCCACCATTTCCCTGTAGCCCAGTAACCACATCTAAACAAAATGGAGTCCTATCCTGTTGAACCAAATACTGTTCTCCTGGGGGGGTTTCAACTGCCCTTCCATTAACTGGATAACATTAACTGGCTAACCTACGCTAAAACAAAGAAGAATGCACAGCACTTCTTAGCTTTCATAAACCTTAGCTTCTTAGACCAACTAAGTCATGTTGCAACTGGGGGCTCAAAAATATTTGATCTCATTTTTACAAGTATAACCCCGCTATGTTACACCACTCTAGCTGCCCGAGGATTGGTCAGATCTAACAACCACTCAACAATATTAATCTATGTGGGTTAAACCTGATTTTCCATCAAACTCTTCAGTCTTTAGAGATTATTCAGTGACAAATCTATTGCACCTAGCTGATGACCTGATGAAATTTAACCACCTCCACCCTTCAATGACCCCATTTCACCCACTGCTATATTCACATTATTTTTATATGCTCACCTAATTGCTTGTATTGAAGCATCTGATCCCATGTAACACAAATATAAGGCTGAGTTCTGGAATAAATTTCTATAGTGGAATCCTAGTATAAATGAACTTTACAATAAAATATAAAAATAATCTTATTATCCATAAGAATAAATACCACATCCTCTAAAAATGAACTAAAAAAAGATAAATAAAGAACTTTAAAGGAAAATCTTTCAAAGATAAGTATGAACTGAAAACTGCCATGTATGTAACAGACAACCACAAGGCATTTTATAACTATGTTACAAACCTTAGATGCAATACCCAGCACTAAATTGGGATAATACATAGCAAAAGCACATACTCATCCAGGAGGTTTAACCAACATATTAGCTGATAAATGTAGCCCTGACATTGCATTCCAATCTCCCCATAACCTTTGTCTGCATATTACCATACCGACACCCCTGTCCTCATCATAGTTTCTTAGGTTCATAGGTAGGTACTAGGCTATCGGCCCTGGGGCCTATACAAGCCCAGCCAAAAAGATACCCTGGCTTTTGCCACCCAAGAAAATTATTTTCCTGTGCCACTGTCGAGCAGAGCCACAGAGGTGATCCCCGGGGTGAATTTCTTATTTCCCATCCAATCATCAAGATTTTTCTTGAAGACTGCTAATGAGGAGCTTTGTTTGATATAGATAGGTAGTTTATTCCAGAGTATGGGAAGTCTCTGGGACAGAAATCTATCCCTCCGGCATGTTCTGTTTATTGTGGTGACAAGGTTTAGGTCCATAGACCGTGTAGCTCAGAGGGATTGGGATTTCTTTAAGTGGAGCATGTCCAACAGCTCTGGGTTTTATATAGCTTTGTATGTTAGGCAGAGATCACCTCTGAGTAGGCAATATGCGACGGAGTAAAGCTGGAGTTTTTTGAGATGGTCTGTGTAGGGCATCTGTTTGAGGCCAGTAATCCTCTTTGTGAGGTATTTCTGCAGCCTTTCCAGTTGTTGTAGATGTCTTGTGAGGTACATACCAAAAGGGGTGTTGTACTCTATAATGGGTCAATGAGTGATGAGTAGAGGGGAACAATAACCTCTTTTTTTCTGGATGAGAAACATTTTGTGATGAGGTGTGCCACATAGAAGGATTTCCTGACTACTGTGGCGGTGTGATTATCAAAGGAGAGACTACTGCCCACCTGTGTCCCAAGGTCTCTTATCAAACTTTCGGTGTTAAGTATACTACTGCCTATGTTGTAGTTCATGGGTACAGAGTTTTTACCAAAGGAGATGACAATGTACTTTTTGACATTGAACTTGAGGTCATGGCTTTCATAGGTTCATAGGTTAGTACTAAGCTAACTGCCCTTGCGAGCCATTTTATGCTTAGCCAATTATCCCTTGTGAAACTCAAACCCTGCACCTTGTGTTTGTAAAGCAAACACCTTAACCATTAGGCCACCCTCCCAACCCTTTGACACTAGGCATCTGTCTCAGTGAGGCCCTTTTGTAGGATGTCCACATCATTAGGAGTTTCGATTATGTCTCCTAGTTTGCAGTCACCTGCAAACATCCTTAGCCAAAGACCTTCTGTGTTAGCCTGTATGTCAGAGAAGTAGATACCAAACAGGAGAGGACCCAGGACTGAACCTTGTGGTACTCCACTTATCACTGGTCTGAATTCGGATTTGGAGTCTGCTACTTTCACAGTGTGGGTTCTGTCAGTGAGCCAGTTGGCATCCCATCTTGTGACATAGGGATTTATACCTAGTTTAGTGAGTTTATCTATAATTCCAGAGTGGGGGATGGTGAAGAAAGCCTTGCAAGATCTAGATAGGCTGTGTGAACCACCTTACCCTTGTCTACGGCTTTGGTGACTACTTCAAAGAAGTTTATCAAGTTTAGGAGACATGATCTGCTTTTTACAAAACCGAACTGGGTGGGGTCCAGAGTTTGGAGATTACCAATGTCTTTGTTTATAAGTTCCATGATGATACGTTCCATGGCCTTGCAGACCAGGCTTGTCAGGCTAATGGAGCAGTAGTTCCCGGGGTCCGTGGTGGCTCCCCCCTTGTGGAGTGGGATAACAGTTGCTGTCTACCATTCAGCAGGCACAAAGCCTGAGGTGAGGCTATGATTGAACATGGTACTTAGGTGGGGGTGCCAGTTCGTTCTGTAGTTCATGTAGAACGCAGCCTGGGATGTTACCTGGTCCCATGGATGCTGTGTTCTTGGCTTTGGAGAGTGTGGTTTTTACCTGTGCAGCCATGATTACAGGAACTATGCATTCTTCCGGTATAGAGATGGGCTCTTTAGGGGGTGAGAGGGGGGTAAAGTTAGCACAGAACCTATCTGCCAGGATGTTGGCAATATCAGTTGAGTCTGTATATTTAGTGCCATTGTACTGTAACTCAGAGCAGATCTGAGTGTTGCCATTGAGATTCTTGACATAGCTATAGAATGCTTTGTGGTTGTCCTTAGAATCAGTGGCAATTTTGTTTTCGTAACTAGCTTTGGAGGATTTTATCAGGGATCGCAGCTTCTTACTGAGGCTGGCCAGGGAGCTCCTCCACTTGTGGGATTTTACTCTCTTTTGCAACAGTTTCTTCTTTCTGTTGTACAGTTTGTTTATGGCAGGGGACCACCAGATTGGCTTCATTTATTTGGAGGATAGCGTCTTGGTTCTGTTTTGGATAGCACAATCCATGCACTCATGTAACTGCATATAAAGTGCAATTGTGTAGAATTCAGTAGTCATAACTATATTTTCCATCTGCATGGATGTTATGAAGTTCACCACTTCTGTCTTAAGGAGCATGAAGTTGGCTTTGGAGAAATTTTTTTACCATGGTTTCCTTAATGGGGGTGGGGGCAGGATGTGGATATCTGGGGTAATTAGCTTATGGTCAGATCAGACCAATGAGGTGTTGAGTTCAGGTGTGGACCACTGTTCACGCATGTTGGTAATGACTAGATCTAGGATATTGTTACCACTGGTGGGGGTGTGGATAAGTTGATCCAGGGCATTGGAGTTTATGAATTCCAGAAAGCGTTGGGTGAAGGAGTTGGTACATGAGTAGTTTTCCCAGTTAATGATGGGGTAGTTGAAATCACCCATTATTAGGGTGTTTGGTTGAACATTTTCCAGTACATCAAGAAAAGAGGAGTGGGAATCCTGGGGCATGGTGGGTGATCTGTAGCAAGCTACAATTTGGATTGCAGTTTTGCCCAGAGTTAGTTGCACTTGGATAACCTCGGCTGCATTATGCTGAGCAACTAGCCTGGAGGTGTGGATATCCTTAATGAATATAGACACACCTCTGCCTTTGGTGTTCCGGTCCAGGTTACATGGTATGAGTTATAGCCTGGTAGTGCAGGGGTGCTCTCTGGAGCCTTGAACCAGGTCTCAGTCACTGCACAGATATAAATGTTCTCCATTTTAAGGAGTGCCTCGAGTGAGTGCATTTTGAGATTTAGACTTCTAGCATTGAGTACATCACCCTCAGTTTTTCTTGCTGTTCCTGTTACAGTGGTGAATTTTTCATTTGAACCTTGCCTAAAAAAGGCACTATAGGGGCGGCAAGAACCTTAGCCAGTATCCGGAATCCCAGGGGTGACAGGTGCAGGCTATCTCTGGCAAAGCATCGTGGTCTGTCGACCATGTCATCCCAGGCAGACAGATACTGGATCCCTTTAGAATGGCACCAGAAGCTTAGCCAATTGTTGAAGTCAATTACTTTGTCCTTGTACTGCGGCATCATTCTGGGTGATGGCAGAATGCTACTCAGGGCTAGGGTCATACCTGCCTTGGCTACAAGATCAGAGAGCTCTTCTATGTCTCTTTTCATGTAGTACAGGGAGGTGTGTCTCAGGTCGTTCACACCAACATGGACAATGACAGAGTCATATTTGTACTTGTTGTGGAATGTCCTGAGTGCATGGGTTATGTGGCGGATCCTGGCACCTGACAGGCAGCTGATAGTAACCTTCTCCTTGTTTAGCCTGTTGAGTGGCACATCAGTGTGCCTGACTATAGAGTCACCAATGACTAGTGTGTTGTGTACGTTGTTTTGCCTTATTGGCTGTGGTTGAGTGGCACACTGAGTCTGCAGGCTATGTGTCATTTGGGTTGTGTTGGGGGATGGAGGTTGCTTGCATTTCTGCTTTGGAGGTCTCTGTTGCTTGAGCAGATTATTACTGAGAGCCTCCTCGAATGTTTTTGTGTTTCTATGTGTGGATTTCGGTGGTGTAGATTTAGTGAGACTATGCGATGAGTGTGGTGTGGATCAAGTGTTTACCTTCTCCTCTTGACTGTCAAGTTCAGTCTTGATTGGAGAGAGCTTTACCTCCAGTTTGGCTAGATAAGTGCATCTCTCACAGGTTGTAGTGTTGGCTGGTAGGAGGAGAGGGTTGTCTGTGTACATGAGGCAATTTCTGCATTGTCCCAAGATGCCCAGATTCATCAGATAGACAGGAGAGAACACTGGGAGCTGACCCTTGGGCATGTCTGAATAAAAAAACTATTTTCCTCTACATAAGTGAGGAAAGTGGTTATTTGTCATTATGCTGTTCATCACTGAAGAAGGTAGTTATGCCGAAACTGGTATGATGTTCATGTGGTCATTATACCTTAATAAACTTTTAGGGTGCTTAGTACACTTTGATGCTGGCCAAAGTTTTAGAAAATGTGTGCTTTGTTTTGGCCGTTTGCACCTGCCGTACTTGCGAGTGTTTTTTGTTTGAATGGATGGGAAACCACAGATTCACCTCTCATCTGGCCCCTTAAACCTCCATTGAAAGTGAAGGAAATTAGGCAGTTGCTAATTCATGTTATAGGATACTGAAGAAATGGGATCCTGAGGATAGGCTACAAATGCTCTATCAGATCAACAGCCTACAATGAAACTATGAACATTTCTGTTCATTTGGTTGGCATACACATCTGTGATCTGTAGTGTGAATGTCAACCATACCTCTCAACTGCTATGATTTAGTCACAACACTGTTTTATTGCATTTTATTTTATTTTATTTTATTTATATTTTTTCAGGGTAGTGCACTGATCAATATTGACCAATTTCTGGCTCAGCCCAGGTGAAATATAAATCATTTCACAAACAAAAAATACAGAAATGTAAGCAATAACAGACAACTTCAGACTAATTATACAATTATACAAAAATAACTGTGTAAATACTTTCTAGTGAACAAGCACAGTACAACATACAATCAAGCAGAGTGTTGTTGTTGTCTTTCGGCTTTTTCCCAGTAAGGAGTCGCTACAGCGGAACTCCAGTCCGCTAATGATTGGCAGTAGATTTTTACGAAACGTCGAGGTGCCAGCTCGACGCCCAACCTTCAATGAAGGAACACCCATTTACACATCATGTCTTTCAAATGCTACCCAACCATGGGGAGGACATGCAGACTCCACACAGAAGGCACTCCCAAGTCACGCCGAGAATCGAACGGGAGAACCTCTTGCTGTGAGTGTAATGTACATTATATACACTGGTTTCTAAAGTAGGTTAATCTTCAGTGAATCTTGAGAGTGGAGAAGAGACTTAGAAAGGAGACAGGTTAGATGATGTCTTGGGTTGAAGCAGGAGGATCTGGCTTGGATGAAGTTCTTTTTGAGCTGCATTCTGAATTTGGAATAAGTGTTGATTTTGTTAATGCCAATGGGGAGGGCTTTCCAAAGAGGAGAAAGAATGTGTTGTGCTGTGGAGTTTGGTTCTAGGGGTAATGAGATTTGGTGTGACAGAGCATGTGCAGTGCTGTGGAGTTTGGTTCCAGGGATAATGAGAGTTGGTGTGACTGAGCATGTGCAGTGCTGTGGGGTTTGGTTCTAGGGGTAATGAGAGTTGGTGTGACCGAGCTTGTGCAGTGCTGTGGGGTTTGGTTCTAAGGTAATGAGAGTTGGGGTGACAGAGCACGTGCAGTGCTATGGAGTTTGGTTTTAGGGGTAATGAGAGTTGTTGTGATAGAGCATGTGCAGTGCTGTGGGGTTTGGTTCTGGGGTAATGAGAGTTGGTGTAACAGATCATCTGCAGTGATGTGAAATTTGATTTGAGGGATAATGAGATTTTGTGTGACAGAGCATGTGCAGTGATGTGGAGTTTGGTTCGAGGGATAATGAGAGTTGGTGTGACAGAGCATGTGCAGTGCTGTGGAGTTTGGTTCTAGGAGTAATGAGAGTTGGTGTGACAGAGCATGTGCAGTGCTGTGGGGTTTGGTTCTAGGGATAGTGAGAGTTGGTGTGACAGAGCATGTGCAGTGCTGTGGGGTTTGGTTCTAGAGGTAATGAGAGTTGGTGTAACAGAGCATCTGCAGTGATGTGGAATTTGATTTGAGGGGTAATGAGAGTTGGTGTGAGAGGGCATGTGCAGTGCTGTGGAGTTTGGTTCTAGGGATAATGAGAGTTGGTGTGACAGATCATGTGCAGTGCTGTGGAGTTTGGTTCTAGGGGTAATGAGAGTTGGTGTGACAGATCATGTGCAGTGCTGTGGGGTTTGGTTCTAGGGATAATGAGAGTTGGTGTGAGAGGGCATGTGCAGTGCTATGGAGTTTGGTTCTAGGGATAATTAGAGTTGGTGTAACAGTGCATGTGCAGTGCTGTGGAGTTTGGTTCTAAAGGTAACGAGGGTTCATGTGACAGAGCATTGCAGTGCTGTGGAATTTGGTTCTAGGGGTGATGAGAGTTTGTGTGACAGAGCATGTGCAGTGATGTGGAGTTTGGTTCTAGGGGTAATGAGAGTTGGTGTGATAGAACATGTGCAGTGCTGTGGAGTTTGGTTCTAAAGGTAATGAGAGTTGGTGTAACAGAGCATGTGCAGTGATGTGGAGTTTGGTTCTAGGGATAATGAGAGTTGGTGTGAGAGGGCATGTGCAGTGTTGTGGAGTTTGGTTCTAGGGATAATGAGAGTTGGTGTGAGAGGGCATGTGCAGTGCTGTGGAGTTTGGTTCTAAGGTTAATAAGAGTTGGTGTGACAGAGCATGTGCAGTGCTGTGGAGTTTGGTTCTAAGGTTAATAAGAGTTGGTGTGACAGAGCATGTGCAGTGCTGTGGGGTTTGGTTCTAGGGGTAATGAGAGTTGGTATGACAGAGCATGTGCAGTGCTGTGGGGTTTGGTTCTAGGGGTAATGAGAGTTGGTGTGACAGAGAATGTGCAGTGCTGTGGAGTTTGGTTCTAGGGGTAATCAGAGTTGGTGTGACTGAGCATGTGCAGTGCTGTGGGGTTTGGTTCTAAGGGTAATGAGAGTTGGTGTGACTGAGCACATGCAGTGCTGTGGGGTTTGGATCTAGGGGTAATGAGAGTGTGACAGAGCATGTACAGTACTGTGCTGTTTGTTTCTGGGGTAATGAGAGTTGGTGTGGCTCATGAATAGTATCTCATGTTGTATGAGGAGTTTTTTTCATGAAGTCTAGCTGCAAGGGGAGTAAATGTAAGAAGCTTGAGTAATTTGTATAGTTGGGACCCTAAAAGTAGGTTAGATCCTTGTTTTATGGGTAGCCATTTGTTTTTTAAAGGTTGATGCAGTGATGCTCACTGAGATGTGAGTTTTTAGTGAATCAGCAGATGTTGTTAGAGATAGTCTGAAGTATTGCAATGTTTTTCATGGAGGCAAAAGCAAAATTTGGAAGCCCATATTCAAGTAGATAAAGGAGAACTCATTTGCCTGAGGCTACTGTGGCTGTTTGGGATAGAAAACTGGAGATCTTTTTGGCCCAGAACAGGAGGGAGTTTATTTTGGCTCTTATTTGTCTATGTGGAAATGGAAGTTGATTGACTGATGAGGCCCTAGTTCTAGGTATTTGAAGGTGAAGGCTGTCTCTGTGGAATGGTTGTGTAGATCAAAGATAGTTAAAGAGCCAGGTGCTTAGTGAATTTTCTGTGGAGTTCCTAAAAGCATACTTTTGGTCTTTTTGGGGTTGAGAAATAGCTTATGGTTTATGAGTTATCAGTGGAGCTTATGTAAGTCCAACAGGAGATGGCATTGAATGTTGGTATAAGAGTGACCTAGCAGGTAAATGACCACATCATCATCATAGAGGATACGTGGGAGATGAAGGAGGGCACAAGAAGTGATGATTTTGGCCCTCAGATTTAGCTATGCTCCCCTACATTTATATTCCTGATAAAGGCAAACCTGTTTATGGGTGCATGATTTATTACATATATATACACTATGGTTATACAAAGATTAATTCCACTAACTATATAAAGTCCAGTATTTAAATATATTCTGCTGTGAAAAATAAGAAAGTGATCCTCTTTATGACCCTCAAAATATGATTTTTAAAGATGAATACTATGATTTTTAGTACATGGAGGTGAGAGGTATGATATCATCCCCTAGGTGAGTTAGAACAGCAGTTCACATATCAAGCAGTTGATGGGTTGAGTATTGATTACACAAGGTGTTACATTAATATCTAGCATCTCCACCATACCTTTGTTACTTTCATGCTACCTAAAACACACTTCTCAACTATCGATGGTTTTGCAGAATGCACCTCATTTTACCTTATATTTTTGCCCTGCCCTTCAGAAAAGTTTTGATTTTTAGGTAAATCATTGAGGATTACAGTCAACTAATAATATCAGACATTAGAATTTCATATTTGTTATTGTTCTGAAAATGCATGCTGACGGTTTTCTATTAGACTGAACCCTTATCACCATCGCTAACAAAATTAACACTGCTGGCTGCCTTCCCGGCACCATAAGTGACCATCTACTGACCTTTGCCATGAGACAATCTAATCATGAACATAAACAGATAATGTATATCGTGCATACACCCTCTTCCTTCAGTAATGACACCTTCATCAGCTACCTCAACAAATGCAACTGGGATATTCTAAAATACGTACCCCTAGATGATGCCATAACTCGCTCTAACAGCACATTGTTAAATATATGAAACAAACTAGCTCCCATGAGATCAAAACAAATCAAATCCAGCCCCACAACATCCCTGACAACAGAAACCAGGCAACTCATGCTGAACAGTGAAAAAACCTTAGAAAGGATTGTCTACTGACAAAACACCACAAAAATGGCAATATTTTAGACAGCTTAGGAACCTTTCTAAATAAAGAAATATAAAAATCACATCAGGCAAACCTAAATACTTTTCCAAGCTCCAAAGCAACCAACAACAGAAACCTAAGCTTTTCTGGAACTTAATCAAAAAACTTACACCCAGACCAAACTAAGACTCCTTCACCAACTACCACCAAACGTTCAGTACTTGCAGCTACCCAATTTAATACACATTTCATACACCCTGTCATCTCCCTATATAAGCCACTAGCCTCACTATCCCAAACAGTATTAATCACCACCAAAATCCTTTCCTCTTCCAGCCAGTATCTACATTTTCTGTAAAAAAGCACCTCCTAAAAGTAAAAAATTCGGCACCATCTGCTGACAACCTGCCACCAGAATATTTCAGAATTACTGCACATGCCATAGCATACCCTGTATCTATAGTCATAAACTGATCAATTACAGAAAGCTACACCCCTTCCATCTAGAAAAAATCCCACATACCTCTACATAAAGGGGGAACATCCACCAACCTTTCCAATTACCAACCTATAGCCATTGTACCTCAACTGTAAAATATTAGAAAAATGCATTCATTCCCAACTACTTTCCCATCCTCACAATAAAAATCCCCTCACCAGCACTCAACATAGTTTCTGACATTGCCACAGCACCACAACTGCTCTGGTCAAGTTTTACCAAAATCATAAACTCTAATTGAAACACCAGCAACCTGGTGTATTTCCTCTTCTTAGACATGTCAAAAGCATTTATAGGTTCATAGGTTTATACTAGGCTATCTGCCCTAAGGCATTTATAAGCCTAGCCCAAATTATTGTGGCTTACGCCACCCCTTATATGAAAAAATACTGTGCCCATTAGTTTGTTGTGCCTCTGTCCAGCAGTGACACAGAGTTGATTCCTGGGGTAAACCTACGATCTCCCATCCACAGGTCTAGATTTCTTTTGAACAGAGTCAGCGAGGTGCTCTGCCTCACATGGACCGGGATTTTATTCCACAGCATAGGGAGTCTCTGAGTGATAAATCTATCCCTCCAGCACGTCCTATTTATATCCGTGCTAAGGTTTAAGTCGCTTGCTCTAGTGGTTTTGGTGGATTTGGATTTTTGAGGTGGAGCATGTCCATTAATTCGGGTTGGACATGGCCTTGTATGTCAGGCACATGTCACCTCTGAGCAGACGGTATGCGACTGAATAGAGCTGGAGTTTCTTCAATCTGGCAGCATATGACAGATTTTGGAGTCCCTTTATCCTTTTGGTGAGGAACTTTTGGGGTCTCTCCAATTGCTGCAGATGTCGGGTGAGATACATCCCGAATGGGGCATTGTACTCGATCATTGGTCTGATAAGTGAAGAGTACAGGGAACAATGACCTCACTAGATCTGGATGTGAATCCCTTCATGATCAGGTGGGCAATGTAGAAGGTCTTTCTAACCACTTTAGCAATGTGAGTGTCAAAAGAAAGGCCACTGTCAACCTGGGTCCCCAGGTCCCTGATAACCTCTTCTGTGCTTAGTGGATTGCCACCTATATGGTAGCTTGGGGTTACCTTGTTTTTCCCGAAGGGTATGACTATACATTTTTGGCGTTTAACTTCAGGCCATGGCTCTGGCACCAGCTATCTGTTTCCGTGAGTCCCTTCTGAAGGATATCCGTGTCCGATGCACTTTCCACTATGGCGCCCAGTTTGCAGTCGTCTGCAAACTTTGTCAGCCAAAGTCCTCCCATGTTGGCCTGTACTTCTGAGAAGTAGATGCCAAACAATAGGGGGCCAAGGACCGAGCCCTGTGGGACACCACTTGTGACAGGCTTGGTGTCTGACACAGCGCCAGCAACTCTAACCCTGTGGGTTCTGTCCTTAAGCCAGTTTGCAACCCATCTTGTGACATATGGGTTTACATTTAAGCTGGTAAGTTTTTCTACAATACCCGAGTGGGGTATTGTGTCGAAAGCCTTTGCAAGGTCAAGGTAGGCTGTATGGACTGCCTTTCCCTCATCAATGGCCTTGGTGACTGTTTCGAAGAAGTCAACCAAGTTCAAAAGGCATGATCTTCCCTTGACAAAGCCAAACTGGGTCGGGTCCAATGTCTGCAAGTCCCCTATATCTTTGTTTATGAGCTCCATTATGATCCTCTCCATAGCTTTGCAGACTAGACTTGTTAAGCTTATGGGGCGGTAATTACCAGGGTCCGTAGAGGCACCGCCTTTGTGGAGTGGGACCACAGTTGCCGTACGCCACTCCTTGGGCACGTATCCTGTGGTAAGGCTGAGAATAAACAGCTGCCTTATGTGCGGGTTTAATTCCTCATTTAGCTCATGTAGCACACAGCTGGGGACACCATCCGGTCCCATTGATGCTGTGTTTTTAGCTTTAGAGAGAGCAGCTTTCACCTGCGCATTTGAGATGTCCGGGAGGCTACACTCGGCTGGGATAGTTATCTCTCCTTTAGGTTGGGAGAGGGGGATGAAGTTTGCACTGAACCTGTCTGCCAGTATGTTGGCAATGTCTGTGGGTTCAGTGATTTTTGTATCATTTTGGACTAATTCTGAGCATATCTGGGAGTTTCCACCCAGGTTCCTAACATAGCTGAAAAAGGCCTTATGATTGTCCTTTGAATCCATGGCAATTTTTCTCTCAAAATTGGCCTTAGTTGATTTTATGAGTGCTCGTATTTTTTACTAATAATGATCAGGGGTGACTTCCCTTTTATGGATTTTGTTCTATCATGTAATAGCTTTCTCCTCTTATTGTAAAGTTTGTTAATGGCTGGGGTCCACCAGACTGGACGTTTGCCCTTTGTGGAAAGAGTCTTGGTTTTATTTGGGATTGCCTGATCCATGCAGTCCTGGAGGTGTTCATAGAAGGCATTTGTAAGGGCTTCCACAGCTTGGGTTGTGGCTTCCTCTGGCTCAGGGGCCTTGAAGGATACCACACCAGTCTTGAGTAGTGTGAAGTTTGCTTTAGAGAAGTTCTTCACTATGGTCTTTTTTGCTTGGGGTGGGGGCGGGATGTGGATTTCCAGTGAGATTAGTTTATGATCAGATCTCACCAATGAGGGATATACTTCCGGTGTGGAGCATTTTGTCCCCATGTTTGTGACAATGAGATCTAGTATATTTTCTCCTCTCGTGGGAACAGTGACTAGCTGTTCCATGGCATTTGAATTTATGAACTCCAGGAACAATTGGGCTAGAAAGTTAGGGCTTGAGTAATGTTCCCAGTCTATATTCGGATAGTTGAAGTCACCCAATATGATGGTGTTTGGAGATACATTTATACCCTCCAGTGTCTTCAGGAAGGCTGTGTGGGGTTCCTGAGTTTGAGAGGGTGGCCTGTAGCATGCTACAATTTGTAGAGCAGTTTTGCCTATGGTTAGTTGCACCTGGATGGTTTCCAAGCTTATGCGTTGCCACCAACCTGGAGGTGTGAGTATCCTTTATGAATATGGATACACCCTCCTTTTGTGGTGTGGTCCGGGTTTTGGGGCCAGAACGCATGATATGAGGTAAAACCTAATAGTGCCGGGGTGCTCTCAGGAGCCTTGAACCAGGTTTCAGTTACAGCACAGACATCGATGTTCTCCATACTGAGAAGGGCCTCGAGTGCGTGCATTTTGAGATTTAGACTTCTGGCATTGAGCAGCATTACCCTCAGTTTCTTCCCATTTTTGTTTTCTAGGGTGGTAGGTTTAGAATTTGAGCCTTGCCTAAAAAGGCACTATGGGGGTGGCAAGAGCCTTAGCCAATATCCGGAATCCCAGGGTGACAGGTGCAAGCCGCCGCTATGGCAGCGTGGCTTGTCAAGCATGTCATCCCAGGCAGACAGACACTGGATCCCCTTTGAATGACACCAGACATTAAGCCAATTGTTAAAGCTGATCATCTTGTCTCTATATTGTGGCATCATTCTTGGTGAAGGAAGGATACTGCTCAGGGTTAGGGTCATACCTGCCTGGGCTACATAATCAGAGAGCTCCTCTATGTCTCTTTTCATGTAGTCCAGGGAGGTACGTCTCAGGTCGTTCACACCAGCATGGACAATGACTGTATCATATTTGTACTTGCCATGGAGTGACCCGAGTGCTTGTGTTATGTGGCGGATTCTAGCGCCCGATAGGCAGCTTACTGTGACCCTCTCCTTGTTCAGCCTGGTGAGTGGGACGTCAGTGTGTCTGACTATGGAGTCACCTATGACAAGTATGTTTGGTGTTGTATTTGGCCTTAATGGCTGTGACTGCTTTGCACACTGCTTTTGTGGTTTATGTGTTGCTTGTGGGGTGTCTTGAGGTAGCAGTTGTTTGGGTGTCTGCTTTGGTGGCCTCTGCTGTTTAGGTAAATTTTTATTCAGAGCCTCCGAGTATGTCTTTGTGTGTTTATGTGTTTGATTCAGTGGAGTGGTAGCATTATGTGAGGCTGGTTTTGTGGTGTGTGTAGTTGCCTTCTCCTCCTGTCTGGTCTTGCCAGTCCTGAGTTGAGAGAGCTCAGCCTCCAGTTTGGATAAATAGCTGCATCTCTCACAAGTATTTGTGTTATGTGGGAGGAGGAGAGGGTTGTCTGTGTACATGAGGCAGTTATAACATTGCCTCAAGATTCCCAGATTCACCAGCTGGACCGGAGAGGAGATTGACAACTGACCTTTGGACATGCTAGAATAATATTGGGAAATCCTTAATTGAAAACAAGGGCCAGTGGGGAGTGAGGGTGTAGTGCTTTTAATTTTTAGTGCTGACTTATATAATTGCTTTAGTGAGCAAGTGCCAGGTAACTTGAGTGCAATGTGTTACAAGTAACTACATGCAAAAACGACAAACAGTAACTTTCTTTCAAGTGAAACAAGGAAATAAGTACAGTAAGCAATGCAGATATCACTAGTGATCCACAGAAGCGCTGAGAAGTTGCGTATTAGGTGGAATTAGCTTCCAGGGAAATAACAAGCAAACAAACAACAAGCATATAAACAAAGCTAGATTCAGTAGGCCTGGATCTAGTCTATGCTAGAGCTAACAAGGTGAACCAATTTCAGTAAGATACAGTTCAAATATTCAGGCACTATAAACCTTCAACCAGAAAATTCCCAGCTCAGAAGGGCACAGTTTCACTCCAATGCCTGCCTGCTCCATGAGCTAGTCTCCCTAGGACTCTCCCATTCATCTTTTAGCTGGTTTCACAGTTATCTCACCAACAGACTACAGGCTGTGAAATGGAAAGGAGATCTCTCCCCCTTTCTGTCTTTCTCTGTTGGCATACCTCAGAGATCTAGTCTAGGCCCTTTACTATTCAGCATATTCAGTAATAATTTTAATAAAGCTACCAAAAAAAGCCTCCATAGTACAATACACAGATAATGCCACACTCATGTGCTCTGCACCAAGTGTACAGCTAAGCCACAAGGTGACCCCAGGACTCATTTTCCTCAGTTGAGGCGTAGCTAGATGACTACCAATTACTTTTAGATGCTAAAAAAAGACTATTTAAAAAACAAAACGTTTGCTGCTTATACCCATATCTCTGTCAGCAAATAATACCTCAATTGAAACAGTTTCCAACACCAATTTTCGGGGTGTCCTAACTGATGAAAGTTTTGGGGTATCCTACCTGATGATGGTTTGCAATATGATCAACACATCACTCAAGCCAACAAGAAAACTCACCAAAAGTTGGGTTTCCTCTACAGAAACAAACCCTTTCTCAATGACCATCTTCTCCTTTCCCTTCTCTATGCAACACCCATCCTGACTAACCTTCGCTGCACCTTCAAAAATAAACTAGAGGTTTGTTACAATAAAATAGCTGTTTGCATCCAGCTTAGAAAACTTTTCCCATTACTGCCTACAACCAAATCACCTGCATCGTCTCAAACTACCTAATTACCTGACCTACTCCCAATTGCTTACTGCCCCCAAAATAATACACATAACTGACACACACCCGTCACTACAAACTGATACCCACCCATCACTACAAATTGACACCTGCCCTTCATTACAAAACATCCTCAAACATTACTTCCCTCCTAGGAATCTCCGCTCACAGAACAAATATCTCCTGACCAGGACCAAGTCGCATAACAGTGCAGGTGACTCACTTTACCTATGTTTCTAAGCAATGGAAATGCATCCCACCCACCCTACAATAAGACAACATACCACATGTTTTACACCCACCATAGAACATCACCTGACTTCCTCATGGCTCAGCTCATGCTCCTATCCTGACTAAACCCATCTTTCTTTCTGTTTCTATTCCATTGACAATGTCTGTATCAATCACCCTGACTTTCACCTTTCCCCTGTATCTTTCTCTGTGATCCCAAATACTTCTTCCACAATAAACCTACATCCTTAATCCTCTCCAGCTAATACCCACACCTTACTCAGCCCATCATCTTACGTACCTACTGTGATCTCAGCCTCTCGTCATCAGAACTTTTTCTGTTTCTGCTTTTATTGATTATTTCTGCTTATACCCTTCCTCCTGCTCCTCTAGTTCCAGTTCCTGCTCTAGTTAAATCCTTCCTCATTAATGTCAACATACATATATGACCCATTAATATCAACATACATATACTGACCCATTCATGTTAACATACATATACGACCCAATAATGTCAACATACATATACCGACCCAATAATGTCTACATACATATACTGACCCATTAATGTTAAAATACATATACTGACCCATTAATGTCAACATAGATATACCGACCCATTAATGTCAACATACATATACGACCCATTAATGTTAACATACATATACCGACCCATTCATGTCAACATACATACATGACCCATTAATGTCAACATACATATACCGACCCATTAATGTCTACATACATATACTGACCCATTAATGTCAACATACAGATACTGACCCATTAATGTCTACATACACATACCGACCCAATTATGTCAGCATATATATATGACCTATTAATGTCAACATACATATACAAACCCATTAATGTCAACATACATATACCGACCCACTAATGTCAATATACATATACCAACCCATTAATGTCTACATACATATACTGACCCATTAATGTCTACATACATATATCGACCCTTTCATGTCAAAATACATACATGACCCATTTATGTCAACATACATATACCGACCCATTAATATTTACATACATATACCAAGACATCAATGTCGACATACATATACCGATCCATTTATGTAAGCATACATATATGAATCATTAATGTCAACATACATATACCAACCCATTCATGTCAACATACATATATCACCCATTAATGTCTACATACATATACTGACCCATTCATGTCAACATACATATACTGACAAACGAATATCAACATACATATATGACCCATTAATGTCTACATACATATACGACACATTAATGTCTACATACATATACCAACCCATTAATGTCTACATACATATACCGACCCATTTATGTCAGCATACATATATGACCCATTAATGTCAACATACATATACAGACCCATTAATGTCAACATACATACACCGACCCACTAATGTCAATATACATATACCAACCCATTATTGTCTACATACATATACCATCCAATTAATAGCTGCATACATATACCGACCCACTAATGTCAATATACATATACGACCCATTAATGTCAACATAGATATACCGACCCATTAATGTCTACATACATATATCGAACCATTAATGTGTACATACATATACCACTCATTAATGTCAACATACGTATACCGACCCACTAATGTCATAATACATATAACGACCCATTAATGTCTACATACATATACTGACCCATTAATGTCTACATACATATACCGACCCATTCATGTCTACATACATATACCCACCCATTAATGTCTACATACATATACCGACCCATTAATGCCAACATACATATACTGACCCATTAATGTCTACATACATATACCGACCATTAATGTCAACATACATATACTGACCCATTAATGTCAACATACATATACTGACCCATTAATGTCTACATACATATACCGACCCATTGTCTACATACATATACCGACCCATTGTCTACTTACATATACTGACCCATTAATGTCATCATACATATACCAACCCATTAATGTCAATATACATATACAGACCCATTAATGCAAACATACATATACCAACCAATTAATGCCTACGTACATATACCAACCCATTAATGTTAACATACATATATCGACCCACTGTCATCATACATATACCGATCCATTAATGTCAACATACATATACCGACCCACTAATGTCATCATACATATACCGACCCACTAATGTCAACATACATATACTGACCCATTAATGTCTACATACATATACCGACCCTTTAATATCTACATACATATAACGACTCATTAATGCCAACATACATATACTGACCCATTAAAGTCTACATACATATACCAACCCATTAATGTTAACATACATATATCGACCCACTAATGTCATCATACATATACCGACCCATTAATGTCAACATACATATACCGACCCACTAATTTCATCATACATATACCGACCAATTAATATCAACATACATATACTGACTCCTTAATGTCTACATACATATACCGACCCTTTAATATCTACATACATATACCGACCCACTAACGTCAACATACATATACCGACCCAGTAATGTCATCATACATATACCGACCCATTAATGTCAACATACATATACCGACCAATTAATGTCAACATACATATACTGACCCATTAATGTCTACATACATATACTGACCCATTAATGTCTGCATACTTATACTGACCCATTAATGTCTAGATACATATACCAACGCATTCATGTCAATATACATATATGACCCATTAATGTCAACATAAATATACAGACCCATTAATGTCAACATACAAATACTGACCCATTAATGTCTACATACATATACCACCCCATTAATGTCAACATACATATACTGACCCATTAATGTCTACATACGTATACCGACGATTAATGTCAACATACATATACCGACCCATTAATGTCAACATACATATACTGACCCATTAATGTCAACATACATATACCGACCCATTAATGTCAATATACATATACTGACCCATTAATGTCAACATACATATACCGACCCATTAATGTCTACATGCATATACCAACCCATTAATGTCAACATACATATACTGACCCATTAATGTCTACATACATATACCCACCCATTAATGTCAAAATACATATACTGACCCATTAATGTCTACATACATATACCAACCCATTAATGTCAACATACATATACCGACCCAATAATGTCAACAAACATATACCGACCCACTAATGTCACCATACAAATACCGACCCATTAATGTCAAAATACATATACCGACCCATTAATGTCATCATACATATACCGACCCATTAATGTCAACATACATATACTGACCCATTGATGTCAACTTAAATATACCGACCCATTAATGTCAACATACATATACCGTCCCATTAATGTAATCAAAAATACACCAACCCATTAATGTCAACATACATATACTGACCCATTAATGGCAGCATGCATATTCTGACCCATTAATGTCAACATACATATACCGATCCATTAATGTTTACGTACATATACCACCCCATTAATGTCAACATACACATACCGACCCATTAATGTCTACATACATATACTAAACAATTAATGTCTACATACATATACCAACCCATTAATGTCAACATACATATACTGACCCATTAATGTCTACATACATATACAGACCCATTAATGTCAACATGCATATACTGACCCATTAATGTCTACATACATATACCGACCCATTAATGTCGACATACATATACTGACCCAATAATGTCTACATATATATACTGACCTATTAATGTCTACATACATATACCGGCACATTAATGTCATCATACATACACCGACCTATAAATGTCTACATACATATACCAACGCATTAATATCTACATACATACACCAACCCATTAATGTCTACATACATATACCGACCCAATAATAGCAACATAGATATACCGACCCATTAATGTCAACATACATATACCGACCCACTAATGTCACCATATATATATACTGCCCCATTAATGTCAAAATACATATACCGACCCATTAATGTCATCATACATATACCGACCCATTAATGTCAACATACATATACTGACCCATTGATGTCAACATAAATATACCGACCCTTTAATGTCAACATACATATACCGTCCCATTAATGTCATCATACATATACCGACCCATTAATGTCAACATACATATACTGACCCATTAATGTCAGCATACATATTCGGACCCATTAATGTCAACATACATATACCGATCCATTAATGTCTACATACATATGCCAACCCATTAATGTCAACATACATATCCCGACCCATTAATGTCTACATACATATACTGACCAATTAATGTCTATATACATATACCAACCCATTAATGTCAACATACATATACTGACCCATTAATTTCTACATACATATACTGACCCATTAATGTCTGCATACATATACCAATCCATTAATGTCTACATACATATACCGACCCATTAATGTCAACATACATATACAGACTAATTAATGTCAACATACATATGCTGACCCATTAATGTCTACATACATATACCGACCCATTAATGTCAACATACATATACTGACCCATTAATGTCTACATATATATATATACTGACCCATTGATGTCTACATACATATACCGGACCATTAATGCCATCATACATATACCGACCCATTAATGTCTACATACATATACCGACCCATTAATGTGTACATACATATAACTACCCATAAATGTCTACATACAGATACCGACCCATTAATGGCAACATAGATCTAATGACCCATTAATGTCTACATACATATACCGACCCATTAATGTCTACATACATATACTGACCCATTAATGTGTACTTACATATACCGACCCATTAATGGCAACATAGATATACTGACCCATTAAAGGCAACATAGATATACTGACCCATTAATGTCTACATACATATACCGACCCATTAATGTCTACATACATATACCGACCCAGTAATGTCAACATACATATACCGAACCACTAATTTCAACATACATATACCAACCCATTAATGTCAACATACATATACCGACCCACTAATGTCATCATACATGTACCGACCCATTAATGTCAACATACATATACTGACCCATTAATGTCTACTTACATATACCGACCCATTAATGTCAACATACATATACCGACCCATTAATGTCAACATACATATACCGACCCATTAATGTCATCATACATATACCGACCCATTAATGTCAACATACATATACTGACCAATTAATGTCAGCATACATATTCCAACCCATTAATGTCTACATACATATACTGACCCATTAACGTCTACATACATATACCGACCCATTAATGGCTACATACATATGCCGACCCATTAATGTCAACATGCATATACTGACCCATTAATGTCAGCATACATATACTGACCCATTAATGTCTACATACATATACTGACCCATTAACGTCTACATACATATACCGACCCATTCATGTCAACATACATATATGACACATTAATGTCAACATACATATACAGATCTATTAATGTCAACATACATATACTGAACCATTAATGTCTACATACATATACCGACCCATTAATGTCAACATACATATATTGACCCATTAATGTCAACATACATATACTGACCCATTAATGTCAGCATACATATTCTGACCCATTAATGTCAACATACATATACCGATCCATTAATGTCTACATACATATGCCAACCCATTAATGTCAACATACATATCCCGACCCATTAATGTCTACATACATATACCGACCCATTAATGTCAACATACATATATTGACCATTTAATGTCTACATAGATATACCAACCCACTAATGTCAACATACATATACCGACCCATTAATGTCAACATACATATACTGACCCATTAATGTCAACATACATATACCGACCCATTAATGTCAATATACATATACTGACCCATTAATTTCATCATACATATACTGACCCATTAATGTCAACACACATATAGTGACCCATTAATGTCTACATACATATACGAACCCATTATTGTCTACATACATATACCAACCCATTAATGTCAACATACATATACTGACCCATTAATGTCAACATACATATACCGACCCATTAATGTCAATATACATATACTGACCCATTAATTTCATCATACATATACTGACCCATTAATGCCAACACACATATAGTGACCCATTAATGTCTACATACATATACGAACCCATTATTGTCTACATACATATACCAACCCATTAATGTCAACATACATATACCGACCCATTAATGTCTACATACATATACCGACACATTAATGTCAACATACATATACCGACCCATTAATGTCTACATACATATACCGACCCATTAATGTCTACATACATATACCGACACATTAATGTCAACATACATATACGACCCATTAATGTCTACATACAAACACCGACCCATTAATGTCTACTTACATATACCGACCCATTAATGTCAACATACATATACCGACCCACTAATGTCAACATACATATACCGACCCATTAATGTCAAAATACATATACAGACTCCTTAATGTCATCATACATATACCGACCCATTAATGTCAAAATACATAAACTGACCCATTGATGTCAGCATAAATATACCGACCCATTAATGTCAACATACATATACCGTCCCATTAATGTCATCATACTTATACCGACCCATTAATGTCAACATACATATATTGATGCATTAATGTCAGCATACATATTCTGACCCATTAATGTCAACATACGTATACCGATCCATTAATGTCTACATACATATACCAACCCATTAATGTCAACATACATATACCGACCCATTAATGTCAACATACATATACTGACCCATTAATGTCTACATACATATACTGGACCATTAATGTCATCATACATATACCGACCCATTAATGCCTACCTACATATACCGACCCATTAATGTCTACATACATATACCAACCCATTAAAGTCTACATACATATACCGTCCCATTAATATCAACATACATATACTGACCCATTAATGTCTACATACATATACTGACGCATTAATGTCAGCATACATATTCTGACCCATTAATGTCAACATACATATACCGACCCATTAATGTCAATATACATATACTGACCCACTAATGTCAACATACATATACAGACCCATTAATGTCAATATACATATAATGACCCATTAATTTCATCATACATATACTGACCCATTAATGTCAATATACATATACCAACCCATTAATGTCTACATACATATACCAACCCATTAATGTCTACATAGATATAGCGACCCATTAATGTCTACATACATATACCGACCCATTATTGTCAACATACACATAAGACCCATTAATGTCAACATAGATATACCGACCCATTAATGTCTACATACATATACTGAACCATTAATGTCTACATACACATACCATTCATTAGTGTCAACATACATATACAGACCCACTAATTTCATCATACATATACCGACCCATTAATGTCTACATACATATACTGACCCATTAATGTCTACATACATATACCGACCCATTCATGTCTACATACAAATACCGACCCATTAATGTCTACATACATATACCGACCCGTTAATGTCAACATACATATACTGACCCATTAATGTCTACATACATATACTGACCCATTAATGTTAACATACATATACTGACCCATTAATGTCTACATACATATACTGACCCATTAATGTCATCATACATATACCGACCCATTAATGTCAACATACATATACTGACCCACTAATGTCACCATACATATTCCAACCTATTAATGTCAACATACATATACCGATCCATTAATGTCTGCATACATATACTGACCCATTAATGTCTACTTACATATACCGACCCATTAATGTCAAAATACATATACTGACCCATTAATGTCTACATACATATGCCGACCCACTAATGTCTGCATACATATACTGACCTATTAATGTCAACATACATATACTGACCCATTAATGTCTACATACATATACTGACCCATTAACGTCTACATACATATACCGACCCATTCATGTCAACATACATATATGACACATTAATGTCAACATACATATACAGATCTATTAATGTCAACACACATATACTGAACCATTAATGTCTACATACATATACCGACCCATTAATGTCAACACACATATACTAACCCATTAATGTCAGCATACATATTCTGACCCATTAATGTCAACATACATATACCGATCCATTAATGTCTACATACATATGCCAACCCATTAATGTCAACATACATATCCCGACCCATTAATGTCTACATACATATACCGACCCATTAATGTCAACATACATATATTGACCCATTAATGTCTATAGATATACCGACCCATTAATGTCAACATACATATACTGACCCATTAATGTCAACATACATATACTGACCCATTAATGTCAACATACATATACCGACCCATTAATGTCAATATACATATACTGACCCATTAATTTCATCATACATATACTGACCCATTAATGTCAACACACATATAGTGACCCTTTAATGTCTATATACATATACAAACCCATTATTGTCTACATACATATACCAACCCATTAATGTCAACATACATATACCGACCCATTAATGTCTACATACATATACCGACACATTAATGTCAACATACATACGACCCATTAATGTCTACATACAAATACCGACCCATTAATGTCTACTTACATATACCGACCCATTAATGTCAACTTACATATACCGACCCACTAATGTCATCATACATATACCGAACCATTAATGTCAACATACATATACTGACCCACTAATGTCATCATACATATATCAACCCATTAATGTCAACATACATATACTGACCCATTAATGTCTACATACATATACCGACCCATTAATGTCTACATACATACGCCGACCCATTAATGTCAACATGCATATACTGACCCATTAATGTCAGCATACATATACTGACCCATTAATGTCTACATACATATACTGACCCATTAACGTCTACATACATATACCGACCCATTCATGTCAACATACATATATGACACATTAATGTCAACATACATATACAGATCTATTAATGTCAACATACATATACTGAACCATTAATGTCTACATACATATACCGACCCATTAATGTCAACATACATATACTAACCCATTAATGTCAGCATACATATTCTGACCCATTAATGTCAACATACATATACCGATCCATTAATGTCTACATACATATGCCAACCCATTAATGTCAACATACATATCCCGACCCATTAATGTCTACATACATATACCGACCCATTAATGTCAACATACATATATTGACCCATTAATGTCTACATAGATATACCGACCCATTAATGTCAACATACATATACCGACCCATTAATGTCAACATACATATACTGACCCATTAATGTCAACATACATATACCGACCCATTAATGTCAATATACATATACTGACCCATTAATTTCAACATACATATACTGACCCATTAATGTCAACACACATATAGTGACCCTTTAATGTCTACATACATATACAAACCCATTATTGTCTACATACATATACCAACCCATTAATGTCAACATACATATACTGACCCATTAATGTCTACATACATATACCGACACATTAATGTCAACATACATATACGACCCATTAATGTCTACATACAAATACCGACCCATTAATGTCTACTTACATATACCGACCCATTAATGTCAACATACATATACCGACCCACTAATGTCAAAATACATATACAGACCCCTTAATGTCATCATACATATACTTACCCATTAATGTTAAAATACATAAACTGACCCAATGATGTCAGCATAAATATACCGACCCATTAATGTCAACATACATTTACCATCCCATTAATGTCATCATACTTATACCGACCCATTAATGTCAACATACATATACTGACGCATTAATGTCAGCATACATATTCTGACCCATTGATGTCAACATACGTATACCGATCCATTAATGTCTACATACATATACCAACCCATTAATGTCAACATACATATACCGACCCATTAATGTCAACATACATATACTGACCCATTAATGTCTACATATATATACCGACCCATTAATGTCTACATACATATACTGGACCATTAATGTCATCATACATATACCGACCCATTAATGCGTACCTACATATACCGACCCATTAATGTCTACATACATATACCAACCCATTAATGTCTACATACATATACCGTCCCATTAATATCAACATACATGTACTGACCCATTAATGTCTACATACATATACTGACGCATTAATGTCAGCATACATATTCTGACCCATTAATGTCAACATACATATACCGATCCATAAATGTCTACATACATATACCAACCCATTAATGTCAACATACATATACCGACCGATTAATGTCAACATACATATACTGACCCATTAATGTCTACATATATATACAGACCCATTAATGTCTACATACATATACCGGACCATAAATGTCATCATACATATACCGACCCATTAATGTCTACATACATATACCGACCCATTAATGTCTACATACATATACCAACCCATTAATGTCTACATACATATACCGACCCATTAATGTCAACATACATATACTGACCCACTAATGTCTACATACATATACCGACCCATTAATTTCTACATACATATACCGACCCATTAATTGCAACATAGCTATACTGACCCATTAATTTCTACATACATATTCCGACCCATTAATGTGTACTCACATATATAGACCCATTAATGGCAACATAGATATACCACCCTATTAATGGCAACATAGATATCCTGACCCATTAATGTCTACATACATATACCGACCCATTAATGTCTACATACATATACCGACCCAAAAATGTCAACATACATATACCGAACCACTAATGTCAACATACATATACCAACCCATTAATATCAACATACATATACCGACCCATTAATGTCATCATACATATACCGACCCATTAATGTCAACATACATGTACTGACCCATTAATGTCTACTTACATATACCGACCCATTAATGTCAACATACATATACCGACCCATTAATGTCAACATACATATGCCGACCCATTAATGTCAATATGCATATACTGACCCATTAATGTCAGCATACATATTCTAACCCATTAATGTCAACATACATATACCGATCCCTTAATGTCTGCATACATATACTGACCCATTAATGTCTACTTACATATACTGACCTATTAATGTCAACATACATTTACTGACCCATTAATGTCTACATACATATACCGACCCACTAATGTCTGCATCGTATACTGACCCATTAATGTTAACATACATATATGACCCATTAATGTCTACATACATATACACATTAATGTCAACATACATATACTGACCCATTAATGTCTACATATACCGACCCATTAATGTCTACATACATATACCGACCCATTAATGTCATCATACATATACCGATCCATTAATGTCAACATACATAAACTGACCCATTAATGTCAACATACATATACAGACCCATTAATGTCAACATACATATACTGACCCACTAATGTCAATATACATATACCAACCCATTAATGTCTACATACATATACCAGCCCATTAATATCTACATAGAAATAGCGACCCATTAATGTCTACATACATATACCGACCCATTAATGTCAACATACATATACGACTCATTAATGTCAACATAGATATACCGACCTATTAATGTCTACATACATGTACCGAACCATAACTGTCTACATACATATACCACTCATTAATGTCAACATACATATACAGACCCACTAATGTCATCATATATATACCAACCCATTAATGTCTACATACATATACTGACCCATTAATGTCTACATACATATACCAACCCATTCATGTCTACATACATATCCCGACCCATTAATGCCTACATACATATACCGACCCATTAATGTCAACATACATATACTGACCCATTAATGTCTACATACATATACCGACCCATTAATGTCTACTTACATATACCAACCCATTAATGTCAACATACCTATACCGACCCATTAATGTCAACATACATATACTGACCCATTAATGTTTACATACATATACCAATCCATTGTCTGCTTACACATATACCCATTAATGTCAACATACATGCACCAACCCATTAATGTCAAAATACATATACCGACCCACTAATGTCATCATACATATACCGACCCATTAATGTCAATATACATAAACAGACCCATTAATGCCAACATACATATACTGATCCATTAATGCCTACATACATATACCGACCCTTTAATGTCAACATACATATACCGACCCATTAATGTCAACATACATGCACCAACCCATTAATGTCAAAATACATATACCGACCCACTAATGTCATCATACATATACCGACCCATTAATGTCAATATACATAAACAGACCCATTAATGCCAACATACATATACTGATCCATTAATGCCTACATACATATACCGAACCATTAATGTCAACATACATATACTGACCCATTAATGTCTACATACATATACCGAGCCTTTAATGTCTACATACATATACCGACCCATTAATGTCAACATACATATGCCGACCCACTAATGTCATCATACACATACCGACCCATTAATGTCAACATACATTTACTGACCCATTAATGTCTACATACATATACTGACTCATTAATGTCAACATACATATACCGACCCATTAATGTCAACATACATATACTGACCCATTAATGTCTACATACATATACTGACCCATTAATGTCTACATACATATGACGACCCATTAATGTCAACATACATATACTGACCCATTAATGTCAACATACATATACTGACCCATTAATGTCTACATACATATACTGACTCATTAACGTCTACATACATATACCGACCCATTCATGTCAACATACATATATGACCCATTAATGTCAACATACATATACTGACCCTTTAATGTCAACATACATATACCGACCCATTAATGACTACATACATATACGACCCATTAATGTCTACATACATATACCGACCCATTCATGTCTACTTACATATCCTGACCCATTAATGTCTACATACATATACCGACCCATTAATGTCAACATACATATACTGATCCATTAATGTCTACATACATATACCGACCCATTGTCTACTTATATCCCGACCCATTAATGTCATCATACATAAACCGACCCATTAATGTCAATATACATATACAGACCCATTAATGCCAACATACATCTACCGACCCATTAATGTCTACATATATATACTGACCCATTAATGTCTACTTACATATACCAACCCATTAATGTCAACATACCTATACCGACCCATTAATGTCAACATACATATACTGACCCATTAATGTTTACATACATATACCAATCCATTGTCTGCTTACATATACCGACCCATTAATGTCAACATACATGCACCAACCCATTAATGTCAAAATACATATACCGACCCACTAATGTCATCATACATATACCGACCCATTAATGTCAATATACATAAACAGACCCATTAATGCCAACATACATATACTGATCCATTAATGCCTACATACATATACCGACCCTTTAATGTCAACATACATATACCGACCCATTAATGTCAACATACATGCACCAACCCATTAATGTCAAAATACATATACCGACCCACTAATGTCATCATACATATACCGACCCATTAATGTCAATATACATAAACAGACCCATTAATGCCAACATACATATACTGATCCATTAATGCCTACATACATATACCGAACCATTAATGTCAACATACATATACTGACCCATTAATGTCTACATACATATACCGAGCCTTTAATGTCTACATACATATACCGACCATTAATGTCAACATACATATGCCGACCCACTAATGTCATCATACATACCGACCCATTAATGTCAACATACATTTACTGACCCATTAATGTCTACATACATATACTGACTCATTAATGTCAACATACATATACCGACCCATTAATGTCAACATACATATACTGACCCATTAATGTCTACATACATATACTGACCCATTAATGTCTACATACATATGACGACCCATTAATGTCAACATACATATACTGACCCATTAATGTCAACATACATATACTGACCCATTAATGTCTACATACATATACTGACTCATTAACGTCTACATACATATACCGACCCATTCATGTCAACATACATATATGACCCATTAATGTCAACATACATATACTGACCCATTAATGTCAACATACATATACCGACCCATTAATGACTACATACATATACGGACCCATTAATGTCTACATACATATACCGACCCATTCATGTCTACTTACATATCCTGACCCATTAATGTCTACATACATATACCGACCCATTAATGTCAACATACATATACTGATCCATTAATGTCTACATACATATACCGACCCATTGTCTACTTACATATCCGGACCCATTAATGTCATCATACATAAACCGACCCATTAATGTCAATATACATATACAGACCCATTAATGCCAACATACATCTACCGACCCATTAATGTCTACATATATATACTGACCCATTAATGTCTACATACATATACCAGCCCATTAATGTCATTATACATATACTGACCCATTAACGTCTACATACATATACCGACCCATTAATGTCTACATACATAGAGCAACCCAATGATGTCTACATACATATACCGACCCATTAATGTCAACATACATATACCGACCCATTAATGTCTACATACATATACCGACCCATTAATGTCTACATACATACATATACCGACCCATTAATGGCAACATAGATATACCGACCCATTAATGTCTACATACATATATCGACCCATTAATGTCTATATACATATACCAACACATTAATGTGTACTTACATATACCGACCTATTAATGGCAACATAGATACATCGACCCATTAATGGCAACATAGATACATTGACCCATTAATGGCAGTATAGATATTCCAACCCATTAATGTCTACATACATCTACCGGCTCATTAATGTCTACATAGATATACCGACCCAACAATGTCAACATACATATACCGAACCACTAATGTCAACATACATATACCAACCCATTAATGTCAACATACATATACCGACCCATTAATGTCAACATACATATACTGACCCTTTAATGTCAACATACATATACTGACCCATTAATGTCATCATACATATACCGACCCATTAATGTCAAAATACATATACTGACCCATTAATCTCTACATATATATACCGACCATTAATGTCTGCATACATATACTGACCCATTAATGTCAACAAACATATATGACCCATTAATGTCTACATACATATAAGACACATTACTGTCAACATATATATACTGACCCAATAATGTCTACATACATATACCGACCCAATAATTTCTACATACATATATTGACCGATTAATGTCATTATACATATACTGACCCATTAATGTCTACATACATATGCCAACCCATTAATGTCTACATACATATACCAACCCATTAATGTCAACATACATATACTGACCCATTAATGTCTACATACATATACCGACCCATTAATGTCAACATACACATACAGACCCATTAATATCAACATACATATACTGACCCACTAATGTCAATATACATATACCAACCCATTAATGTCTACATACATATATCGACCCATTAACGTCTACATACATATACCGACCCATTCATGTCAACATACATATATGACACATTAATGTCAACATACATATACAGATCTATTAATGTCAACACACATATACTGAACCATTAATGTCTACATACATATACCGACCCATTAATGTCAACACACATATACTAACCCATTAATGTCAGCATACATATTCTGACCCATTAATGTCAACATACATATACCGATCCATTAATGTCTACATACATATGCCAACCCATTAATGTCAACATACATATCCCGACCCATTAATGTCTACATACATATACCGACCCATTAATGTCAACATACATATATTGACCCATTAATGTCTACATAGATATACCGACCCATTAATGTCAACATACATATACTGACCCATTAATGTCAACATACATATACTGACCCATTAATGTCAACATACATATACCGACCCATTAATGTCAATATACATATACTGACCCATTAATTTCATCATACATATACTGACCCATTAATGTCAACACACATATAGTGACCCTTTAATGTCTATATACATATACGAACCCATTATTGTCTACATACATATACCAACCCATTAATGTCAACATACATATACCGACCCATTAATGTCTACATACATATACCGACACATTAATGTCAACATACATATACGACCCATTAATGTCTACATACAAATACCGACCCATTAATGTCTACTTACATATACCGACCCATTAATGTCAACTTACATATACCGACCCACTAATGTCATCATACATATACCGAACCATTAATGTCAACATACATATACTGACCCACTAATGTCATCATACATATATCAACCCATTAATGTCAACATACATATACTGACCCATTAATGTCTACATACATATACCGACCCATTAATGTCTACATACATACGCCGACCCATTAATGTCAACATGCATATACTGACCCATTAATGTCAGCATACATATACTGACCCATTAATGTCTACATACATATACTGACCCATTAACGTCTACATACATATACCGACCCATTCATGTCAACATACATATATGACACATTAATGTCAACATACATATACAGATCTATTAATGTCAACATACATATACTGAACCATTAATGTCTACATACATATACCGACCCATTAATGTCAACATACATATACTAACCCATTAATGTCAGCATACATATTCTGACCCATTAATGTCAACATACATATACCGATCCATTAATGTCTACATACATATGCCAACCCATTAATGTCAACATACATATCCCGACCCATTAATGTCTACATACATATACCGACCCATTAATGTCAACATACATATATTGACCCATTAATGTCTACATAGATATACCGACCCATTAATGTCAACATACATATACCGACCCATTAATGTCAACATACATATACTGACCCATTAATGTCAACATACATATACCGACCCATTAATGTCAATATACATATACTGACCCATTAATTTCAACATACATATACTGACCCATTAATGTCAACACACATATAGTGACCCTTTAATGTCTACATACATATACAAACCCATTATTGTCTACATACATATACCAACCCATTAATGTCAACATACATATACTGACCCATTAATGTCTACATACATATACCGACACATTAATGTCAACATACATATACGACCCATTAATGTCTACATACAAATACCGACCCATTAATGTCTACTTACATATACCGACCCATTAATGTCAACATACATATACCGACCCACTAATGTCAAAATACATATACAGACCCCTTAATGTCATCATACATATACTTACCCATTAATGTTAAAATACATAAACTGACCCAATGATGTCAGCATAAATATACCGACCCATTAATGTCAACATACATTTACCATCCCATTAATGTCATCATACTTATACCGACCCATTAATGTCAACATACATATACTGACGCATTAATGTCAGCATACATATTCTGACCCATTGATGTCAACATATTATACCGATCCATTAATGTCTACATACATATACCAACCCATTAATGTCAACATACATATACCGACCCATTAATGTCAACATACATATACTGACCCATTAATGTCTACATATATATACCGACCCATTAATGTCTACATACATATACTGGACCATTAATGTCATCATACATATACCGACCCATTAATGCGTACCTACATATACCGACCCATTAATGTCTACATACATATACCAACCCATTAATGTCTACATACATATACCGTCCCATTAATATCAACATACATGTACTGACCCATTAATGTCTACATACATATACTGACGCATTAATGTCAGCATACATATTCTGACCCATTAATGTCAACATACATATACCGATCCATAAATGTCTACATACATATACCAACCCATTAATGTCAACATACATATACCGACCGATTAATGTCAACATACATATACTGACCCATTAATGTCTACATATATATACAGACCCATTAATGTCTACATACATATACCGGACCATAAATGTCATCATACATATACCGACCCATTAATGTCTACATACATATACCGACCCATTAATGTCTACATACATATACCAACCCATTAATGTCTACATACATATACCGACCCATTAATGTCAACATACATATACTGACCCACTAATGTCTACATACATATACCGACCCATTAATTTCTACATACATATACCGACCCATTAATTGCAACATAGCTATACTGACCCATTAATTTCTACATACATATTCCGACCCATTAATGTGTACTCACATATATAGACCCATTAATAGCAACATAGATATACCACCCTATTAATGGCAACATAGATATCCTGACCCATTAATGTCTACATACATATACCGACCCATTAATGTCTACATACATATACCGACCCAAAAATGTCAACATACATATACCGAACCACTAATGTCAACATACATATACCAACCCATTAATATCAACATACATATACCGACCCATTAATGTCATCATACATATACCGACCCATTAATGTCAACATACATGTACTGACCCATTAATGTCTACTTACATATACCGACCCATTAATGTCAACATACATATACCGACCCATTAATGTCAACATACATATGCCGACCCATTAATGTCAACATGCATATACTGACCCATTAATGTCAGCATACATATTCTAACCCATTAATGTCAACATACATATACCGATCCCTTAATGTCTGCATACATATACTGACCCATTAATGTCTACTTACATATACTGACCTATTAATGTCAACATACATTTACTGACCCATTAATGTCTACATACATATACCGACCCACTAATGTCTGCATACGTATACTGACCCATTAATGTTAACATACATATATGACCCATTAATGTCTACATACATATACGACACATTAATGTCAACATACATATACTGACCCATTAATGTCTACATACATATACCGACCCATTAATGTCTACATACATATACCGACCCATTAATGTCATCATACATATACCGATCCATTAATGTCAACATACATAAACTGACCCATTAATGTCAACATACATATACAGACCCATTAATGTCAACATACATATACTGACCCACTAATGTCAATATACATATACCAACCCATTAATGTCTACATACATATACCAGCCCATTAATATCTACATAGAAATAGCGACCCATTAATGTCTACATACATATACCGACCCATTAATGTCAACATACATATACGACTCATTAATGTCAACATTGATATACCGACCTATTAATGTCTACATACATGTACCGAACCATAACTGTCTACATACATATACCACTCATTAATGTCAACATACATATACAGACCCACTAATGTCATCATATATATACCAACCCATTAATGTCTACATACATATACTGACCCATTAATGTCTACATACATATACCAACCCATTCATGTCTACATACATATCCCGACCCATTAATGCCTACATACATATACCGACCCATTAATGTCAACATACATATACTGACCCATTAATGTCTACATACATATACCGACCCATTAATGTCTACTTACATATACCAACCCATTAATGTCAACATACCTATACCGACCCATTAATGTCAACATACATATACTGACCCATTAATGTTTACATACATATACCAATCCATTGTCTGCTTACATATACCGACCCATTAATGTCAACATACATGCACCAACCCATTAATGTCAAAATACATATACCGACCACTAATGTCATCATACATATACCGACCCATTAATGTCAATATACATAAACAGACCCATTAATGCCAACATACATATACTGATCCATTAATGCCTACATACATATACCGACCCTTTAATGTCAACATACATATACCGACCCATTAATGTCAACATACATGCACCAACCCATTAATGTCAAAATACATATACCGACCCACTAATGTCATCATACATATACCGACCCATTAATGTCAATATACATAAACAGACCCATTAATGCCAACATACATATACTGATCCATTAATGCCTACATACATATACCGAACCATTAATGTCAACATACATATACTGACCCATTAATGTCTACATACATATACCGAGCCTTTAATGTCTACATACATATACCGACCCATTAATGTCAACATACATATGCCGACCCACTAATGTCATCATACACATACCCATTAATGTCAACATACATTTACTGACCCATTAATGTCTACATACATATACTGACTCATTAATGTCAACATACATATACCGACCCATTAATGTCAACATACATATACTGACCCATTAATGTCTACATACATATACTGACCCATTAATGTCTACATACATATGACGACCCATTAATGTCAACATACATATACTGACCCATTAATGTCAACATACATATACTGACCCATTAATGTCTACATACATATACTGACTCATTAACGTCTACATACATATACCGACCCATTCATGTCAACATACATATATGACCCATTAATGTCAACATACATATACTGACCCATTAATGTCAACATACATATACCGACCCATTAATGACTACATACATATACGGACCCATTAATGTCTACATACATATACCGACCCATTCATGTCTACTTACATATCCTGACCCATTAATGTCTACATACATATACCGACCCATTAATGTCAACATACATATACTGATCCATTAATGTCTACATACATATACCGACCCATTGTCTACTTACATATCCCGACCCATTAATGTCATCATACATAAACCGACCCATTAATGTCAATATACATATACAGACCCATTAATGCCAACATACATCTACCGACCCATTAACGTCTACATATATATACTGACCCATTAATGTCTACTTACATATACCAACCCATTAATGTCAACATACCTATACCGACCCATTAATGTCAACATACATATACTGACCCATTAATGTTTACATACATATACCAATCCATTGTCTGCTTACATATACCGACCCATTAATGTCAACATACATGCACCAACCCATTAATGTCAAAATACATATACCGACCCACTAATGTCATCATACATATACCGACCCATTAATGTCAATATACATAAACAGACCCATTAATGCCAACATACATATACTGATCCATTAATGCCTACATACATATACCGACCCTTTAATGTCAACATACATATACCGACCCATTAATGTCAACATACATGCACCAACCCATTAATGTCAAAATACATATACCGACCCACTAATGTCATCATACATATACCGACCCATTAATGTCAATATACATAAACAGACCCATTAATGCCAACATACATATACTGATCCATTAATGCCTACATACATATACCGAACCATTAATGTCAACATACATATACTGACCCATTAATGTCTACATACATATACCGAGCCTTTAATGTCTACATACATATACCGACCCATTAATGTCAACATACATATGCCGACCCACTAATGTCATCATACACATACCGACCCATTAATGTCAACATACATTTACTGACCCATTAATGTCTACATACATATACTGACTCATTAATGTCAACATACATATACCGACCCATTAATGTCAACATACATATACTGACCCATTAATGTCTACATACATATACTGACCCATTAATGTCTACATACATATGACGACCCATTAATGTCAACATACATATACTGACCCATTAATGTCAACATACCTATACTGACCCATTAATGTCTACATACATATACTGACTCATTAACGTCTACATACATATACCGACCCATTCATGTCAACATACATATATGACCCATTAATGTCAACATACATATACTGACCCATTAATGTCAACATACATATACCGACCCATTAATGACTACATACATATACGGACCCATTAATGTCTACATACATATACCGACCCATTCATGTCTACTTACATATCCTGACCCATTAATGTCTACATACATATACCGACCCATTAATGTCAACATACATATACTGATCCATTAATGTCTACATACATATACCGACCCATTGTCTACTTACATATCCCGACCCATTAATGTCATCATACATAAACCGACCCATTAATGTCAATATACATATACAGACCCATTAATGCCAACATACATCTACCGACCCATTAATGTCTACATATATATACTGACCCATTAATGTCTACATACATATACCAGCCCATTAATGTCATTATACATATACTGACCCATTAACGTCTACATACATATACCGACCCATTAATGTCTACATACATAGAGCAACCCAATGATGTCTACATACATATACCGACCCATTAATGTCAACATACATACCGACCCATTAATGTCTACATACATATACCGACCCATTAATGTCTACATACATACATATACCGACCCATTAATGGCAACATAGATATACCGACCCATTAATGTCTACATATATCGACCCATTAATGTCTATATACATATACCAACACATTAATGTGTACTTACATATACCGACCTATTAATGGCAACATAGATACATCGACCCATTAATGGCAACATAGATACATTGACCCATTAATGGCAGTATAGATATTCCAACCCATTAATGTCTACATACATCTACCGGCTCATTAATGTCTACATAGATATACCGACCCAACAATGTCAACATACATATACCGAACCACTAATGTCAACATACATATACCAACCCATTAATGTCAACATACATATACCGACCCATTAATGTCAACATACATATACTGACCCTTTAATGTCAACATACATATACTGACCCATTAATGTCATCATACATATACCGACCCATTAATGTCAAAATACATATACTGACCCATTAATCTCTACATATATATACCGACCCATTAATGTCTGCATACATATACTGACCCATTAATGTCAACAAACATATATGACCCATTAATGTCTACATACATATAAGACACATTACTGTCAACATATATATACTGACCCAATAATGTCTACATACATATACCGACCCAATAATTTCTACATACATATATTGACCGATTAATGTCATTATACATATACTGACCCATTAATGTCTACATACATATGCCAACCCATTAATGTCTACATACATATACCAACCCATTAATGTCAACATACATATACTGACCCATTAATGTCTACATACATATACTGACCCATTAATGTCAACATACACATACAGACCCATTAATATCAACATACATATACTGACCCACTAATGTCAATATACATATACCAACCCATTAATGTCTACATACATATATCGACCCATTAATGTCTACATAGATATACTGACCCATTAATATCTACATACATATACCGACCCATTCATGTCTACATACATATACTGACCCATTAATGTCTACATACATATACTGACACATTAATGTCAACATACATATACAGACCCATTAATGTCTACATTCATATATCGACCCATTAATGTCTACTTACATATACCGGCCCATTAATGTCAACATACATATACTGACCCATTAAAGTCAACATACATATACTGACCCATTAATGTCTACATACATATACCGACCCATTAATTTCTACATACATATACCGACCCATTGTCTACTTAAGTATACTGACCCATTAATTTCAACATACATACATACACCAACCAATTAATGTCAATATACATATACAGACCCATTAATCCCAACATACATATACCGACCCATTAATGCCAACATACATATACCAACCCATTAATGTTAACATACATATATCGACCCACTAATGTCATCATACATATACCAACCCATTAATGTCAACATACATATACTGACCCACTAATGTCATCATACATATACCGACCCATTAATGTCAGCATACATATACTGACCTATTAATGTCTACATACATATACTGACCCTTTAATGTCTACATACATATACCGACCCATTAAAGTCAACATACATATACCGACCCACTAATGTCATCATACATATACCGACCCATTAATGTCAACATATATATACTGACTCATTAATTTCTACATATATATATACCGAGTCATTAATGTCAACATACATATACCGACCCATTAATGTCAACATACATATACAGACCCATTAATGTCAACATACATATACTGACCCATTAATGTCTGCATACATGTACTGACCCATTAATGTCAACATACATATACCGACCCATTAATGTCAATATACATATACTGACCCATTAATATCATCATACATACACTGACCCATTAATGTCAACATACATATACTGACCCATTAATGTCTACATACATATACTGACCCATTAATGTCTACATACATATACCACTCCATTAATGTCAACATACATATACCGACCCATTAATGTCTACATACATATACCGACCCATTAATGTCAACATACATATACTGAGCCATTAATGTCTACATACATATACCATCCCATTAATGTCAACATACATATACGACCCATTAATGTCTACATACATATACCGACTCATTATTGTCTACTTACATATACCGACCCATTAATATCAACATACATATACCGACCCACTAATGTCACCATACATATACCGACCCATTAATGTCAAAATACATGTACGGACGCATTAATGTCATTATACATATACCGACCCATTAATGTCAACATACATACATATACTGACCCATTGATGTCAACATAAATATTCCGACCCATTAATGTCAACACACATATACCGTCCCATTAATATCATCATACATATACTGACCCATTAATGTCTGCATACATATACTGACCCATTAATGTCAACATACATATACCGAGCCATTAATGCCAGCATACATATACTGACCCATTAATGTCTGCATACATATACTGACCCATTAATGTCTACATACATATACCAACCCATTCATGTCTACATACATATCCCGACCCATTAATGCCTACATACATATACCGACCCATTAATGTCAACATAGATATACCGACCTATTAATGTCTACATACATGTACCGAACCATAAATGTTTACATACATATACCACTCATTAATGTCAACATACATATACAGACCCACTAATGTCATCATATATATACCAACCCATTAATGTCTACATACATATACTGACCCATTAATGTCTACATACATATACCAACCCATTCATGTCTACATACATATCCCGACCCATTAATGCCTACATACATATACCGACCCATTAATGTCAACATACATATACTGACCCATTAATGTCTACATACATATACCGACCCATTAATGTCTACTTACATATACCAACCCATTAATGTCAACATACCTATACCGACCCATTAATGTCAACATACATATACTGACCCATTAATGTTTACATACATATACCAATCCATTGTCTGCTTACATATACCGACCCATTAATGTCAACATACATGCACCAACCCATTAATGTCAAAATACATATACCGACCCACTAATGTCATCATACATATACCGACCCATTAATGTCGATATACATAAACAGACCCATTAATGCCAACATACATATACTGATCCATTAATGCCTACATACATATACCGACCCTTTAATGTCAACATACATATACCGACCCACTAACGTCATCATACATATACCGAACCATTAATGTCAACATACATATACTGACCCATTAATGTCTACATACATATACCGAGCCTTTAATGTCTACATACATATACCGACCCATTAATGTCAACATACATATGCCGACCCACTAATGTCATCATACACATACCGACCCATTAATGTCAACATACATATACTGACCCATTAATGTCTACATACATATACTGACTCATTAATGTCAACATACATATACCGACCCATTAATGTCAACATACATATACTGACCCATTAATGTCTACATACATATACTGACCCATTAATGTCTACATACATATGCCGACCCATTAATGTCAACATACATATACTGACCCATTAATGTCAACATACATATACTGACCCATTAATGTCTACATACATATACTGACTCATTAACGTCTACATACATATACTGACCCATTCATGTCAACATACATATATGACCCATTAATGTCAACATACATATACTGACCATTAATGTCAACATACATATACCGACCCATTAATGACTACATACATATACGGACCCATTAATGTCTACATACATATACTGACCCATTCATGTCTACTTACATATCCTGACCCATTAATGTCTACATACATATACCGACCCATTAATGTCAACATACATATACTGATCCATTAATGTCTACATACATATACCGACCCATTGTCTACTTACATATCCCGACCCATTAATGTCATCATACATAAACCGACCCATTAATGTCAATATACATATACAGACCCATTAATGCCAACATACATCTACCGACCCATTAATGTCTACATATATATACTGACCCATTAATGTCTACATACATATACCAGCCCATTAATGTCATTATACATATACTGACCCATTAACGTCTACATACATATACCGACCCATTAATGTCTATATACATAGAGCAACCCAATGATGTCTACATACATATACCGACCCATTAATGTCAACATACATATACCGACCCATTAATGTCTACATACATATACCGACCCATTAATGTCTACATACATACATATACCGACCCATTAATGGCAACATAGATATACCGACCCATTAATGTCTACATACATATATCGACCCATTAATGTCTATATACATATACCGACACATTAATGTGTACTTACATATACCGACCTATTAATGGCAACATAGATACATCGACCCATTAATGGCAACATAGATACATTGACCCATTAATGGCAATATAGATATTCCAACCCATTAATGTCTACATACATCTACCGGCTCATTAATGTCTACATAGATATACCGACCCAATAATGTCAACATACATATACCGAACCACTAATGTCAACATACATATACCAACCCATTAATGTCAACATACATATACCGACCCATTAATGTCAACATACATATACTGACCCTTTAATGTCAACATACATATACTGACCCATTAATGTCATCATACATATACCGACCCATTAATGTCAAAATACATATACTGACCCATTAATCTCTACATATATATACTGACCCATTAATGTCTGCATACATATACTGACCCATTAATGTCAGCAAACATATATGACCCATTAATGTCTACATACATATACGACACATTACTGTCAACATATATATACTGACCCAATAATGTCTACATACATATACCGACCCAATAATTTCTACATACATATATTGACCGATTAATGTCATTATACATATACTGACCCATTAATGTCTGCATACATATGCCAACCCATTAATGTCTACATACATATACCAACCCATTAATGTCAACATACATATACTGACCCATTAATGTCTACATACATATACCGACCCATTAATGTCAACATACACATACAGACCCATTAATGTCAACATACATATACTGACCCACTAATGTCAATATACATATACCAACCCATTAATGTCTACATACATATATCGACCCATTAATGTCTACATAGATATACTGACCCATTAATATCTACATACATATACCGACCCATTCATGTCTACATACATATACTGACCCATTAATGTCTACATACATATACTGACCCATTAATGTCAACATACATATACAGACCCATTAATGTCTACATTCATATACCGACCCACTAATGTCACCATACATATACCGACCCATTAATGTCAAAATACATGTACGGACGCATTATTGTCATTATACATATACCGACCCATTAATGTCAACATACATACATATACTGACCCATTGATGTCAACATAAATATTCCGACCCATTAATGTCAACACACATATACCGTCCCATTAATGTCATCATACATATACTGACCCATTAATGTCTGCATACATATACTGACCCATTAATGTCAACATACATATACCGAGCCATTAATGTCAGCATACATATACTGACCCATTAATGTCTGCATACATATACTGACCCATTAATGTCAACATACATATACCGACCCATTAATGTCAATATACATATACTGACCCATTAATGTCATCATACATATATTGACCCATTAATGTGCATTTAAAGTGGATTGTTGAGAGACAGCCTTACAAGACTCTCTGCAAATATATAGAGCTGAGTATATTTTTTTGTATTATTCTGTATTATAGAGCTAAATTGTTACTTAGATATCTGTTGTCTTACTGTTCTGCAAATATACAGATATCAGTATATATTTTTTTGGTTATAATTTGCACTGTGGTTCCTCATATCTATCTCTGGTGAAACTGTCTTTCCCTCCCCCCTCCCTGTTCTTGGTTGTAGTTTAAATTTGGTGGCTTTTGCAATGCCCGCCCCACTGTAGATTTGATCTAGGACACTCCCCCAGTCCCATCTCTTTACCGCATTCTACCTAATAAACCCTTTCTGCACTTGCTTTTAGTCCTTTTTAATTTAATTACATTTTTTTAAACTATGTGTGGATTAATATTGCTACATACTAAAGTGTGCCAGCATGCACTGCATGTGAATTGTTTTTACTACTGTTTTTGCTACTTTTCTGAAAAAAAAAAAATTTTCTGCTTTTACTGTATTTGTGTTTTTTCCTACTTTATTTTGCTTTTGCGTCATCTTAAAAGTACTCAGTTGTATTTATTACTGCTTGGTGTAACTCATTCTAAGCCTTTTAGTTTAAGCACTTGGGCTTCAGACCAGTTGTTTTACATTAGGAAGGTTTGTGGTCTGCACTGTAGTGGCAGAACAGGTAGCTTACATCCTTCTAAGTTGGGAACTGCTGATTGAGGGCTCAGTGTCTGTTATTCTAAAAGTGTATTAATTCTAGTTTAAGCACTTGGGCTTCAGGCCAGTTATTTTACATTAAAAGGGTTCGTGGTCTGCACTCTTGTGGGAGGAGAGGCTGGACTCTGCCCTTCTGAGCTGGGAATTTCTGGTTAAAGGCTTATAGTGCCTGCATATTTGACCTGCTTCTTACTGAAATTGATACACCTTGTTTGCTGTAGCGTTGACTAGATCCAGGCCTGCTGAATCTAGCTTTGTTTGTATAACTTGAGCACTAATCCAGGCATTCATTAAAGTATTCAATTGTATTTACTACTGCTTGGTAGTAACTTGATTAAAGTGTAGCTATCATTCTAAGTCTTTTCAATTAAGCACTTGGGCTTCAGACCAGTTGTTTTACATTAGGAAGGTTTGTGGCCTGCACTGTGGTGGCAGGACAGGTAGCTTACAACCTTCTAAGTTGGGAACTGCTGATTGAGGGCTCAGTGTCTGTTATTCTAAAAGTGTATTAGTTCTGGTTTAAGCACTTGGGCTTCAGGCCAGCTATTTTACATTAAGAAGGTTCGTGGTCTGCACTCTTGTGGGAGGAGAGGCTGGACTCTGCCCTTCTGAGCTGGGAATTTCTGGTTAAAGGCTTATAGTGCCTGCATATTTCAACTGTTTCTTACTGAAATTGGTACACCTTGTTTGCTGTAGCATAGACTAGATCCAGGCCTGCTGAATCTAGCTTTGTTTGTATGCTTGTTGTTTGTTTGCTTATTTCCCTGAAATGCTAATACCACCTAAAACGCGGCTTTTCAGCGCTTCTGTGGATCCCTAGTGATATCTACATTGCTTACTGTACTTATTTCCTTGTTTCACTTAGAAGAAAGTTACTGTTTGTCATTTTTGCATTTAAGTTACCTGTAACACATTGCATTTAAGTTACCTGGCACTTGCTCACTAAAGCAATTATATAAGTCAGCACTAAAAAATTAAAAGCACTACACCCTCACAAAATTCCCTTGAGTACCTTGTTTCCCACTGGCCCTTTTTTTCAATTATAAAGGAATTCCCAATACTATTCTAGCATGTCCAAAGGTCAGTTGTCAATCTCCTCTCCGGTCCAGCTGGTGAATCTGGGAATCTTGAGGCAATGTTACAACTGCCTCATGTACACAGACAACCCTCTCCTCCTCCCAACAAATTCCAACACATGTGAGAGATGCATCCATATAGCCAAACTGGAGGCTAAGCTCTCTCAACTCAGTACTGGCGTAACCAGTCAGGAGGAGAAGGAAACCACACTCACTACAATTCCAGTCTTACATAAACCTACCACGACAGCAAACCAAACACATAAACACACAAAAACATACTCAGAGGCTCTAAATAAAAATCTGCCTAAGCAGCAGAGACCTCCAAAGCAGACACCCAAGCAACCGCTACCCCAAAACAAAGCACGTGCAACACATAGCTCACAAAGCCAGTGTGCCGAACAGTCACAGCCCTCAAGGCTAAACAACACACCTGATACACTTGTAATAGGTGACTCTATTGTCAGGCACACTGACATCCCGCTCACCAGGCTGAACAAGGAGAAGGTCACGGTGAGCTGCCTGTCGGGCGCTAGGATCTGCCACATAACACAAGCACTCAGGTCACTCCAAGGCAAGTAAAAATATGACTCAGTCATTGTCCATGCTGGTGTGAATGACCTGAGACGTACCTCCCTGGACTACATGAAAAGAGACATAGAGGAGCTCTCTGAGCATGTGGCCCAGGCCGGTATGACCCTGATCTTGAGTAGCATCTTACCCTCACCAAGAATGATGCCACAATATGAAGACAAGATGATCAATTTCAACAATTGGCTTAAGTATTGGTGTCATTCAAGGGGATCCAATACCTGTCAGCCTGGGATGACATGCTCAACAAGCAACGATGCTTCGCTAGGGACAGCTTGCAATTGTCACCCCTGGGCTTTCGGATATTGGCAAAGGCTCTTGCTACCCCCATAGTGCCTTTTTTAGGCAAGGCTCAAAAGACAAACCTACCTCCATAGGTATCACAAGGGAAAAGAAACTAAGAGTAATGCTACTCAACGCCAGAAGTCTAAACCTCAAGATGCACTCACTCGAAACTCTCCTTAGCATGGAGAACATCGATATCTGTGCAGTAACAGAAACCTGGTTCAAGGCTCCTGAGAGCACCCCAGCACTACCAGGTTATACCTCATACCATGCTTTTTCGGCCCCAAAACTTGGACCGAACCACAAAAGGAGGGGGAGTATCAATATTCGTCAAAGATACCCACACCTCCAGGTTGGTGGCACAGCACGAAGCATCAGAGACTATCCATGTGCAACTAACAGTGGGTAAAACTGCCTTCCAGTTTATAGCCTGCTACAGACCACCCTCCCAAACCCAGGAACCCCACTCGGCCTTCCTGAGAACACTGGAAAATATGAAGGTCTCTTCAAACACCATTATATTGGGTGACTTCAACTACCCAAACATAGACTGGGAGCATTACTCTAGCTCCAACACCCTAGCCCAAAGGTTCCTAGAATTTATAAACTCAAATGCTATGGAACAACTTGTTACCACTCCTACAAGAGGGGAAAACATACTGGACCTGATCATCACCAACATGGGGACTATATGCTCCAGACCAGAAGTGTATCCCTCACTGGTAAGATCAGACCATAAACTAATCTCACTGGATATTCACATCCCGACCCCACCTCCTGCCCAGAAAACCACAGTGAAAAACTTCTCTAAAGCAAATTTCACACTCCTCAAAACTGAGGGGGAATCCTTCAAAGCCCCCGGGCCTGTGGAAAATACGGCCCAGACCGCAGAATCCTTTATAAATGCATTCTATGAAAACCTTCAGGAATGCATGGATCATGCAATCCCAAATAAAACCAAGACCCAATCCTCCAAAGGCAGACGTCGTGTCTGGTGGACCCCAGCCATAAACAAACTATACAATAGAAGGAGGAAGCTACTAAATGATAGAGCAAAATCCCAAAAAGGGAAGGCATCACTTATCAGTATTAGCAAAAAACTACGGGCACACATAAAATTGTCTAAGGCCAGCTTTGAGAGAAAAATTGCACAGGACACTAAGGATAATCACAAGGCTTTCTTTAGTTATGTTAGGAACCTGGGTGGTAATTCCCAGATATGCTCAGAATTAGTCCAAAATGACAAAAAATACACCGAACCCACAGACATTGCCAACATCCTAGCTGACAGGTTCAGCACAAACTTCTCCCCCCCCTCCCCACCAAAAACGCAAATATCTATCCCAGCAGAGTGCTGCCCCCCTGACATCTCAGATGCTCAGGTAAGAGCCGCCCTCTCCAAAGCAAAAAACACAGTATCAATGGGACCAGACGGTGTCCTGGGCTGCATCCTACATGAACTCCAAGAAGAGCTAAACCCAAACATAAAACTACTGTTCAATCTCAGCCTTACTACGGGATATGTGCCCAAAGAGTGGCGTACAGCAACAGTGGTCCCTCTCCATAAAGGTGGTGCCTCAACGGATCCTGGAAACTATCGCCCCATAAGCCTGACTAGCTTGGTCTGCAAAGCTATGGAAAGGATCATCATGGACCTCATAAATAAAGATATTGGGGACCTACAAACACTGGATCCTACCCAGTTCGGCTTTGTTAAGGGCAGATCCTGCCTCTTAAACCTGGTTGATTTCTTTGAAACAGTCACCAAGGCCATTGACGAGGGGAAGGTGGTCCACACAGCCTACCTGGACTACGCAAAAGCCGTCAATACAATACCCCACTCAGGCATTATAGATAAGCTCACCAGCTTAAATATAAACCCCTATGTCACTAGATGGATTGCAAACTGGCTCAAGGACAGAACCCACATGGTTAGAATTGCTGGAGCCATGTCAGACTCCAAACCAGTTACAAGTGGTGTCCCACAAGGCTCAGTCCTGGGACCTCTCTTGTTCGGTATATATTTCTCGGAGGTACAGGCCAACATGGAAGGACTGTGGCTGACCAAGTTCGCAGATGACTGCAAACTGGGCGCCATAATCGACTCTCCAACCGACACAAGCATCCTCCAAAAGGGCCTCATAGAAACAGACAACTGGTGCCAGAGCCATGGCCTCAAGCTAAATGCCAAAAGTGTATAGTCATCCCTTTGGCAAAAACAAAGTGCCACAAATTACCACATAGGTGGTAATTCATTAAGTACAGAAGAAGTAATTAGGGACCTGGGGACCCAAGTTGATAGCAATCTCTCATTTGACAACCACGTGGCCAAAGTGGTTAGAAAAACATTTTATATAGCCCACCTAATCATGAAGGGATTCACATCTAGATCAGGGGACGTCATCATGCCTCTTTACTCATCCCTCATCAGGCCCATAATTGAGTACAATGCCCCTTTTGGGATGTACCTTACCAGACACCTGCAGCAACTGGAAAGATCCCAAAAGTACCTCACCAAGAGGATCAAAGGGCTCAAACAGATGCCATATGCTGCCCAGTTAAAATAACTCCAGCTCTACTCAGTGGCATACCGCCTGTTCAGAGGCGATCTGTGCCTGACGTATAAAGCCATGTCCAACCCGGAATTAATAGACATGCTTCACCTCAGAAAATCCAAATCCCATCGAGCTACGCGCTCGAGAGACTTGAACCTCAGCACTGAAATAAATAGGACATGCTGGAGGTACAGATTCATAACCCAGAGGCTCCCTTCACTCTGGAATAAAATCCCAGTCCAGGTTAGGCAGAGTCCCTCATTGACTCTGTTCAAGAGGAATCTTGATGAGAGGATGGGAGATCATAGGTTTACCCCGGGTATCACTTCTGTGTCACTGTTAGACAGAGGCACAGTATACTAACCTCGAAAAAGGGCATAGCAAAATAAATTTAAAATGGGTGGCGAAAGCCAAACACATTCTGGCTAGGCTTATAAATGCCCTAGGGCAGATAGCCTAGTATGAACCTATGAACCTATGAACCTATATACTGACCCATTAATGTCTGCATACATATACTGACCCATTAATTTTAACATACATATATGACCCATTAATGTCTACATACATATACGACACATTAATGTCAACATACATATACCGACCCATTAATGTCTACATGCATATACCGACCCATTAATATCTACATACATATATCGACCCATTAATGTCATCATACATATACTGACCCATTAATGTCTACATACATATACCAACCCATTAATGTCTACATACATATACCGACCCATTAATGTCAACATACATATACTGACCCATTAATGTCTACATACATATACCGACCCATTAATGTCAACATACATATACTGACCCATTAATGTCTACTTACATATACCGACCCATTAATGTCTACATACATATAACGACCCATTAATGTCATCATACATATACCAACCCATTACTGTCTACATACATATACCGAACCATTAATGTCTACATACATATACCGACCCATTAATGTCAACATACATATACCGACCCATTAATGTCTACATACATATACCGATCCATTAATGTCATCATACATCTACCGACCCATTAATGTCTACATACATATACTGACCCATTAATGTCAACATACATATACTGACCCATTAATGTCTACATACATATACTGACCCATTAATGTCTATATACATATACCTACCCATTAATGTCAATATACATATATGACCCATTAATGTCTACATACATATATGACACATTAATGTCAACATACATATACTGAGCCATTAATGTCTACATACATATACTGACCCATTAATGTCTACATACATATACCGACCCATTAATGTCATCATACATATACCGAACCATTACTGTCTACATACATATACCGACCCATTAATGTCTACATACATATACCGACCCATTGATGTCAACATACATATACCCACCCATTAATGTCTACATACATATACCGACCCATTAATGTCTACTTACATATACCTACCCATTAATGTCTACATACATATACTGACCCATTATTGTGTACTTACATATACCAACCCATTAATGGCAACATAGATATACCGACCCATTAATGTCAATATACATATACCGACCCATTAATGTCAACATACACATACTGACCCATTAATGTCTACATACATATACCAATCCATTAATGTCTACATACATATACCCATCCTTTAATGTCAACATACATATACTGACCTATTAATGTC
>NC_056733.1:967680911-967915911 GCF_019279795.1 Protopterus annectens | reverse complement strand
TGAGCTACAACAGAATGGCATTAAATATACTGATCCCAAGGATATTGCCAATATGCTGGCAGATCGATTCAGTGCCAACTTCACCCCCCCTCTCACCCCTAAACGGCCCATCATAATACCGGAAGATTGCCAAATTCCAGTAATAACGGCCACACAGGTAAAAAAACGCACTCTCCAAAGCTAAGAATACAGCATCCATGGGACTAGATGATATACCGGGCTGTGTACTACATGAACTACAAAATGAACTGGCACCTCACCTAAGTGTCATGTTTAATCATACCCTCACCTCAGACTTCATGCCCACTGAGTGACGCACAGCTACAGTTATCCCACTCCACAAGGGGGGATCCACCTTGGATCCCGGGAACTACTGCCCCATCAGTCTGATGAGCCTGATCTGCAAGGCCATGGAACATATTATCATGGAACTTATAAACAAAGATATTGGCAACCTTCAAACACTGGACCCCACCCAGTTTGGGTTTGTGAAGGGCAAATCTTGTCTACTGAACCTGATTGACTTCTTCGAATCAGTCTCCAGAGCTGTGGATGAGGGTAAGGCAGTCCACACAGCCTATCTGGACCTCACCAAGGCCTTTGCCATCATCCCCCACTCTGGAATCATAGATAAACTTACTAAACTTACTAAGCTGGGCATTAATCCCTATGTCACTCGATGGGTTGCCAATTGGCTTACTGACAGAACCCACACTGTAAAAGTAGCTGACTCCAAATCCAGCTCCAGACAAGTGACAATTGGAGTACCTCAGGGTTTAGTCCTTGGACTGCTCTTGTTTGGCATCTACTTCTCTGAAGTACAGGCCAACACAAAGGGACTCTGGTTAACAAAGTTCGCAGATGACTGCAAACTGGGAGCCATTATTGAATCCCCAAATGATGTGGATACTCTACAAAAGGGCCTTACAGAAACAGATGCTTGGTGCCAAAGCCATAGGCTCAAGCTCAGTGCCAAGAAATGTATAGTTTTCCCCTTTGGGAAAAAACATGTACCCGTGAATTACCACATATGTGGCAGTACACTAAACACCGAAAGTGTGATAAGAAACTTAGAGACACAGGTGGACAATGGTCTCACCTTCAATAACCACATCACCACAACAGTCAGGAAATCCTTCTATGTGGCACACCTCATCACTAAGGGCTTTTCATCCAGAAAAAGGAAGGTCATTGCCCCACTGTACTCATCCCTCATTTGACCCATTATAGAATATAGCGCCCCATTTGGTATGTACCTCTCAAGACATCTGTAACAACTGGAAAGGCCGCAGAGATACCTCACTAAAAGAATCACAGGCCTAAAGCAGATGCCCTATGCTGACCACCTTAAAGATCTCCAGCTATACTCTGTCACATATCGTCTACTCAGAGGCGATTTCTGCTTAATATACAAGGCCATGTCAAACCCAGAGCTGTTGGACATGCTACACTTAAAGAAATCCCACTCCCTCAGAGCCACACGCTCCAGGGATCTAAACCTTGTCATCACAATAAACAAAACATGCTGGAGGGATAGGTTCCTGACTCAGAGACTCCCCAGACTCTTGGAATAGACTGCCCATACATGTCAAGCAGAGCGCCTCCTTGGCCCTGTTCAAAAGGAACCTTGACGATTGGATGGGAAAAAGGAAATTCATCTCTGGGGATCATGTCAGTCGCCCTGCTAGACGGGTCCAGGGAAGTAAATAGTGTGGGAAGAAATAGCCAAGGAATTGTTATGGCTAGGCTTGTATAGGCCCTTGGGCCGATAGCCTAGTACCAACCTATGAACCTAATCATATGACTGAGAATTAGTCTTGAACTCAGAAATAAATAAAGATTATCTAGTCATGTATTATATGAATTAGTTCTTACATCTCTGGTCTTAAATTATAAAAAATATGGCAACAACTTTATAACCCATATTCACATTCCAATAACTTGAGTAAATATCAAAGCAATGACTATCTCAAGTCAATGATATTGACAGGTTTAACAGAACAGTCACAGTTTTTCCTGGATAATGCCTTCCTATCAAAACAAGAAAAAGGTCTCTTTACGGGTCCTTTTATCAGAAATCCAGTTCTTATGGAAAAAATATACTGTCTCATGATTATTCTTCACAAAATGCATATTAACTTGCAGTTTCTTCACAAATGAATCAAATAAAATGTTTATGTTAAAAACATAATGTAATATAGATGCTGATTATGCAAAATATAGTTTCACATAAGTTGTAGCTTTGTATTTCAAGTGCCTTACAATTACATTACATTTATTATCACATTACAGAGTACTGACAGATAACTGAAGGCAAAGAAAGTGCTGAAGTAATTAAGGGATGTTACTATATTTAAGGGAATCGTGTTTCAGAATGTTAACTGAGGAAAGAAAGAAAAACAATGTGTCAGGAATGTTTAGTAAGGTCTGGCCTTCTCAGGACGGGGGATGTTTCATTGCAAGGATGTCTGTAAGGATAGTGTGTACTTGTATTGAATGTTTCAAGGTCAAAGGATACGATTCTTAGACCAGACGGTCTATGTTTTAAAAGGTATATTGTCAGGTGTTCAAGTGAAGCTCTAGCGAGAATCATGGGGGCATAGGATAATTAAAAATACATTGATTTCTTAAAAGCTATGTAATGTGATAGTTCTGCATGCATGAAATTGTTAAGACAAAGTACAAAATAATGCAGTTTTCTTTTTCAGGGGGATTATTTATTATTTTATTATGTATTTATTTATTTTACATTTGTTTACCGGGAAGGTCTGACTGCACACGTCCTTTTTCAGCAGAGGTCCGGGGAGAAAAGCTGCAGTTAGTACACAGACATACCAGTTATGAATAACACTAATAAAGGGAACTAATAACATACTTCAAAGGCCAATTGGCAGTAGTTGTACTGAATAACTTAAATGTTGTTAATATAAATCAATAAAAGGACAAGTAACAGTAGTATGCAATACAAGGGTACACAGTGCGCTATGCTAACAAGCATTAAACAATCCAGTAGTACATTAGAGGAAGTTTTTGCAGGCATGAGGAATATAGATAGTCAGAAAGAGAATAATATTGTAGGATAAGTAAGATCCCATAGTGTATTTTAATTGAATTTAGGCATTGATTAAAACATTGTTGATTAGAAGGTAGGTTGTATTATGATGTTATAAAATAATCATAGTTTATGTGTGTTTGATTAGCCAAGAACATTTGTAAAGGAGGCAGTTGAGAATGAGATTGATACAAAAAAATGTGAGTAAGCAGTCTCCCAGCACTGTTTATGGAATAAACCCGTACTTTGCACATCCTGAAGCATTATTCTTGACTCAAGACTAAAAGGGTAAAAATCTTAGTTATTTATTTGTGTACCTTATCACAGTATTATAGAACTTGTAAGTTTCATTTCCATGAGCCCAGAGACATAGACAGCCAAGCTGAATCTACGGAAATGTCTAGCTAAGAATATATTTATAGGGTCATAGGTTTGAACCAGCCTAGCTGACCTCAAGGACAATTTTAAGCCGAGCCATTTTCCCTTTCAATGATAAGAATCAAACCCTGTACCTTCTATCTGTGAGGTAAACACTTTCAGCATTATTTCCTAGCTTCATGAAAGAGCTTCATTGTGTTATTGCATTAAAGTTATTAAATGCTATTTCTTACATGTGCTTGATTGCGCAAGTATTTCTATTTTTTATAAGACAATTCTGAAACCTTTGTTCTGCATGTTCTGTTTTTATGAAGTTTCAGTTTCGCTGACATAATTAGTTCTGCTTTGTGTCACAGCTTCTATCTCTGTGTCATAATGTCACCTTATAGCTACAGTTCTAATTGTGATAAAAACAAACATTCCCTTTCTGTTGCCACTCCCTGCATATACAGTGACAACGTTTTAGTGGAACTACATAGCTATTCATACTACCTCACCAACTTTGCCCTTCTTCTCAGTTACCATAGTTTTCAAGGATGTGCTAGAGTTTTCCCAGATGTTTCAGTAATTCCCTATAAAATGTAAAATGTAATTACCTTCATCAGACAAGGAAGGAATAAAATTGCCAAATAGCGATAAGATTGCTGGTGAGTATTTTTACCAAAAAAAACAAAACGAAAGAAAATCAGTCATTAAACGCATCATTTGTTTTATATATCTGTCTTTTTTGCATCAACATTTAAAATGACAAAATGTTTGTGGCCTTTATTTTGTCCGACTGGCACTTTACTGCAAAGGATTAGGTCTACAAACTGCTGATAAATTTCATCCTGACTTAGATTTCTGCAGCTTCTGTTTAGCTACCGTGCAACTCTAAGAAGGTCGCTTAATCAGACAGTATGCAGCCACCCCTGAAAGGGGCACCTGTGATGAGTGGGATGATCCAATTAATAATAATTATAATAATTAATGATGATGTTGTTGATGATGTTATCAGGTGATGACATATCATTGGTGATACAATGTATCATAGTAAATGTTACTAGATAACTTAACAGTGGCCCATTAATACCCAGCCTTCTTCAGAGCACACAGAAGCAGCAAGGCTCCTGCTGTGGCCCGAAGACAAGTCGTCTCAGATGAGGCCTGTACTTCCTGAGCTGATGGTAGCGCAATTGGATATAAAAGATCCCATTAACCCCTCATCAAAAACAGTAGGGGTTCTTTATTTACATAATCAATAATTATATACACAATAAGTAGTTATATACATTGTTACTTATTTACAATGTATATATATATTGTCAATTATTTACAATGTGTATATCTATATGTATATATATATATATATATATATATATATATATATATATGGATTCACTTTATAACCTTGAAATATTGAAATATCGAATTTCAGTATCTCGAGACTATAAAACCGAATCCACAAAACACCGACACAAAAACAAAACGCGAAATTCACAACACCGAAAAAAATGCACACACTATACCACACATACACCACAACACCCACATCACAACATAAACAAACAAAACTACACACATACACAACTCATACACACATAAGCAGGGGACAAGCGCCCCTGCACACCCCCCTACTTATATATACTAACTCTAAGATCGCATAAACACAAAACAAAAGCCAACTCACACACACACATTCTCCGACCCCTCACACACACATCAAACACATCAGCACACTCACACACACTCTAACTCCCACTCAAAACCCTTAGAAAACACTTACCTTACATAACACCTACATCCACACATGGCACCACGCACCATCAAAATACAATCCCGGACATTACGCAGTGTAAGGTCATAACCGTGAATTCGACATATATTCGAGTTCGCGATTATGACCTTTCGCAATTTTTAACAATCGGCTTTATAGCCTCGAAATACTGAAATTCGACATTTCAGTAATTTGAGGTTATAAAGTGTTTCCATATACATATATATATATATATATATATATATATATATATATATATATATATATATATATATATACACTATATACAAATCACATCCTCTTTTTACATTTAGCTTCATCATATAGATCACATACTTTTTAATTTTTTGACCCCCACTCCAGTTTCCACAAGCACTACCTTATTTTCTTCTCAATATCGTTGCCACGTACCATTTTTTAAACATAATTTCCTTAACCTTCTGATTCCACAGTAACCATAATACAGCACATATTTTTTATCAAGACTTTCTACCTCTTTCTTACTTTTGCTTCTGTAATATCCAAATTCAATTATATCCATGTTTAAACTGTTCACATATATAAAATCTTTCACATATTTCTTATCTATAATCCTTTCCCATAACATTTTTGATCTTTTACGTTCCAAAAAAAAAATGTCCACAACTTTCAAATTCCCCACAATATAAACATACTCTGTCTTTTGTACTTTCATATGGCATGTTCACCTTTACTGGTAATTTTTGTATAGTCTCCATAAAAAATCCTGATCTTTTATACATCTTTTACAGCTTTTCATTCTTGCAATAACAGCATTTCTTTTCTTATAGGTTCATAGGTTCATAGGTTCATACTAGGCTATCTGCCCTAGGGCATTTATAAGCCTAGCCCAGAGTATTGTGGCTTTCGCCACCCCTTTAGTTTGAAGGATACGATGCCCATTATTTTGCTGTGCCTCTGTCAAGCAGTGACACTGAGGTTATCCCTGGGGTATACCTGCGATCTCCCATTCATTGGTCAAGATTTCTCTTGAACAAAGCCAGCGAGGTGCTCTGCCTCACATGTACCGGGATTTTGTTCCACAGCATAGGGAGTCTTTGGGTGATGAATCTGTCCCTCCAGCACGTCCTATTAATAGCCGTGTTGAGGTTTAAGTCTCTTGCCCTTGTAGTTCTGATGGATTTAGATCTTTTGAGGTGAAGCATGTTCATTAATTCCGGGTTGGACATGGCCTTGTATGTCAGGCATAGGTCACCTCTGAGCAGACGGTAAGCGACTGAATAGAGCTGGAGTTCCTTCAGTCGGGCAGCATAAGACATATTTTTGAGACCCTTTATCCTTTTGGTGAGGAACTTTTGGGGCCTTTCCAATTGTTGCAGGTGTCGGGTAAGATACATTCTGAATGGGGCATTGTACTCAATCATTGGTCTGATGAGTGATGAGTACAGGGGAACAATGACCTCCCTTGATCTAGATGTGAATCCCTTCATGATCAGGTGGGCAATGTAGAAGGTCTTCCTAACTACTTTGGCAACGTAAGTGTCAAATGAAAGGTCTTAATGTTTAATTCCTTCCTATACTATTTTCCATGCTCTTATCACACTATTATTTTCTCTTATTATCAGTTTCATTCATATGTATTTTCCACAACATAATCTTGTCTTCATAACTTTCCATTTCTTTATTGCAAAAAATCCTCCTTTTTCTGAACTAAAATAAATCGACCATTCTGTTTTATATTTTAAACTTAGTATTTTATAGCAATAACCCACGCCTGGGTGTGGGTAATGTGGGATTTACCCACGGTTGGCGTGGTTCGCCCGAGGGACCAAACAAAGACAACCGTGGGTAAATCCCGCATTACCCACACCCAGAAGTGGGTTATTGCTATTATACTATGACATTATTTAAGAAAAGAAATAATTACTTTTCTTAAATAATGGCATTGTATAATGCCTCTTTGCTGCCCTTCCGCAGCTGTCTGGTATCCGCGGCAGTTCTGATGTACTGCGCATGCCTACACAGTACATCAGAGCTGTGGCCAAAAGCAATGGAGAAAGCAAGATCTTCGTTGCTTTTTGCTGTTTCACTATGTAAAATGGGTTTAACATAGCGAGACAGCTTCAAAATAAGCAACGGAGAAAGCACGATCTCCGTTGCTTTTTACACACTGTGTCGCTATGTTAAAGGAGTTTAACATAGCGAGACAACTTTGAAAAAAAGCAACAGAGATCTCCGTTGCTTTTTTTAAACCTGTCTCGCTATGTTAAACTCTTTTAACATAGCAAGACAGTGTTTTAAAAGAGACTTATACTAATGGAAAAAGTCCGGGTGACCGGACCTTTTTCCATTAGTATAAGTCGATTTACAACATGCACACTGGCCAATCAGCGTGCACGTTTTGGAATATTAATGGGGGGTCATGGTATAATTGTTAATAATCAACCCTGAGTTTCCTTTAAACATTTCATCACTGTATATAAGTTTAATGAAGACATATACGCTACAGGGTTTATTAACACTAAAACTCCTTTTTCACTTTTCACATACAACACCCCTCTTTTAAAATGGGTAAAAATTTGATCCCCAAATAAAAGAAAATACTATATTATACACATCTTTCTCTAAGCTTAAAGGAAGTCTAAAACACCAGCTAAATAAGTAATCTTTGCTAATAGTATGGAATTTATTAAATAAGCTTTCTTTTTAAAAGAAAGACTAAAAACTTCCAAAACACACACATTTTATTTCCTCTATTTATTTTCTTTCCATATGGAATTTACAGTTTCGTGTTTCTTAAACTTTATCCCAATTATCTTAATTTTTATCCTTATTAAAATGAATTCCACTAATCCTTCCCTCAAAACTTAAACCTTGACTTTTGGCTTTATTTAATATGAAACCAATAATCTGGATGGTTTCTTGCATTTGTTTTATCACTATATCTATACTTGCTTTATTCTTTATTGTAAAGATAATACCATTTGCATAATTTAAAATATAGTCATTTTATCCCTTCATTTGAAATATAACTCAGAACATCCCTCTCCTTATTCATATACATAGATATCGCATTCATTACTAATACAAATAATGCAGCGCTCAGTAGACAGCCTTGTCTAATACCCTTTTCTACCTTTATATCTTTGATCAACCATCCATTTATCATACTCTTCACTATGTTATACTTATATGGCGACATAAGCCTCTCACTTATATTAGATACATCAAACATATCCCATAATACGGAGTGGTGAATTAAATCAAATGCTTTGCTTAAATTTCCTACCAATGCCTGAATATTTCTAACTACTATCTCATCTACTATTTCCCTAAAATATTTAATAATAAATCTTGAACTTTTGTCCTTTTATGCCAAACATGTTCATTTACATTACATACTTTTTCTTCCACCCTTTTTTGTAATATTTTCATACAAATCTTATATGTATTTGTTTATTTTATTTAACATTTCTTTACCAGGGAAGTCAGACTTGGAATGAGTCAATTTTCAGTGGAGGCCCAGGGAGAAATGCTCCAGACTCATGTCTTTGTAATATAGGAGGAAACTGGAGCGCCTAGAGGAGACCCACACAAATGCAGGGAGGGCATGCAGTCTCCATACAGAATCAGCCCAACCAAGAATCAAACTGGAGAACCTCTTGCTGTGAGGTGACAATGCAAACCACTGCACCACTATGCCATCCAAATTATTTGACACAACTGGTCTCCAGTTCTGTATTTCTTTCTTCTCTTTTTCATATAAACTTAATGATACCTCTACATAGTATTTTATATCTGAAACTTTTTTATAACCAATTGTTTTACATTTATAAAACACTTCTTTTGCTCTATAGTCATATTTTTATCGATCTTATATTCTATTCCATCTGGTCCTGCTGCTGAATCTAAATTCCTTACTTTTACTGTGTGTTCTAGTTCCTGTATTCTTATATAATTTTCCTAAATCCTTATTCTGTATATCCGAAGAAGTAAGTACCTTCCATTCTTTCCACGTCTTTCTTCTCTGCTCTTTAAATATCGTCTTAATATATTATTTTACTACATTTATAATTTCCTCTTTGTATTATGCATTCTAGCTGAAGAATCTTTCATTTCCCTCATTACACTTTTATTCTCTTTAATTATTTCACTTAAATATGGTGCAATTTCTCCTTTTTTTACTTTCAAGAAATATCTTTGTTTGTACAATAAATAATCTTTTTCATATTCAAATCGTATAATTGTTGTTCCTTAATAAAGACATTTTATTCATTCTTCTCTGGATAATCAATCATGTCATTGTTTAAATTCTTATATTTTATTTTTCCATGTGCAGCTTCTCTTTTTCCCATGTCATATAACATTTTTCATATTTCACTTTAAAATATAATGACCATTCTGACCAATCTATATATAATTCTGTCGTTTCTACTTGATTTTGCCATAATGTCATAACCTCTTTTCTCCCTTTAGCATCCCATTTCACTTCATTTATTCTTTTTTGTGCCTTCCCCTGATTTTATATAATCACCATTTCCTTTTGCCATAATTCACATTGCCCTTTGGTATGAAAATAAAAAAATAATCTATTTCTGTTCTTTTTTCCCCTCTTCTATATGTCCAAGATTCTAGATTCCACCTTTTAACTGTCCATATTTTATAATATCCTTTGCTAGTTTACCCTCATAAGTATTCTTGTTTTGCTGTCTTAGATTGCAATTGAATTGTCCTACTATAATTATCTCCACGTTATCTGATGCATATTGATAAATTCAAAAATATAATAAATGTTTTTAAAGTCTTTGTTTTCACTTCAGTTCTGAATTGAATATTCAGTTTTTCTTTGTTTCCTTAAAAGAGGGCTTAAATACAAGTTCCCTGGTGCACAGTTTTTCTTTTTGTTTTTGTACTCTTCCTTAAATCTTTCCATTATCTGCCCAGTCTCGAAAATAATGTCACAAAAAGTTTCTCTTTTAATATGGATAAATGCTCTTACCTCATTACTTTTAATCCTGAGCACCTTAATACCTCCATCCCATACCTTATATCTGTCCATTTCTGTATCTTCCTTCTGTTTGATCCAGACTTTAAACAATCTCTGTTTCCTCAGACTTACTTCTTTCTCTTCTTGCTTACAATTTCTGTCTACGATTTTCTCTCACCTTCAAGCCGTCACTCTACTGCACTCCTTCTTCCTGTATCCTGTCCATCATCTCTCCCCACGGCATGCCCTCACCATCTTCCGGCCCAAATGGAGGCTTGTAACAACACAACCTTGTGTTACAACTTTGGATTCAAACAGCTTCTGCTGGAACAACTCTTTTATACATCTTCCAGATCACTTAAGTGACCACTTTGGAACCTACTTATGGAGAAATCACAGTAACCCTACTAAACTAAACTTCTGCCAAATTTGTAATAAGAAAAATCTTAACTTAGAGATTTTGCTTAATATTCTTGAAAAAATAGACTGGACTCCTTTTAAGCAATTGCCCTTAGATCCTGCTGTACAACACTTTAATGACACCTTCCTTACTATTCTAAACAGAGTTGCACTTCCAGAACAGTTCATGTCAAAGCCAACTACACATCATGGTTAAACCATGAGACTCATACCCTCCTAAAACAAAGGGACAAAGCATGGCAAACTTGAACTAAAAATAATCCCTTAACCAAAATTGCCCTTGTAAGTACAACAAGTGTACAGGCCTAAAAAACGTCAACCAAATTCAAAAATAAAAATAATCCCCCCAAAACCGTTTAATTTATCAGCAACTTAGAAACAGTGCCAAACACCAAATTAAACTAGACAAACAACACTACTATTCTAATTTACAATGGAAATACAGAATGAATACACAAAAATTCTGGAACACAATCAATAAGATACTTCATCCTGGCCAAACCACAACCCTCCTCCCAACTTACCTGACAACACAAACAATATTACTGAACAATTTCACATATTATTCGCTGAAAGCATAACACTGACTAAGAATACCAAGTCTCCCATAATTCCAACACCTAACAATCCAAGCAATATTGTACATGCATTCTCATTTCAGACAGTCCAAAAACAAACTATTGCAACACTATTAAAGAAGTTGAAATCTACTTCACTGGCACCAGATAACTTGCCAGCAGGATATCTTAAATTAACAGCAGATGTTATTGCCTTCTTTGTGTAAATGCTTATAAACTACTCCTTAACAGAACAGTATGTCCCAGCTATTTGGAAAATTGCATATATTACACCATTACACAAAGGAAGTAATTCAACAGAACTAACAAACTACCGTCCCAATGCTATACTTTCACCACTTTCTAAAATTCTGGAAAGATGTATCCACTTTCAATCTTAAACACTTTCTAAACAATAATCTCCTTTCATCATCACAGCATGGATTCCGACCATATCATAGGACTACTACAGCTCTTCTAAGTTTCAATAATACTATAAATAAATTCAGAGATGATGGCAAAATAGTGGCTTCAATCTTTCTGGATATGTCTAAAGCATTCAATATAGTTTCCCATCCTAAGTTACTCTCCACTCAACCCTGATGCTGTTAATTAGTTTCAAGGTTATCTATCTAGCCACCAGCAAGCTGTGAAATGGAAGCAAGATCTATCCCCACTCCTTCCTGTTACACTTGGAGTCCCTCAGGGTTCAATCTTAGGGTCCCTCCTCTTCAGCATATTCAAAAATGATCCTAATACTGCCTGCTGTCAAGCATCTATCATACAATACACAGATGATTCAACCCTCATATGTGCAGCATCCACAATAACTCAACTTCTTACAGTCACACAAAAACCTTCTCTGATATTGAAACATGGCTAACTAACTCACAACTCATTCTCAACCCTAATAAAACTAAACTTATGATCTTTCATCCATCAAAACCTACTAACCTCCCAGCTAACATTTATATCACTGCCAGTAATAATACTAGGATTTTCCCAGATTCCCAAACAAAACTATTAGGCATCATAATCAACAACAGACTAAAATTTGACATACACATTTCTAACACAATCAAAAAGGTTCACAAAAAATGAGAACACTATATAGAAACAAAAAATGTTGGCACTCCAAGAATAGCCATAGCTAGAACCCACCTTCTCTCCTCACTCTTATATGCATCCCCCATACCTACCAACCTCAAAAAGTCAGAAATAAGTAAATTAGAATCATGTTACAATAAGACTGCCAAATTTGCAACAAATTCCACACATTCAACCCATCACTCTTAATGCCTGAAAAATCTTTCTTGGTTGGAACTATCTCATGTTATGAACTATAACCAATTAATAATGGCTCACAAAATAATCCACAATCCTGACAATGTACCTTCCCTAAAAATTCTTTTACAACCCTACTCTATCATTGTTACTCTTCGATCATCTAACAAAAACTTACTCCAAATAACCAAAGTATCCAATGCAGCAGGCAACTCTCTTTACTCTAACTTTGTTGTCAAAAATTAGAATACCCTTCCACATAGTATTAGAGCCATAAGCAATTTTAATCATAACAATCTTAACATATCCCTTCTAACAACACTACTTCTGTATAAGTAGTTACATTCCTAGCTGCAACTCTCACCATGGAAGTATTACTAACTCTGCACTACTTTGCCTAAGTGATTCTCCCCGGTTAATAACCTAACTAATGTTATGTTCCACCACATATATAAGGTCAACCATATATTTGTATATATTCCAGTGTTTAAAGTCTTGCTCTATTTGATACTATGTATATACAGTATTTTTGTTTTTACATTTTTATCCTGTAAATGTGTTAACACTCATTTTTGTCAATTTTGTTTATAATTTCTATTACTTGTTGTGATAATTTGTATGTAATCTTAGACTGGAGATTTTCTCCCTGGGTGTCCACTGAAAATGGGCAGTGTCCCAGTCGGACCATCCCGATAAACAAATGTAAATAAATAAATAAAATAAAATATATTCTACCTCCACTGTATCTGCTACATTAAGACATCTTTGAAAAGGCTCAACTGCCTTTTCCCCCATTTCTGACAAACCAGGTTCTTCTCTCATCATTTATATCACCTCTGATTTCTTCTACAATAGCCTTAATATATCCACTGTTCAAATAACAGCACCATAATCACCATCCACCTTGCAGTTCTCTTCTCTGACCTCCATTTTTAATCAGAGTAGAGTAGCTTTCTGCTTCTCCAAGCTGCCTTTGTGCCTGGAACAGAAGCAGGAAGCAGAATATGCCGCACACAGATGCATCCCCTACACAAAAGAGCAGGGGAAGTTCCACGATGCTGTGGCTAAATTTCCTATTGTCAGTATAAATACTATCTTGGTTGTCCCCTAAAAGGAGGCCATTGGCCTAATGGGACTAACCTGGTTATCAAAAGTGTAAACAAAAATAAATAAAATAAAAAAATGGTTATTGCTGTCAGCATGCCTCTTGATTCTCAAAGAGATGTGTGAAGACAAGTGATTAAAATATTGTACAAGGGTAAAGATAAAGTGATGCAAAACAAATTCAAGTTATTACTGTAGTTTGTATTAAATGGAAATCTTCACCTTGCAGGCGTATCTTTATATAATGAATAATTAAATGTAATTTTTCTTTATGACAATAATATTGAGTATTCCAGTGTTACATTTACATGATTTTATAACTAGATGCACATCTTTAACACTTCAGTGATAGTAATCTCACTTTGCTGAGGTTTATTTTACCACATATGCACTGATAAACTATTGTGTGGGACAAATAGCTGGATAATTTCTTCAATAATTAAACCAAATCATAAATGGATGACATAAATAAAGTAATGTTTATTTGGTGGTCTTTACTTTTTCTGGTTATTAAAATGATGCAAGCATACCAATATAAAAGTTATAAATGAAGCTGCCAGAAGAGTTATGGTTTTGTATGACAAACATTTTAAGTTCAAAATTTCCTGCTTCTTAAATGAACTTCCCCTAAACAGTGGAAAACCTGTGAATATGCAATAAGTTTGAGAGGAAACTTTATCAGAAAAGGTGTTAACCACAAAGTTGCATAACACTCTGAAATGCTGCACAAGTTTTTTTATACACAGAAAGTACTTGCATTATGCATAGATGTATTTTATTCCAGTTAAAAATTACTCTTGTTTGTCAAGTTGTAGGATCATGAGAGTAAACATGTAATGCAAGGGATTTTCATGTGTGAAGTGCAAATACATTTCTGTACTTACCTATAATCTAATGCTCCAGCAAAGTTTTATACGCCAAATATAAAATAAAATAGCATAAGGAGTGTTTGTTGGATTTACACAATCACATTTACAATGTTCAGTCTTATTATTGTTTTTAGTTCTTTGCATGAAGCTTTTTGAAACTATTGTGCATTTCATATTATTATAGTTTTGTATTTGATAAGCATGTCGTAATCAATTATCAAGTCTTTAACAAAGCATTATCTAAAATCAAAAACCCATGAGTTGCAAAAAATCAGCTCTCACACAAACAGCCTATGACCCCCTCCCACATAAGTTATTGTAAAATGCCAGAGCAGTGTTACAGTCTGACAGAGTGGTCTGTGCATGTTCACTTCTCAGGCTTCCAGGACTGGTTCTCCCTAGGTAAAGCTAGACAAGTTTTTCTCATTATTTTATTCTTAGTAAAATGGTCACTACTGCACTACTGCAAAATGGTGACAGAGTAGTTTACTTCAGACTGGGAGTTGTCTTCATTAAGAAGGGACAGTTGATATTATCATCCTCAGACAGCCATACCAGTGTATTCCGATTATCAACCATGCTAGCCAAGTGCCACACGATGCTAATCGTGGAACACTGGACACCTGGAATAAACCATAACACATTCCTACTGGTGGTGAAAATAAAACGTATTGTCTTCTTGACTCTTCATTTGGCCATCCATGGCTGTTCTTACAAAGGAAACATGGGAAGGGGTCCAGGAAGAAAAGATCCTCCATTCCACTCTGACAGGGAGGGCTGGCAAAAAATTTACCACACTCACATTCAAACAAAAAGGTCCAGTTACACTCACCATCATATACACATCTGATCCTTGTCAAACTCACATGCATACATACAAGCTTAGTGACACTCACAGGCACCCCAAATCATGGCCATACTCATATGCACACATCTGAACCTAGTCACACTCACATGCACACATCTGAACTTAGTCACACTAACATGCACACATCTGAACCTATTCACACTCACATGTACACATCCAAACCTAGTCACACTCACATACACACATCTGAACCTAGTCACACTCACATGCACACATCTGAACCTAGTCACACTAACATGCACACATCTGAACCTAGTCACACTCACATGCACACATCCGAACCTAGTCACACTCACATATACACATCTGAACCTAGTCACTCTCACATGCACACATCCGAACCTAGTCACACTCACATGTACACATCTGAACTTAGTCACACTCACATGCACACATCCGAACCTATTCACACTCATATGCACACATCTGAACCTAGTCACACTCATATGCACACATCTGAACCTAGTCACACTCACATGCACACATCTGAACCTAGTCACACTAACATGCACACATCTGAACCTAGTCAGACTCACATGCGCACATCCGAACCTAGTCACACTCACATGTGCACATCTGAACCTAGTCACACTCACATGCACACATCCGAACCTAGTCACACTCACATGCACACATCTGAAGCTAGTCACACTCACATGCACACATCTGAACCTAGTCACACTCACATGCACACATCTGAAGCTAGTCACACTCACATGCACACATCTGATCATAGTCACACTCACATGCACCAATCGTAAACAAGTCACACTCGCATGCACAAATCTGAGCACATCTGCACACTTGGGCTTAGACACATGCATACATCTGTGCCTAAGGGGGTTGGCATAATGGTTAAGGTGTTTATCTCACGCACAAGACGTACAGAGTTTGAGCCTCACCTTTGGGGAAATTGTCTAGGCTTAAAATAGCCTGCAAAGGCAGCTAGCCTAGTCCTTAACTATGAACCTATATATACATATCTGGACCTAGTCACAAATGAATTGAATAATCTGATCATAGTCACACTGACATGCACACATCCGAACCTAGTCACACTCACATGCACACATCTGAATCTAGTCACACTCACATGGACACATCTGAACCTAGTACCTAGTCACACTTGCATGCACACATCTGAAGCTAGTCACACTCACATGCACACATCTGATCATAGTCACACTCATATGCACACATCTGAACCTAGTCACACTCACATGCACACATCTGAACCTAGTCACACTCACATGCACACATCTAAACCTAGTCACACTCATATGGACACATCTGAACCTAATCACACTCACAAGCACACATCTGAATCTAGTCACACTCGCAAGTGCACATATGAAAAAAGTTACACTCACATGCACACATCTGAACCTAGTCACACTCATATGAACAAATCTGAACCTAGTCACACTCAGATGCACCATCTTAACCTAGTCACACTCACATGCACACATATGAACCTAGTCAGACTCACATGCACACATCTGAACCTAGTCACACTAACATGCACACATCTGAAGCTAGGCAGACTCACATGCACACATCTGAACCTAGTCACGCTTGCATGCATACATCTCAACTTAGTTACACTGACATGCACACATCTGAACCTAGTCACACTCACATGCATACATCTGAACCTAGTCGTGCACACATGCACACGTCTGAACCTAGTCACACTCACATGCACACATCTGAACCTAGTCACACTCACATGCACACATCTGAACCTAGTCACACTCACATGCACACATCCAAACCTAACCACACTCACATGCACACTTCTGAACCTAGTCACACTCACATGCTCACATCTGAACCTAGTCACACTCAAATGTACAAATCCGAACCTAGTCACACTCAAATGCACACATCCAAATGTAGTCACACTCACATGCACACATCCGAACCTAGTCACAGTTACAAGCACACATCTGAACCTAGTCAAACTCACATGCACACATCTGAACCTATTCACACTCACATGCATACATCTGCACCTAATCACACTCACATGCAAACATCTGCACCTAGTCACACTCACATGCACACATCTGAACCTAATCACACTCACAAGCACACATTTAAACCTAGTCACACTCACATGCACACATCTGCAGCTAGTCACACTCAAATGCACACATCTGAACCTAGACACATTGACATGCACACATCTGAACCTAGTCACCCTCACAAGCACACATCTGAACCTAATCACACTCACAAGCACACATGTAAACCTAGTCACACTCACATGCACACATCTGAACCTAGTCACACTCACATGCACACATCTGAACCTAGTCACACTAACATGCACACATCTGAACCTAGTCAGACTCACATGCACACATCCAAACCTAGTCACATCACATGTGCACATCTGAACCTAGTCACACTCACATGCACACATCCAAACCTAGTCACACTCACATGCACACATCTGGAGCTAGTCACACTCACATGCACACATCTGAACCTAGTCAAACTCACATGCACACATATGAAGCTAGTCACACTCACATGCACACATCTGATCATAGTCACACTCACATGCACCAATCGTAAACAAGTCACACTCGCATGCACAAATCTGAGCACATCTGCACACCTGGGCTTAGACACATGCATACATCTGTGCCTAAGGGGGTTGGCATAATGGTTAATGTGTTTATCTCACGCACAAGATGTGCAGGGTTTGAGCCTCACCTTTGGGGAAATTGTCTAGGCTTAAAATAGCCTGCAAAGGCAGCTAGCCTAGTCCCTAACTATGAACCTATATATACATATCTGGACCTAGTCACACATGAATTGAATAATCTGATCATAGTCACACTCACATGCACACATCCAAACCTAGTCACACTCACATGCACACATCTGAAGCTAGTCACACTCACATGCACACATATGATCATAGTCACACTCGTATGCACACATCTGAACCTAGTCACACTCACATGCACACATCTGAACCTAGTCACACTCACATGAACACATCTAAACCTAGTCACACTCATATGGACACATCTGAACCTAATCACACTCACAAGCACACATCTGAACCTAGTCACACACGCAAGCACACATATGAAACTAGTTACACTCACATGCACACATCTGAACCTAGTCACACTCATATGAACACATCTGAACCTAGTCACACTCACATGCACCATCTTAACCTAGTCACACTCACATGCACACATATGAACCTAGTCAGACTCACATGCACACATCTGAACCTAGTGAAACTCAAATGCACACATCTTAACCTAGTCACACTAACATGCACACATCTGAAGCTCGGCAGACTCACATGCACACATCTGAACCTAGTCACGCTTGCATGCATACATCTCAACTTAGTTACACTGACATGCACACATCCGAACCTAGTCACACTCACATGCACACATCTGAAGCTAGTCACACTCACATGCACACATCTGAACCTAGTCACACTCACATGCACACATCTGAAGCTAGTCACACTCACATGCACACATCTGATCATAGTCACACTCACATGCACCAATCGTAAACAAGTCACACTCGCATGCACAAATCTGAGCACATCTGCACACTTGGGCTTAGACACATGCATACATCTGTGCCTAAGGGGGTTGGCATAATGGTTAAGGTGTTTATCTCACGCACAAGACGTACAGAGTTTGAGCCTCACCTTTGGGGAAATTGTCTAGGCTTAAAATAGCCTGCAAAGGCAGCTAGCCTAGTCCTTAACTATGAACCTATATATACATATCTGGACCTAGTCACAAATGAATTGAATAATCTGATCATAGTCACACTGACATGCACACATCCGAACCTAGTCACACTCACATGCACACATCTGAATCTAGTCACACTCACATGGACACATCTGAACCTAGTACCTAGTCACACTTGCATGCACACATCTGAAGCTAGTCACACTCACATGCACACATCTGATCATAGTCACACTCATATGCACACATCTGAACCTAGTCACACTCACATGCACACATCTGAACCTAGTCACACTCACATGCACACATCTAAACCTAGTCACACTCATATGGACACATCTGAACCTAATCACACTCACAAGCACACATCTGAATCTAGTCACACTCGCAAGTGCACATATGAAAAAAGTTACACTCACATGCACACATCTGAACCTAGTCACACTCATATGAACAAATCTGAACCTAGTCACACTCAGATGCACCATCTTAACCTAGTCACACTCACATGCACACATATGAACCTAGTCAGACTCACATGCACACATCTGAACCTAGTCACACTAACATGCACACATCTGAAGCTAGGCAGACTCACATGCACACATCTGAACCTAGTCACGCTTGCATGCATACATCTCAACTTAGTTACACTGACATGCACACATCTGAACCTAGTCACACTCACATGCATACATCTGAACCTAGTCGTGCACACATGCACACGTCTGAACCTAGTCACACTCACATGCACACATCTGAACCTAGTCACACTCACATGCACACATCTGAACCTAGTCACACTCACATGCACACATCCAAACCTAACCACACTCACATGCACACTTCTGAACCTAGTCACACTCACATGCTCACATCTGAACCTAGTCACACTCAAATGTACAAATCCGAACCTAGTCACACTCAAATGCACACATCCAAATGTAGTCACACTCACATGCACACATCCGAACCTAGTCACAGTTACAAGCACACATCTGAACCTAGTCAAACTCACATGCACACATCTGAACCTATTCACACTCACATGCATACATCTGCACCTAATCACACTCACATGCAAACATCTGCACCTAGTCACACTCACATGCACACATCTGAACCTAATCACACTCACAAGCACACATTTAAACCTAGTCACACTCACATGCACACATCTGCAGCTAGTCACACTCAAATGCACACATCTGAACCTAGACACATTGACATGCACACATCTGAACCTAGTCACCCTCACAAGCACACATCTGAACCTAATCACACTCACAAGCACACATGTAAACCTAGTCACACTCACATGCACACATCTGAACCTAGTCACACTCACATGCACACATCTGAACCTAGTCACACTAACATGCACACATCTGAACCTAGTCAGACTCACATGCACACATCCAAACCTAGTCACATCACATGTGCACATCTGAACCTAGTCACACTCACATGCACACATCCAAACCTAGTCACACTCACATGCACACATCTGAGCTAGTCACACTCACATGCACACATCTGAACCTAGTCAAACTCACATGCACACATATGAAGCTAGTCACACTCACATGCACACATCTGATCATAGTCACACTCACATGCACCAATCGTAAACAAGTCACACTCGCATGCACAAATCTGAGCACATCTGCACACCTGGGCTTAGACACATGCATACATCTGTGCCTAAGGGGGTTGGCATAATGGTTAATGTGTTTATCTCACGCACAAGATGTGCAGGGTTTGAGCCTCACCTTTGGGGAAATTGTCTAGGCTTAAAATAGCCTGCAAAGGCAGCTAGCCTAGTCCCTAACTATGAACCTATATATACATATCTGGACCTAGTCACACATGAATTGAATAATCTGATCATAGTCACACTCACATGCACACATCCAAACCTAGTCACACTCACATGCACACATCTGAAGCTAGTCACACTCACATGCACACATATGATCATAGTCACACTCGTATGCACACATCTGAACCTAATCACACTCACAAGCACACATCTGAACCTAGTCACACACGCAAGCACACATATGAAACTAGTTACACTCACATGCACACATCTGAACCTAGTCACACTCATATGAACACATCTGAACCTAGTCACACTCACATGCACCATCTTAACCTAGTCACACTCACATGCACACATATGAACCTAGTCAGACTCACATGCACACATCTGAACCTAGTGAAACTCAAATGCACACATCTTAACCTAGTCACACTAACATGCACACATCTGAAGCTCGGCAGACTCACATGCACACATCTGAACCTAGTCACGCTTGCATGCATACATCTCAACTTAGTTACACTGACATGCACGCATCTGAACCTGGTCACACTCACATGCATACATCTGAACCTAGTTGTGCACACATGCACACGTCTGAACCTAGTCACACTCACATGCACACATCTGAACCTAGTCACACTCACATGCACACATCTGAACCTAGTCACACTCACATGCACACATCCAAACCTAACCACACTCACATGCACACATCTGAACCTAGTCACACTCACATGCTCACATCTGAACCTAGTCACACTCAAATGTACAAATCCGAACCTAGTCACACTCAAATGCACACATCCAAATGTAGTCACACTCACATGCACACATCCGAACCTAGTCACAGTTACAAGCACACATCTGAACCTAGTCAAACTCACATGCACACATCTGAACCTAGTCACACTCACATGCATACATCTGCACCTAATCACACTCACATGCAAACATCTGCACCTCGTCACACTCACATGCACACATCTGAACCTAATCACACTCACAAGCACACATTTAAACCTAGTCACACTCACATGCACACATCTGCAGCTAGTCACACTCAAATGCACACATCTGAACCTAGACACATTCACATGCACACATCTGAACCTAGTCACACTCACAAGCAAACATCTGAAACTAATCACACTCACAAGCACACATTTAAACCTAGTCACACTCACATGCACACATCTGAACCTAGTCACACTCACATGCACACATCTGAACCTAGTCAAACTCACAAGCACACATCTGAACCTAGTCAAACTCATATGCACACATCTGAAACTAATCGTACTCACAACCACACATGTAAACCTAGTCACACTCACATGCACACATCTGAACCTAGTCACACTCACATGCACACATCCAAACCTAGCCATACTCATATGCAGACATCTGAACCAAGTCACACTTACATGCACACATGCAAAACTAGTCACACTCACATGCACACATCTGAACCTAGTCACAGTCACATGCACACATCTGAACCTAGTCACACTCACATGCACACATCTGAACCTGGTCACACTCACATGCACACATCCGAACCCAGTCACACTCACATGCACACATGCGAAACTAGTCGCTCACATTCACACATCCAAACCTAGTTACACTTCCATGCTCACATCTGAACCTAGTCACCTCACATGCACACATCTGAACCTAGTCACACTCACATGCACACATCTGATCCTGGTCACACTCACATGGACACATCTGAACCTGGTCACACTCACATGCACACATCCGAATGTAGTCACACTCACAAGCACACATCCAAACCTAGTCACACTCAGAAGACACATCTGAACCTAATCACACTCACATGCACACATCTGAATCTAGTCACACTCACAATCACACATCTGAACATAGTCACACTCACTTGTATACATCTGAACCTAGTCACACTCACTTGCACACATCTGAACCTAGTCACTCTCACAAGCACACATCTGAACCTAGTCACACTCACATGCACACATCTGAACCTAGTCACACTCACATGCACACATCTTAACCTAGTCACACTCACACGCACACATCCGAACCTAGTCACACTCACAAGCACACATCTGAACCTAGTCACACTCACATACACACATCTGAACCTAGTCACATTCACACACACACATCCGAACCTAGTCACACTCACATGCACACATCTGAAGCTAGTCACACTCACATGGACGCATCTGAACCTAGTACCTAGTCACACTTACATGCACAAATCTGAAGCTAGTCACACTCACATGCACACATCTGATCATAGTCACACTCATATGCACACATCTGAACCTAGTCACACTCACATGCACACATCTGAACCTAGTCACACTCACATGCACACATCTAAACCTAGTCACACACATATAGACGCATCTGAACCTAATCACACTCAAAAGCACACATCTGAACCTAGCCACACTTGCAAGCACACATCGGAAACTAGTTACACTCACATGCACACATCTAAACCTAGTCATACTCATATGGACAAATCTGAAACTAGTCACACTCACATGCACCATCTGAAACTAATCACACTCACAAGCACATATCTTAACCTAGTCACACTCACATGCACACATATGAACCTAGTCAGACTCACATGCACACATCTGAACGTAGTCAAACTCAAATGCACACATCTTAACCTAGTCTCACTAACATGCACACATCTGAAGCTAGTTAGACTCACATGCACACATATGAACCTAGTCACACTCGCATGCATACATCTTAACTTAGTTACACTGACATGCACACATCTGCAACTAGTTACACTCACATGCACACATAGGTTCATAGGTTCATATGTTCATACTAGGCTATCTGCCCTAGGGCATTTATAAGCCTAGCCAGAGTGTGTTTGGCTTTCGTCACCCATTTTAAATGAATTTTGCTATGCCCTTTTTCGAGGTTAGTATACTGTGCCTCTGTCTAATAGTGACACAGAAGTGATACCCGGGGTAAACCTACGATCTACCTTCCACTCATCAAGATTCCTCTTGAAGAGAGTCAATGAGGGACTCTGCCTAACCTGGACTGGGATTTTATTCCAGAGTGAAGGGAGCCTCTGGGTTATGAATCTGTCCCTCCAGCATGTCCTATTTATTTCAGTGTTGAGGATCAAGTCTCTTGAGCGCGTAGCTCGATGGGATTTGGATTTTCTGAGCTGCAGCATGTCCATTAATTCCGGGTTGGACATGGCTTTATACGTCAGGCACAGATCGCCTCTGAGCAGGCAGTATGCCACTGAGTAGAGCTGGAGTTTCTTTAACCGGGCAGCATATGGCATCTGTTTGAGCCCTTTGATCCTCTTGGTGAGGTACTTTTGGGGTCTTTCCAGTTGCTGCAGGTGTCTGGTAAGGTACATCCCAAAAGGGGCATTGTACTCAATTATGGGCCGGATGAGGGATGAGTAAAGAGGCACGATGACCTCCCCTGATCTAGATGTGAATCTCTTCATGATTAGGTGGGCTATATAAAATGTTTTTCTAACCACTTTGGCCACGTGGTTTTCAAATGAGAGATTGCTATCAACTTGGGTCCCCAGGTCCCTAATTACTTCTTCCGTACTTAATGGATTACCACCTATGTGGTAATTTGTGGGCACTTTGTTTTTGCCAAAGGGGATGACTATACACTTTTTGGCATTTATCTTGAGGCCATGGCTCTGGCACCAGTTGTCTGTTTCTATGAGACCCTTTTATAGGATGCTTGTGTCGGCTGGAGAGTCAATTATGGCGCCTAGTTTGCAGTCATCTGGGAACTTGGTCAGCCACAGTCCTTCCATGTTGGCCTGTACCTCCGAGAAATATATACCGAACAAGAGAGGTCCCAGGACTGAAACTTGTGGGACGCCACTTGTAACTGGTTTGGAGTCTGACATGGCTCCAGCAATTCTAACCATGTGGGTTCTGTCCTTGAGCCAGTTTGCAACCCATCTAGTGACATAGGGGTTTATATTTAAGCTGGTAAGCTTATCTATAATGCCCGAGTGGGGTATTGTATCGAAGGCTTTTGCGAGGTCCAGGTAGGCTGTGTGGACCACCTTCCCCTCGTCAATGGCCTTGGTGACTGTTTCAAAGAAATCGACCAGGTTTAAGAGGCAGGATCTACCCTTAACAAAGCCGAACTGGGTAGGATCCAGTGTCTGTAGTTCCCCAATGTCTTTATTTATGAGGTCCATGATGATCCTTTCCATAGCTTTGCAGACCAAGCTAGTCAGGCTTATGGGGCGATAGTTTCCAGGATCCGTTGAGGCACCACCTTTGTCGAGAGGGACCACTGTTGCTGTACGCCACTCTTTGGGTACATATCCTGTAGTAAGGCTGAGATTGAACAGTAGTTTTATGTTTGGGTTTAGCTCTTCTTGGAGTTCATGTAGGACACAGCCTGGGACACCGTCTGGTCCCATTGATGCTGTGTTTCTTGCTTTGGAGAGAGCGGCTCTTACCTGAGCATCTGAGATGTCAGGGGGGCAGCACTCTGCTGGGATAGATATTTGCCCTTTTGCTGGGGAGGGGGGAGAAGTTTGCACTGAACCTGTCAGCTAGGATGTTGGCAATGTCTGTGTGTTCGGTGTATTTTTTATCATTTTGGACTAATTCTGAGCATATCTGGGAATTCCCACCCAGGTTCCTAACATAACTAAAGAAAGCCTTGTGATTATCCTTAGTGTCCTGTGCAATTTTTCTCTCGAAGCTGGCCTTAGACAATTTTATGAGTACCCGTAGTTTTTTGCTAATACTGATCAGAGATGCCTTCCCTTTTTGGGATTTTGCTCTATCATGTAGTAGCTTCCTCCTTCTATTGTATAGTTTGTTTATGGCTGGGGTCCACCAGACAGGACGCCTGCCTTTGGAGGATTGGGTCTTGGTTTTATATGGGATTGCATGATCCATGCATTCCTGAAGGTGTTCATAGAATACATTTATAAAGGATTCTGCGGTCTGGGCCGTATTTTCCACAGGCCCGGGGGCTTTGAAGTATTCCACCTCAGTTTTGAGGAGTGTGAAATTTGCTTAGAGAAGTTTATCACTGTGGTTTTCTGGGCAGGGGGTGGGGTCGGGATGTGAATAGCCAGTGAGATTAGTTTATGGTCTGATCTTACCAGTGAGGGATACACTTCTGGTCTGGAGCATAGAGCCCCCATGTTGGTAATGATCAGGTCCAGTATGTTTTCCCCTCTTGTGGGAGTGGTAACAAGTTGTTCCATAGCATTTGAGTTTATAAATTCTAGGAACCTTTGGGCTAGGGTGTTGGAGCTAGAGTAATGCTCCCAGTCTATGTTTGGGTAGTTGAAGTCACCCAATATAATGGTGTTTGGAGAGACCTTCATCTTTTCCAGTGTTCTCAGGAAGGCCGAGTGGGGTTCGTGGGTTTGGGAGGGTGGTCTGTAGCAGGCTATAAACTGGAAGGCAGTTTTACCCACTGTTAGTTGCACATGGATAGTCTCTGATGCTTCGTGCTGTGCCACCAACCTGGAGGTGTGGGTATCTTTGACGAATATTGATACTCCCCTCCTTTGTGGTTCGGTCCAAGTTTTGGGGCCGAAAAGCATGGTATGAGGTATAACATGGTAGTGCTGGGGTGCTCTCGGGAGCCTTGAACCAGGTTTCTGTTACTGCACAGATATCGATGTTCTTCATGCTAAGGAGAGTTTCGAAAAGTGCATCTTGAGGTTTAGACTTCTGGCATTGAATAGCATTACTCTTAGTTTCTTATCCCTTGAGATACCTATGGAGGTGGGTTTGTCTTTTGAGCCTTGCCTAAAAAAGGCACTATGGGGGTGGCAAGAGCCTTTGCCAATATCCAAAAGCCCAGGGGTGACAGGTGCAAGCCGTCCCTAGCAAAGCATCATGGCTTGTCGAGCATGTCATCCCAGGCTGACAGGCATTGGATCCCCTTTGAATGACACCAATACTTAAGCCAATTGTTGAAATTGATCATCTTGTCTTCATATTGTGGCATAATTCTTGGTGAGGGTAAGATGCTACTCAAGGTCAGGGTCATACCGGCCTGGGCTACATGCTCAGAGAGCTCCTTTATGTCTCTTTTCATGTAGTCCAGGGAGGTACATCTCAGGTCATTCACACCAGCATGGACAATGACTGAGTCATATTTGTACTTGCCTTGGAGTGACCTGAGTGCTTGTGTTATGTGGCGGATCCTAGCGCCCGACAGGCAGCTCACCATGGCATTCTCCTTGTTCAGCCTGGTGAGCAGGACGTCAGTGTGCCTGACGATAGAGTCAACTATTACAAGTGTATCAGGTGTGTTGTTTAGCCTTAAGGGCTGTGACTGTTCGGCACACTGGCTTTGTGAGCTATGTGCTGCACGTGTTTTGTTTTGGGGTAGCGGTTGCTTGGGTGTCAGCTTTGGAGGTCTCTGCTGCTTAGGCAGATTTTTATTTAGAGCCTCCGAGTATGTTTTTGTGTGTTTATGTGTTTGGTTTGCTGTCGTGGTAAGTCTATGTGAGACTGGAATTGTAGTGAGTGTGGTTTCCTTCTCCTCCTGACTGATTACGCCAGTACTGAGTTGAGAGAGCTTAGCCTTGTTACTACATCTGAACCTGATCACACTCACATGCATACATTTGAACCTAGTCGCGCATACATGCACACGTCTGAACCTAGTCACACTCACATGCACACATCTGAACCTAGTCACACTCACTTGCACACATCTGAACCTAGTCACACTCACATGCACACATACAAAACTAACCACACTCACATGCACACATCTGAACCTAGTCACACTCACATGCTCACATCTGAACCTAGTCACACTCACATGTACAAATCCGAACCTAGTCACACTCAAATGCACACATCCAAATGTAGTCACACTCACATGCACACATCCGAACATAGTGACAGTTACAAGCACACATCTGAACCTAGTCAAACTCATATGCACGCATCTGAAGCTAGTCACACTCACATGCATACATCTGCACCTAATCACACTCACATGCAAACATCTGCACCTAGTCACACTCCCATGCACACATCTGAACCTAATCACACTCACAAGCACACATTTAAACCTAGTCACACTCACATGCACACATCTGCAGCTAGTCACACTCAAATGCACACATCTGAACCGAGACACATTCACATGCACACATCTGAACCTAGTCACACTCACAAGCACACATCTGAAAATAGTCACACTCACATGTACACATCTGAACCTGGTCCACTCACATGCACACATTTGAACCTGATCACACTCACATGCACACGTCTGAACCTAGTCACACTGATATGCACATATCTGAACCTAGTCACACTCACATGCACACATCTGAACCTGGTCACACTTACAGGCACACATCCAAACCTAGTCACACTCACATGCACACATCTGATCCTAGTCACACTCACATGCACACATCTGAACCTAGTCAAACTCACAAGCACACATCCGAACCTAGTCAAACTCACATGAGCACATCTGAAACTAATCACACTCCCAAGCACACATGTAAACCTAGCCACACTCACATGCACACATCTGAAACTAGTAACACTGACATGCACACATCTGAACCTAGTCACACTCACATGCACACATCTGAACCTAGTCACACTCACATGCACACATCTGAACCTGGTCACACTCACATGCACACATCTGAACCTGGTCACACTCACATGCACACATCCGAACCTGGTCACACTCACAATCACACATCCGAGCCTAGTCATACTCACAAGACACATCTGAACCTAGTCAAACTCAAATGCACACATCTGGACCTAGTCACGCTCACATGCATACATCTGCACCTAATCACAATCACATTCAAACGTCTGAACCTAGTCACACTTCCATGCTCACATCTGAACCTAGTCACACTCACATGCACACATCTAAACCTAGTCACACTCACATGCACACATCTGAACCTAGTCACAGTCACATGCACACATCTGCACCTAGTCACACTCAGATATGCACATCTGAACCTAGTCACACTCACATGCATACATCTGCACCTAGTCACACTCACATGCACACATTTGCACCTAGCCATAATCACATGCACACATCTGAACCAAGTCACACTCACATGCACACATGCAAAACTAGTCACACTCACATGCACACATCTGAACCTAGTCACAGTCACATACACACATCTGAACCTAGTCACACTCACATGCACACATCTGCAGCTAGTCACACTCACATGTACACATCTGAACCTGGTCACACTCACAAGCACACATCTGAACCTGGTCACACTCACACGCACACGTCTGAACCTAGTCACAGTCATATGCACATATCTGAACCTAGTCACACTCACATGCACACATCTGAACCTAGTCACAGTTACATGCACACATCCAAACCTAGTCACACTCACATGCACACGTCTGAACCTAGTCACACTCATATGCACATATCTGAACCTAGTCACACTCACATGCACAAATCTGAACCTAGTCACACTTACATGCATGCATCCAAACCTAGTCACACTCACATGCACACATCTGAACCTAGTCATACTCACATGCACATATCTAAACCTAGTCAAACTCACAAGCACACATCTGAACCTAGTCAAACTCACATGCACACATCTGAAACTAATCACACTCACAAGCACACATGTAAACCTAGTAACACTCACATGCACACATCTGAACCTAGTCACACTCACATGCACACATCTGAACCTAGTCACACTCACGTGCACACATCTGAACCTAGCCACCTCACATGCACACATCTGAAACTAGTCAAACTCACATGCACACATCTGAACCTAGTCACACTCACACGCATACATCTGCACCTAATCACACTCACATGCAAACATCTGAACCTAGTCACACTTCCATGCTCACATCTGAACCTAGTCACACTCACATGCACACATCTGAACCTAGTCACACTCACATGCACACATCTGAACCTAGTCACACTCACATGCACACATCTGCATCTAGTCACACTCACATACACAAATCTGAACCTAGTCACACTCACATGCACACATCTGCACCTAGTCACACTCACATGCACACATCTGCACCTAGTCACACTTACATGCACAAATCTGAACCTAGTCACACTCACATGCACGCATCCAAACCTAGCCATACCCACATGCACACATCTGAACCAAGCCACACTCACATGCACACATCTGAACCTAGTCACAGTCACATGCACACATCTGACCCTAGTCACACTCACATGCACACATGCGAAACTAGTCGCTCACATTCACATATCCAAACCTAGTCACACTTCCATGCTCACATCTGAACCTAGTCACCTCACATGCACACATCTGAACCTAGTCACACTCACATGCACACATCTGAACCTAGTCACACTTCCATGCTCACATCTGAACCTAGTCACCTCACATGCACACATCTGAACCTAGTCACACTCACATGCACACATCTGAACCTGGTCACACTCACATGAACACATCTGATCCTGGTCACACTCACATGCACACATCTGAACCTGGTCACACTCACATGCGCACATCCGAACTTAGTCACACTCACAAGCACACATCTGAACCAAGTCACACTCACAAGACACATCTGAACCTAGTCAAACTCACATGCACACATCTGAACCCAGTCACACTCACATGCATACATCTGCACTTAATCACACTCACATGCACAAATCTGAATCCAGTCACACTCACAATCACACATCTGAACATAGTCACACTCACTTGCACACATCTGAACCTAGTCACACTCACTTGCACACATCTGAACCTAGTCACTCTCACAAGCACACATCTGAACCTAGTCACACTCACATGCACACATCTGAACATAGTCACACTCACATGCACACATCTTAACCTAGTCACACTCACATGCACACATCCGAACCTAGTCACACTCACATGCACACATCTGAACCTAGTCAAACTCACAAGCACACATCTGAACCTAGTCACACTTACATGCACACATCCAAACCTAGTCACACTCACATGCACACATCTGAACCTAGTCACACTCACATACACACATCTGAACCTAGTCAAACTCACAAGCACACATCCGAACCTAGTCAAACTCACATGCGCACATCTGAAACTAATCACACTCCCAAGCACACATGTAAACCTAGTCACACTCACATGCACACATCTGAAACTAGTAACAGTCACATCCACACATCTGAACCTAGTCACACTCACATGCACACATCTGAACCTAGTCACACTCACATGCACACATCTGAACCTGGTCACACTCACATGCACACATCTGTTCCTGGTCACACACACATGCACACATCCGAACCTGGTCACACTCATAAGCACACATCCGAACCTAGTCATACTCACAAGACACATCTGAACCTAGTCAAACTCACATGCACACATCTGAACCTAGTCACACTCACATGCATACATCTGCACCTAATCACACTCACATGCAAACATCTGAACCTAGTCACACTTCCATGCTCACATCTGAACCTAGTCACACTCACATGCACATATCTGCACCTGGTCACGCTCACATGCACACATCTGAACCTAGTCAAAATCACATGCACACATCTGCACCTAGTCACACTCACATACACACATCTGAACCTAGTCACACTCACATGCACACATCTACACCTAGTCACACTCACATGCACACATCTGCACCTAGCCACACTCACATATACACATCTGAACCTAGTCACACTCACATGCACACATCTGAACCTAGTCACACTCACATGCACACATCTGATCCTGGTCACACTCACATGCACACATCTGAACCTGGTCACACTCGCATGCACACATCCGAACCTGGTCACACTCACAAGCACACATCCGAACCTAGTCATACTCACAAGACACATCTGAACCTAGTAAAACTCACATGCACACATCTGAACCTAGTCACAGTCACATGCATACATCTGCACCTAATCACACTCACATGCAAACATCTGAACCTAGTCACACTTCCATGCTCACATCTGAACATAGTCACACTCACATGCACAAATCTGAACCTAGTCTACTCACATGCACACATCTGAACCTAGTCACACTCACATGCACACATCTGCACCTAGTCACAATCACATGCACACATCTGCACCTAGTCACACTCACATGCACACATCTGAACCTTGTCACACTCACATGCACACATCCGAACCTAGCCATACTCACATGCACACATCTGAACCAAGGCACACTCACATGCACACATGCAAAACTAGTCACACTCACATACACACATCTGAACCTAGTCACAGTCACATGCACACATCTGAACCTAGTCACACTCACATGCACACATCTGAACCTGGTCACACTCACATGCACACATCCGAACCTAGTCACACTCACATGCACACAAGCGAAACTAGTCGCTCACATTCCCACATCCAAACCTCGTCACACTTCCATGTTCACATCTGAACCTAGTCACCTCACATGCACACATCTGAAGCTAGTCACACTCACATGCACACATCTGAACCTAGTCACACTTCCATGCTCACATCTGAACCTAGTCACCTCACATGCACACATCTGAACCTAGTCACACTCACATGCACACATCTGAACCTGGACACACTCACATGAACACATCTGATCCTGGTCACACTCACATGCACACATCTGAACCTGGTCACACTCACATGCACACATCCGAACTTAGTCACACTCACAAGCACACATCCAAACCAAGTCACACTCACAAGACACATCTGAACCTAGTCAAACTCACATGCACACATCTGAACCCAGTCACACTCACATGCATACATCTGCACTTAATCACACTCACATGCACACATCTGAATCTAGTCACACTCACAATCACACATCTGAACATAGTCACACTCACTTGCACACATCTGAACCTAGTCACACTCACTTGCACACATCTGAACCTAGTCACTCTCACAAGCACACATCTGAACATAGTCACACTCACATGCACACATCAGAACCTAGTCACACTCACATGCACACATCTGAACCTAGTCACAGTCACATGCACACATCTGAACCTAGTCACACTCACATGCACCCATCCGAACCTAGTCACACTCACATGCACACATCAGAACCTAGTCAAACTCACAAGCACACATCTGAACCTAGTCACACTTACATGCACACATCCAAACCTAGTCACACTCACATGCACACATCTGAACCTAGTCACACTCACATGCACACATGCAAAACTAGTCACACTCACATACACACATCTGAACCTAGTCACAGTCACATGCACACATCTGAACCCAGTCACACTCACATGCACCCATCCGAACCTAGTCACACTCACATGCACACATCAGAACCTAGTCAAACTCACAAGCACACATCTGAACCTAGTCACACTTACATGCACACATCCAAACCTAGTCACACTCACATGCACACATCTGAACCTAGTCACACTCACATGCACACATCTGAACCTAGTCAAACTCACAAGCACACATCCGAACCTAGTCAAACTCACATGCGCACATCTGAAACTAATCACACTCCCAAGCACACATGTAAACCTAGTCACACTCACATGCACACATCTGAAACTAGTAACAGTCACATCCACACATCTGAACCTAGTCACACTCACATGCACACATCTGAACCTAGTCACAGTCACATGCACACATCTAAACCTGGTCACACTCACATGCACACATCTGTTCCTGGTCACACTCACATGCACACAACTGAACCTGGTCACACTCATAAGCACACATCCGAACCTAGTCATACTCACAAGACACATCTGAACCTAGTCAAACTCACATGCACACATCTGAACCTAGTCACACTCACATGCATACATCTGCACCTAATCACACTCACATGCAAACATCTGAACCTAGTCACACTTCCATGCTCACATCTGAACCTAGTCACACTCACATGCACACATCTGCACCTGGTCACACTCACATGCACACATCTGAACCTAGTCACAATCACATGCACACATCTGCATCTAGTCACACTCACATACACACATCTGAACCTAGTCACACTCACATGCACACATCTACACCTAGTCACACTCACATGCACACATCTGCACCTAGCCACACTCACATACACACATCTGAACCTAGTCACACTCACATGCACACATCTGAACCTAGTCACACTCACATGCACACATCCGATCCTGGTCACACTCACATGCACACATCTGAACCTGGTCACACTCACATGCACACATCCGAACCTGGTCACACTCACAAGCACACATCCGAGCCTAGTCATTCTCACAAGACACATCTGAACCTAGTAAAACTCACATGCACACATCTGGACCTAGTCACACTCACATGCATACATCTGCACCTAATCACACTCACATGCAAACATCTGAACCTAGTCACACTTCCATGCTCACATCTGAACCTAGTCACACTCACATGCACAAATCTGAACCTAGTCCACTCACATGCACACATCTGAACCTAGTCACACTCACATGCACACATCTGCACCTAGTCACAATCACATGCACACATCTGCACCTAGTCACACTCACATGCACACATCTGAACCTAGTCACACTCACATGCACACGTCCGAACCTAGCCATACTCACATGCACACATCTGAACCAAGTCACACTCACATGCACACATGCAAAACTAGTCACACTCACATGCACACATCTGAACCTAGTCACAGTCACATGCACAAATCTGAACCTGGTCACACTCACATGCACACATCCGAACCTAGTCACACTCACATGCACACAAGCGAAACTAGTCGCTCACATTCACACATCCAAACCTCGTCACACTTCCATGTTCACATCTGAACCTAGTCACCTCACATGCACACATCTGAAGCTAGTCACACTCACATGCACACATCTGAACCTAGTCACACTTCCATGCTCACATCTGAACCTAGTCACCTTACATGCACACATCTGAACCTTGTCACACTCACATGCACACATCTGAACCTGGTCACACTCACATGCACACATCTGATCCTGGTCACCCTCACATGCACACATCTGAACCTGGTCACACTCACATGCACACATCCGAACTTAGTCACACTCACAAGCACACATCCGAACCTAGTCACACTCGCAAGACACATCTGAACCTAGTCAAACTCACATGCACACATCTGAACCTAGTCACACTCACATGCATACGTCTGCACCTAATCACACTCACATGCACACATCTGAATCTAGTCACACTCACAATCACACATCTGAACATAGTCACACTCACTTGCACACATCTGAACCTAGTCACACTCACTTGCACACATGTGAACCTAGTCACTCTCACAAGCACACATCTGAACCTAGTCACACTCACATGCACACATCTTAACCTAGTCACACTCACACACACACATCCGAACCTAGTCACACTCACATGCACACATCTGAACCTAGTCAAACTCACAAGCACACATCTGAACCTAGTCAAACTCACATGCACACATCTGAAACTAATCACACTCACAAGCACACATTTAAACCTAGTCACACTCACATGCACACATCTGAAACTAGTAACACTCACATCCACACATCTGAACCTAGTCACACTCACATGCACACATCTGAACCTAGTCACACTCACATGCACACATCTGAACCTGGTCACACTCACATGCACACATCTGAACCTAGTCACACACATGTGCACACATCTGAACATAGTCACAGTCACATGCACACATCTGAACCTGGAACACTCACATGCACACATCTGAACCTGGTCACACTCACAAGCATACATCTGAACCTAGTCACGCTTCCATGCTCACATTTGAACCTAGTCACCTCACATGCACACATCTGAACCTAGTCACACTCACATGCACACATCTGAAACTGTCACACTCACATGCACACATCTGAACCTGGTCACACTCACATGCACACATCCGAACCTGGTCACACTCACATGCACACATCTGAATCTAGTCACAATCACACATCTGAACATAGTCACACTCACTTGCACACATCTGAACCTAATCAAACTCACATGCACACATCTGAACCTAGTCACACTTACATGCATACATCTGCACCTAATCACACTCACATGCACACATCTGAACCTAGTCACACTTCCATGCTCACATCTGAACCTAGTCACACTCACATGCACACATCTGAACCTAGTCACACTCACATGCACACATCTGAACCTAGTCACACTCACATGCACATATCTGAACCTAGTCACACTCACATGCACACATCTGCACCTAGTCACACTCACATGCACACATCTGCACCTTGTCACACTCACATGCACACATCTGAACCTAGTCACACTCACATGCACACATCCGAACCTAGCCATACTCACATGCACACATCTGAACCTAGTCACACTCACATGCACACATGCAAAACTAGTCACACTCACATACACACATCTGAACCTAGTCACAGTCACATGCACACATCTGAACCTAGTCACACTCACATGCACACATCTGAACCTGGTCACACTCGCATGCACACATCCGAACCTAGTCACACTCAAATGCACACATGTGAACCTAGTCGCTCACATTCACACATCCAAACCTAGTCACACTTCCATGCTCACATCTAAACCTAGTCACCTCACATGCACACATCTGAACCTAGTCACACTCACATGCACACATCTGAACCTAGTCATACTGACATGCACACATCCGAACCTAGTCACAGTTACAAGCATACATCTGAACCTAGTCACACTCACATGCTCACATCTGAACCTAGTCACACTCACATGCACATATCTGAACCTAGTCACACTTCCATGCTCACATCTGAACTTAGTCACCTCATATGCACACATCTGAACCTAGTCACACTCACATGTACACATGCAAAACTAGTCACACTCACATGCACACATCTGATCCTGGTCACACTAACATGCACACATCTGAACCTGGTCACACTCACATGCACACATCCGAACCTAGTCACACTCACAAGCACACATCCGAACCTAGTCACACTCACAAGACACATCTGAACCTAGTCAAACTCACATGCACACATCTGAACCTAGTCACACTCACATGCATACATCTGCACCTATTCACACTCACATGTACACATCTGAATCTAGTCACACTCAAAATCACACATCTGAACATAGTCACACTCACTTGCACACATCTGAACCTAGTCACACTCTCATGCACACATCTAAACCTAGTCACTCTCACAAGCACACATCCGAACCTAATCACATTCACACACACACACATCCGAACCTAGTCACACTCACAGGCACACATCTGAACCTAGTCATACTCACATGCACACATCTGAACCTAGTCACACTCACATGCACACATCAGAACCTAGTCACACTCACAAGCACATATCCAAATAAAGTCACATTCACACATCTGATCTAGTAGCATTCCCAAGCAGAAATCCATACCTAATCACACTCAAATACAAACAGATTAGTTACACTTGCATCTGTACTTCTAAACCTTGCCACAATAACAGTTACACATTTAGGCATAGTTACACTCCCTTGTACACATCTGAGCCTTTCAACATTTCCAGTCAAACATACTCACATACATGCATCTGATCCTATAACTAATGACTCCTGATGCACATTAAAAGAACAACAAAGCAGTGAAGAATTAATGTTTCTGTGACAGGGTTTTATAATGATACATCCATGAAAAGAATATTCCTATAATATTTCACAATGAAGGATTATAATAGGGGCAATTTAGGTAGATACCAAGGCCTATGGCCAGCCACTCAGTATGTGAAATAAATAAAAACTGTGTTACATCCAGCACGGGCAACTCATTCTCACTCTCTATGAAAACAGGGGAAACGTTCCCTTATTTTGACTTATACTTTTGGTTTGTACCTCAGAAATTCTGTGATCTTCCAAAAAAATTGGGGGCGGGGGCTGGGCTAGTTGTAGATGATGAAAGCAACTTACTGTCTTGTCATTTGCTCACTTTGCATTCTGGTTTTGCAGAATTAATTGTCATTGTACAAAATAATTCAGAATATTTATTCTCTGTCTACTGTTTGTATAAAACAAAGCTGAAACTTTCCCTGGTTTTGCCTTCTGTTTTTGATCTGTTCTTCATAAAATGTGTGGTTCTCTGGCAAATTGTTAGATAAAGTGTGTGGTTTTCTGGCAAATTGTTTGATTACAGTCACTAAATAATGACAGATGTTTGAGTTTTGAGATTTCATATCCTTCAGAAAATGCACGCCTATGCAAAAGCATTAATTCTAGCAAGTTTCTAAGTACATAAGAGCAATATTTAAAATCTATCCCTAATTTGAGATTTTTTCCTTCATTATTTTTTTTTAGATTTTTCCCTGATCCATCTGTTAAAAGGTAATGGGGCATTATTTTTATTACAGTCAGATGAGGTGTATCTAACAAAGTACCTACAATTGCTGCGTGAGGGTGTGAACCCTTTGTGGATAAATGTAACTTACCCTATTGTCATTTACTCAGTTAAACTTCTGGCTTTGCTACGCTAATGTGCCTTTATCTGAAACAAGTTGGATTACTTGTGACTACTGTTTGTGTGAAACAAATGCAAAATAATATAGCTCCTAATAGTGCCTACGTTTTCAGAATCACTTTGATTGTGCCTCATTTTTTGGTCTGTTCCTCATAAAATATATGGTTTACTAGAAATTGTTGAAGACTGCTGTCACTAAATAATGACTGAGCTTTGTTTTTCAGACATCATATCCTTCAGAAAATGCATGCTAATGCAAAAACTGTTACTCTAACAGTTTCTAAGGATGTAAAAACAATATTAAGATTTGCATGAGATTTTTAGCCCCTGACTTTGTCACTGATTCTTGTGCTAAGAAATTGATAATTGTTATTTTATCACACTCACATTTAGGTATGCAGAGCAAAGTCACAATAATTGTTGGACAGGAGTATGCAAAGTATGTGGAAGAAAGTAACTTACCCTCTTTTTAAGTTTAAAAATACTGACCTTGCAGGAGTAGTGTGCATTTGTTTAAAATAAGTTGACATACTTTGGCTGCTGTGTGTTTCTGAATCAAACATGAACTATACTACTGTGTCCATAATTATTTATTTAGTTTTACTACAATCAGACATCTGGCATATACACAGTCCACAATAGCAAAATGATTGCTGGGTACAGTGTCTGTAGATGATAATGGCTGACCTTGCTGTCGTGATCATGTTAAAATGTCATTAGTCCAGCTTTGCAGAATAAGTCTTAGTTTGTGTAAAGTAAGTTGGAATACTTTACTGTGGTTATTTTTTTTAATCACAGTTGGACTTAGGCATACATAGTACAGTGGCTGCAATGGATAGTTATGGATATTGGTAGGTTATAATGATTACAATGATTGTAATGATACCAATTTAAATGGTCTTAAATCTGGAAGGTGAATTGAAGAAAAGTGCATTTATGCATGGTACAAAACATGAGGAGTCAGCTAGTGTTCAAGAACTATCTTAGGCCAAAACTGCAGTAGAAGTTTATCAGGCTTCTATAGCAGCTTTTAGCCCACGGGTACCGTAAATCACTGAATACTAAAATGGTGGTTTTCTGCTATTTTTGTTAACTAAGATTTAATTCCACATACACAAACTCAAATTTAATGAAATAAGCAGAATTTGCAAAAAAAAAAAAAAAATAGTAGTCCTTCCAAATTTGCCATTTGATGTTCTTTCCATTTTGGAAATAAAATATGTCTGTAGACCACACTGCAACTTTGGGGGACCTGCCTTGAACATTGCATTGCAGTGGTTTGGTCCCAACAAACTGCATCAGGCACAGAAGCACAATAACTGTCCTATATACTGCCACAGGTGTTATTCCTCATAGGTTCATAAGTTTGTAGGTAAATACTAGGCTAACTGCCCTGAAGGGCCATTTTAAGCCTAGCCAATAACCTGAGGTCAGAATCAAACCCTGGACTTCATGTCTGTGAGGTACAAACCTTAACCATTATGTCAAACCCACATATCTTCACCCATATCTTTTCACTGTAGACAGAGTAACTGTATGAAACAGTCCTTATTGACTTTATCAAGGCATTTGAATTAATAGACCATATCTTCCTACTCAATTGACTAACAACCAATGGTATTAGTCAAATATGTCTTGATAAAAATAATAACTGACTATACAACAGAAGCTTGAAAGTTAAAATATCTCCACAGATTTCTCCATCTGTCGGCTTTCCAAAGGTGTACCCTAACATTCCAGCCTATCTCCATTCTTATTCTCAGTCTTTATCAACAACCACCTTTCTAGCGTATCACACTTCCCAGTATTCTCATACACAGATGCCGTAGCAATATATTGATGTGTTCCCTCTCATTTGACAGTTGAAAAGCAATTGGAGAATAACCTCAACAGGTACCCTTATTGGTTTCAACAAATGAACTTGCATGGTGCAGTGGTGTAGTGGTAACATTGTCACTTCAAAGCAAGAGGTTCTCCGGTTCAGTTCTTGGCTGGAGTGCCTTCTGTGCAGAGTCTGCATGTCCTCCCTGCATTTGTGTGGGTTTCCTCTGGGTGCTCCGGTTTCCTCCCACATTACAAAGACGTGCATCTGGAGTGTTTATCCCTGGGCCTCTGCTGAAAATTGGCTTGTTCCAATTTGGACTTTCCTGGCTAACAAATGTTAAATAAATAAACTTACCTCATAGTGAGAAATGCACTAAAAGAATGTTCTTTGGCATCCAGCAAAAGTTCTCCATTGCACCCTACAATTGGCAAGTGGAACATAACATAACATAACACGGACCCCATTCAAATAATTAATACCTTCTAATCCCTAGGCATCTTTCCTGATCTTCACCTAAATTTATACCACTACTTACAGATGACAATTGCAAAAATTAACTTATCGTCTATGCCAGAAACATTTCTCATTCTTTATCTCCAGAAGGAAGAAATGCAGTTGATAAGGGCTTGCTACTTCTCCAACTGGAATACAGTCAAAAAATCTGTCAGCACTGCAGACAATATCAGATCATATCTTTAGATTTATTGCACTTTCCCCAAAACGGGAACACCATTGTCTTAGAGGTAAAATGTTACCAGCAGAACAAAGTGCACATTTATTCAATTTTTTGCTATTCAAACTTTGAAATTTAGAAACATTTCCATATTTTGCTAGCCAGATTTTCAAAAAAAAACACAAATATGCTACCTTTATTCTCTCCCCAGCACCATTTCTTTCTTATGCACCTAGAATAATTTCCACTGGGCATACCACATCTTCTCAATATTATTTCCAAGGTTTGAAAATTTTCTCCATCCATATTAAAAATATTTCATGTATTGCTTCTGTTTCACTCAAAACTGAAAAAAATACCACATTGAAAAAGTGAAATGTTTATGGTTTTGTACTTACATGTTACAGATTTTCCATGGCAATCACTGTTTTCCTATTACTTAGGCTTTCATTTATGGAAACACTTCTATATGCTTAAGGTCAACCTTTATAACCCAACATCTGTGCTCATTGCAAGTATTGTAACATAACAATTACACTTTTACTTTATTCTTGTACTTTTACCACAGGTTCATAGGTAAGTATTAGGCTAGCTACTCCTGAAGACCATTTTAAGTATAGTCAGTTTCCATTTTTCTACTCAAAATAACCTATCCATTTGGTTATAGATTGACCTTACACATCATGTGGTTAATAATTGTACATTAACTCTAAAGAGAATAACCAGGATCATACCATAGATTATTTGAGGGGACCCATACATGGGGTAAAGCCTTTAGCAGCTGCCTCTGTCCGTTAGTAGGACAGGAGAACAGTCCTGTGATAATTTATTTGTTTCCTATTCGTGGATACAAATTCTACTTGAATATGGACTGGGACTAATTTATGTGGATGGGATACCTGTCCCTTCAAACCATTCTGTTGATGTTGCCAAAGAGGTTTAGATCCCTAGACTGAGTATTTCTGATGCTGTTTGACTTGTTGATATGCAGTAAATCCATCAGTAATGGGTTGGATGATGCCTTGCATGCCAGGCACTTCTTAGTGGTGTTTCGGATACAGAGTATAGTGACAGGGATTTGAATCGGTCCATGTAGGACAGGTTATTTAGCCCTTGAATCCTTTTAGTAAAGCATGTCTGTGGGCATGGCAGTTGTTGTGCATATTTGGACAGATACATTGCACATGTTTGGACAGATACATGATAAAGGGGGTATTATATTCAATGACTGGACTAATGAGGGCTGTGTTAAGGAGGACAATGACACCTCTAGATCTGCACACAGTCCTTTTCTTTATAAGCTGTGAAATACAGAATTACTTTCTTATAGCAATAGGCACATGTTGGTCAAAAGTTAGCTCACTGTCCACATAAGTTCCCAAATCCTAAATAACTAGGTCAACTATTGAGGCATATTGTCAATGTGGTAGTTCCCCAGAACTATTGGGGCATATTGTCAATGTGATAGTTCCCTGGGGCAGATGACTTCCCAAAGGATACAGTATTGCAATTTTTGGCATTTAGTTTCAGTCCATGATTTTGGCACCAGTTATTTATTTCAGATAAACCTTCCTGCAGGATGGCTAAGTCATTTGGGTATTCAATGACTGCCTATAGCTTGCAGTCATCTGCAAACTTAGTTAGCTAGAACCCTTTGGTATTGCCTTTTACTTCATATAAAGTAGGTGCCAAACAGGAGAGGTCCCAGCTCACAACCCTTGGGGATTCCACTGGTGACTGTTTTCTTTGTGAGGTAAATTCACATATTTTGATTATCTGCATTCCTTCCATGAGGCAGTTGACAATCCAACATGTGACATAAGGGTATCCAACATGTGACACAAGGGTATCCAACATGTGACACAAGGGTATCCAACATGTGACACAAGGGTTTATTCCCAGCTTATTTAGCTTTACTACTATGCCTGAGTAGGGAATGGTGTCAAAACATTTGGCCAGGTTAAGGTATGCCGTGTGTACCATTGTGGCTTCATTCACTGCTTTGGTGATCTTTTCAAAAAATACACTAGACCAATAAAACATGACTTGCCCTTAACAAACCCTAACTTTGATGTGTCTACTGTTTAGAGGTCCCATATGTCCTGACTGACTAATTCCAAGACAAGTTTTTCCATGTCTTTGTACATAAGGCTTGTCAGACTTATGGGTCTGTAATTTTCTGGATCTGTGGAAGGTCCTCCCTTATGCAGGAGAATGACTGTAGCTGTTTTCCATTTCCAAAAACCTGTATGGAGGGTGAGACTGAAAAGTGTTGTTAGGGTTGTAGCTAAATTGTACTTTATACTATTCAAGATACATCCGGGAATATTGTCAAGACCCATCTATGCAGTATTTCTAGCTTTGGATAGCACTTTTAGGACTTGGTCTTGTGTGATAACTGAAGGTGAGCCAGTTTCAGGTATATATTGAAGGACAGACAGCGGGGAGAGAGGGGTAAAATTAGAACTAAATGTATTGGCCAGTAGGTTCGTTATATCTTCACCCACAGTTTAGGTAACATCTTTCTCAATTAGCTTAGCACATTGCTACATTTTGCTTTTGCAATTACAAACAAAACTAAAAAATGCCTTGTGACTGTCTTTGGCTCGGGTAACTATTTTAGCCTCATACATTGCTTTGGTAGATTGTATTACGTTTCTGAGTTGTTTATTTCTTTCTGTGTTTTTTCCTGCACTTGGTCCAATGTTTACATGCTGGTATAGTGTGATGCTATACATGTGTCTTCATATTCGGTGGAGTTAACTGGGTTTGGTGGGAATTTAAAACTTGTAATATGTCACTTAGAAGTATGTAGTTTGTCTTAAATAACTTTCTCAAAGTACTCTGGGTTATTTATTTATTTATTTATTTATTGACATTTGTTAACCAGGTTTGTCCAGCTGGGTTTGTGGCCCATTTTCAGTGGAGACCTGAGGAGAAAAGCTCCAGTAGTACATTTTTAAACAAGTACAATTTTAAACAATATTGATATAATAGCAGTTATAGCAAAAAGATTCACATATGTTGGGTTACATGCATAAAGTTAAAGTTGTATTAAAAAGAAGCTAAGTAACATAATTTTACATTGATATAGTTCAATAGGTCAACAATAAAATTTTTTGTTTGTATAAAATTATGCAAATGCATAGTAGACGTATTGGAGAGAGAGGTGTAATGAGGTACTAAGTATGGACCTTTTGAGGGTACATAATATGGTTGTACCATATTCCAAAATTTGTAAACAAGTTTTGTTTCCCTCATCATGGGAATATGATCTATAATGTTCTGTTGTCAATTGTGCAAATCTTTTTATGTAAACTCTGAGGAAGCCGAAGAATGGTCCATTTGGATCAAAGCTTAGCCATGATCAGCATGTGGAAATAAATGTGAAGGAATAAAAGTATAACTAAATAAATAAACAGATTTCGATGAGCACACTGTGGTACTCTGCAGTCAGAGAGCAATTGTGTCTTTCTTAGGGATGACATGGTACCTTTTAAGGGCTGGGCTGCATGAATGCTGTTGATTTATTTATCTGTATTTGAAAGAGATCTGTGGTTACTAAAGAGAGTAGCATAATTAGTCACAACGTGATAGTCATCAATAGTTCCCATACAATAAACATCATGCTTTTTATCTGACTTTAATATTTCTCTCCAAAATTGTGGACTGTCTTCTCCTGTGACAAAATCATAAACTAACTCCTCCTTTTCGAACTGTAGAGGATAAGGGCCTCTTAATCTGGGTAACAACATGGTCATTATGTCTGTGTGGTTGTTATCAAAAGGAAGAAACATTTTGGAAAATAATACATTTTCAAGACTGTGGTGTCAGCCTGCCCACCAATGCTGTTGTGTGATTACCAGGCAATTTGCTTGGAAAATGAGCAAGAATTACAGAGCCACATCTGGGCAGGCAGTTATGCGGGGTAACCATATGATGGGCAGGCCAGCCCTAAGGCATTATTAATGTACAAGACTAACCCTTACATTTTTGCTGAAAACAATCCTTATATGAGCGCATAGTTCCAATATAGCTGCTGATACTGAAATTGTAATAACCTGTACAAGTATGGGTAGCTCCTGGGAAGCCTTCGGCACTATAAGAGCTTTAGAACAAACCTACCATCTTGTAATATACCTTATCTGTGTTCATCTCTGGAATGTTCCTAGTGAAGCAGCCGTCTCTGTTCCAAAGCAGCATTTCAATATGTTTGAACAGTGACACTAATTTGGTTGGAATGAAAAATAGTGCATATTTAAAACTAACCTTTTGGTACTGAAATTATGTTATGCTTTAGACAGTTTGCATATGCACCTGGTGGCACTGTGACCATCTGTCAAAAGGTCCTACTGGTTGCCTCTCTTACAGATCGTAGATTCCATAATAGTACAGAGAGAAGTAGCAAAATATACCACCTAGTAAGAGATTCACCTTGCCAATAGAAACGTGTGATCTTTGGTTAAAGCTGAAACTGAAGCGGTTTCCAGAAAACACACATTGTCACAAATATACCACAGTGTTGCAAATGGTGTTACATTACAAACTACTTGTTAACCATTAAATCTGAATCAAATATTTTTCTATACCTTTTATGACAAATCTGAGTTTTTGAATCACTTACTGTAGCATTGCTGCTCTCTGTGTGTCTCTGTATTGAATCCATTCCTTACCTTCCATTTCTTGGGTTTATCTTGTCTTTGAGATATAACATAACTTCCAAAAAAGAAGCTGCACAAACGTGATGTCCGTGTCCTTTATCACCTTTAAGCACAACTACAACACCCTCTGCTGACAAAGGTTGGGACCTGAATATAAGCAGAAGTCGTTATGATTTTTTGGCATGACCAGCCCATTGGTACTGTGTAGGTAGTACTGCCCAGAAATCAGCCAACGATGCTGATGTTGCCAGATTAGAAAACCAGAGTTGTGTGTTGTCTTCCCTTTAATATGCATCTTTAAAGGAGAGCTCTTGCAGCAGTTTGCACAGCAGTTGTGATTGTGCCCCAAAAGTAACTTACATTTAATAGTTGGTGAATGTTTTGAAGATTCCCCCGAATGAAAGCGAGACAGGTGTTGTTTGCTATGACCTCTGCCTCAGGGGCTACATATGCCCCCCCCCCCCCCATATAAAAACAGCTTTAACTCATACCATATTCAGTTTTGCTAGTGAAAACATGCCCCTTACTATGAACCAAATAACCAGTAACTATAATGATGTAAACATGCTGAAAGGAGTGTAAGTGAAGACAGTAGATGGAGGCGTTGAATAAAAGTGACAGGAATTATAGAAAAGGGCAATAAGGACAGATACAAAGGGAAGGAGTATATGGGTGGGTGGATACATGGTATGCTACACAGCTAACACTGAACTGCAGGTATTCTGAAGGTAGGTTGTCTGTAGCTGATGCATTCGTTTCAGCTTTTTAAGTAACATTTTGATCATGGTTAAAAGAGGATCAAAGGAGAAGCCATTGTTACTTTTTAACTGAAGAGCTGTATTTTCATGATTGTCTGAATTTATTAGGGAGGTGGAATGGTTCTCTGTATTCCCATTAAAATCAGTAGCAGTTAGCAACTATTCCAAGGCAAACTGCCTTTTATTAAATGACAGATTGTCAAAATTCAATGTCCCTCCAAACCCAGAGGGAAACTCTATACAACCATGTCAATGGCTGCACAGAGGCTGCTGTACCTACCAGAAGTGAGCCCAGGACTAGCCCCAGGAACAAACCACCATGGTGGCATTCCAAATTCATCAAGATATGCAACAAAAGGAAAGAAAACGGGAACAATTAGGAAGGTAATTCCCAGAAAAAACTCTCATCAAACTAAATAGGCATCTAAGAGGGATAATTAGGCTGAGCAAAGAAAAGTCGGAGATTAAGGTATTCTTCCATTTGAAGATAACCACAAGCCATTTGTCAGCTATATTAGAAACCTAAAGAGGAGTAAACAATGATGTTCTGAGCTGGTTTTTAACTGTGCGACATCCACAGAGCCTGGTGATAGAGCAAATCTGTTAGCGGACAAATTAAGTTCCAACTTAAGCTGCTCTCACCACAACCATCCCCCCCCAAAAAAGCACCTCAAACATAATTACTCCAACTATAACTAAGGAACAAGTACTGACTGCACTCACTAAAGCTGAGAATATGACCTCAGTGAGCCCTAACATCTCAGGATACCTCCTGAGCAGTCTAAAATGCAACTTATCAGGAACCCTGGAGTCATTATTAAAGTATAGCCTTAAAACAGGCTCTGTGCCACACGAATAGAGGACTGTGATGGTCTTCCACCTTTATAAGGGAAACCTTCAACAGATTCTGGAAACTACAGACCCATTAGTCTGACTAGTCTTATTTGAAAAGCCATGGAAAGAATTATCATGGAAATTATCAGCAAGGACTTACGAAAATCCACACACTGACTCTAGCTCAGTTAGGCTTTGTCAAGGGAAGGTCATGCTTACTGAACTTGATGTACGTCTTTAAAAAGGTCACTAAGGCAACGGATGAGGGGTAAATGGTGCAAACTGCCTATCTGCACCTGGCTAAAGCATTTGATACAATATCCAGACTGAGCATTGGCAACAAACTTATGGAACTAGGTATAAATCCCTTTATAACACACTGGAGAGTTAGCTGGCTCACTAATAGGACACAGAAGGTTAGAATCAGTGAGGTCACCTCCACAAAAAGGCCAGTCAACCAGTGAAGTCCCCCAGGGCCCTGTGCTAGGTCCACTCTCCTTTGGCATCTACTTTTTTGGCTGTAAAAGCCAATGTCAAAGGCCTCTGGCTAATCAAGTTCAAAGTTTATTGCAAAGTGGAAGCAGTCATTGAATCCCCCAAAGATGAGAACACCCTTGAGGAAGGACTGATACAGCCAAACACTAGGTGCCAAAGCCATGGCTTAAAACTCAATATGAAGAAATGCATTATAGTACCTTTTAGAAAGCTGCCCAACCCAGGTAACTATGTCATCAATAAAACACCCCTATAAATTGATTCACTAGTCAGAGATCTGGGAGCTCATGTAGAAAGTAACCTAGCCTTTACCAACATATGTTAAAGGCAATAAAAGCAAATCAGCAAGCTATCCACACTGCTGAAGGAGACTCACAAACAAAGGATAACTAATACAAAAAGTATATATCTGAGTCAACCAACACGGTGTAGGCAAAAGAACTGCTGAACTACCAAAAAGTACAAAGCAACTGGTTTATTAAAAAGAGGTTAGTGCTTTTGCGGGGTTACTGCTTCTTCAGACCAAGTATAAAACACACATTGAATCATACATATTTAAAACACAGAATAACCAATCACATAAAATCATCAATAATAAACCAATCAAGCAAAATAAACTATTCCCAGTCACCGCCTCCTCAATAAGGGTGGCTTAAGGGAAACACCACTATTACGTCCTGGTTGTTCATATGCTTGTAGGGAGATGATCCATCTCAGCTTACACATTTCAGCAGTGTTATTAAAATCAACCCTTCTGATACTAGGATGTAGTAACTATAAAACCCTAAAATTAAAAGAACTATGTCCTGGAAATGACACAGCATGATTAGCTAAAGCATTAGCTAACACTTTATTAAGTATTTTTCCTCTGTTTATTTGCTAAGTTTTTCTGCTATTTTGAGCATTTTCTGGCTTGTTAAACTTGATTTCTGCATTAGTAACTGTATTTAGAGCACGACCTAGTGCTGTTTATTGAATTTCCTGTTTACACTTATTTTTAAAATCGTTTTTTTTTTCTCAAAACTTGCATTTTATCTGTCTTTGGCCTAGCACTCTTGTGTGGGGTCATTTACTGCACTGTTATAACTTGTTGATACTTGTGAACCTCTGCTATCTCTGAAAAAACAAAAAAACAAAAAAATCTTGCTTTTTTCCCACTTTTCTGAGATTTAAAAAAGTTCAGTTACAGGCTTGCTCTTCTTGAACTGTTTGTAAGTTTCTGTGAGGCCATTTTTTGCTTGGGCTAAAGGGAAGCCTCTCTGTTGATCAGTGGCAGTGAAAAACATCGAGCAGCCTGCCTGCCCCTGTGGGAGTGGTTACTGACTTGAAACTGTAGTTTTATTGGCCATTTTGGGTCAATTCCAAAACTCCTTCATCTTCCTCTCTTAAAACCTGGTTGCCTCGTGGTTTTGGCGTCTTTTCAGGCTTGTTGGCTGTTGGTGAAGCACCCACCAAGAGGATAAAATGCTGAGAGAAGAAAGGAGCCACTTTTGAGATTTTAAGTATTTTTCCTATGTTTATTTGCTAAGTTTTTCTGCATAGCCGCCTATTTTGAGCATTTTCTGGCTTGTTAAACTTGATTTCTGCTTTAGTAACTGTATTTAGAGCACAACCGAGAGCTTTTTACTGAATTTCCTGTTTGCACTTATTTTTAAAATCTTTTTTTTTCTCAAAACTTGCATTTTATCTGTCTTTGGCCTAGCAATCTTGTGTGGGGTCATTTACTGCACTGTTACAACTTGTTGATACTTGTGAACCTCTGCTATCTCTGAAAAAACAAAAAAACAAAAAAAATCTTGCTTTTTTCCCACTTTTCTGAGATTTAAAAAAGTTCAGTTACAGGCTTGCTGTTCTTGAACTGTTTGTAAGTTTCTGTGAGGCCATTTTTTGCTTGGGCTAAAGGGAAGTTTCTCTGTTGATCAGTGGCAGTGAAAAACATTGAGCAGCCTGCCTGCACCTGTGGGAGTGGTTACTGACTTGAAACTGTAGTTTTATTGGCCATTTTGGGTCAATTCCAAAACTCCTTCATCTTTTTCTCTTAAAACCCTCTTTTGCGCGGTTTTGCGTGTTTTTATGCATAGCGCAACAGCGGGCAGCGCCGCCTAATTGGGTTTAAACTATTCCTGGCTCCACAAAGTCTGCTCTTCGCTTTTTCCCTTAGAACTGCTCTATCTCTCAATTTAAACACCATATTCTCATTCTAAGGTCCTTCACTGGTCCAATTAAGTAATCCTACAAGTTAGCACTATTAAACCATAAGCACTACTTACTCTTATACTCTCTACGATTACCCTGTCCTCTATTAGTCCGTCTTAAATTCAGTTTCCCTATATTACTCTAGCATGTCCAAAGGTCAGTCAATGGTTTCCTCTCCAGTCCAGCTGGTGAATCTGGGAATTTTGAGGCAATGTTACAACTGTCTCATGTAAATGGACAACCCTCTCCTCCTCCAAACAGGTTCAAATATATGTGAGAGATGCAACTATTTAGCCAAACTGGAGGCTGAGCTCTCTCATCTCAAAACTGGTGTAACCAGTCAGGAGGAGAAGGTAACCTCACACAACACAATTCCAGTATCACATAGTCCCACCACATCAGTGAACCAAACACATAAATACACAAAAACATACTCGGAGGCTCTAAATAAAAATCTACCTAAGCAACAGAGACCTCCAAAGCAGACATCCAAGCAAACACTACCTCAAAACAAAACACACACAACACATAACCCACAATGTCAGTGTGCCAAGCAGCCGCAGCCCTTAAGGCTGAATAACACACCTGATACTATTGTAATAGGTGACTCTATTGTCAGACACACTGACGTCCCGCTCACCAGGCTGAATAAAGAGAAGGTCACGGTGAGCTGCCTGTCGGGTGCTAGGATCCACCACATAACGCCAAGCACTCAGGTCACTCCAAAGCAAATACAAATATGACTCAGTCATTGTACATGCTGGTGTGAATGACCTGAGACATACCTCCCTGGACTACATGAAAAGAGACATAGAGGAGCTCTCTGATCATGTAGCCCAGGCTGGTATGACCCTGACCTTGAGCAGCATCTTACCCTCACCTAGAATGATGCCACAGTACAAAGACAAAATGATCGATTTTAACAATTGGCTAAAATTTTGGTGTCATTCAAAGGGGATCCAGTGTCTGTCAGCCTGGGATGACATGCTCGACAAGCCACGTTGCTTCACTAGGGATGGCTTGCACCTGTCACCACTGGGCTTTCGGATATTGGCAATGGCTCTTGCCACCCCCATAGTGCCTTTTTTAGGCAAGGCTCAAAAGTCAAACCCACCCCCATAGACAGCACAAGGAACAAGAAACTAAGGGTAATGCTGCTCAATGCCAGAAGTCTTAACCTCAAGATGCACTCACTCGAAGCTCTCCTCAGTATGGAGAACATCGATATCTGTGCAGTGACAGAAATCTGGTTCAAGGCTCCAGAGAGCACCCCAGCACTACCAGGCTATACCTCATATCATGCTTTTCGGCCCCAAAACCCGGACCGAACCACAAAAGGAGGGAGAGTTTCCATATTTATCAAGGATATCCACACCTCCAGGTTAGTGGCATTGCATGAAGTATCAGAGACCATCCATGTGCAACTAACACTTGGCAAGACTGCTTTTCAGTTTATAGCATCCTACAGACCACCCTCTCAAAGTCAGGAATCCCACTCGGCTTTCCTGAAAACATTGGAGAACATGAAGATCTCTCCGAACACCATTATATTGGGTGACTTCAACTACCCAAACATTGACTGGGAGCACTACTCAAGCCCCAGCACCTTAGCCAAAGGTTCCTGGAAATTATAAACTCAAATGCTATGGAACAACTAGTCACCACTCCCACAAGAGGGGACAACATACTAGACCTGATCATTACCAACATGGGGACTCTATGCTCCACACCAGAAGTATATCCCTCATTGGTAAGATCAGACCATAAATTAATTTCAATGGATGTCCACATCCCGACCCCACCCCCAGCCCAGAAAACCACAGTGAAAAACTTCTCAAAAGCGAACTTCTCACTTCTCAAAACCGAAGTGGAATCCTTCAAGGCCCCAAGGCCAGTGGAAACTACGGCCCAAACTGCAGAATCCTATATAAACGCATTCTACGGACATCTCCAGGAATGCATGGATCATGCTATCCCAAACAAAACCAAGACCCAATCATCCAAAGGCAGGCGTCCAGTCTGGTGGACCCCTGCCATAAATAAACTGTACAACAGAAGGAGGAAGCTACTACATGATAGAGCAAAATCCCCAATAGGGAAGGCATCTCTGATCAGTACTAGCAAAAAATTACGATCCCTCATAAAATCCTCTAAGGCCAGCTTTGAGAGAAAAATTTCACAGGACACCAAAGACAATCATAAGGCTTTTTTCAGTTATGTTAGAAACCTGGGATGCAACTCCCAGACTTGTTCTGAGTTGATTCTAAATGACAAAAAATACACTGAACCCGCAGACATCGACAATATCCTGGCAGACAGGTTCAGTGCAAACTTCTCCACCCCCTCCCCCCCAAAAGAGCAAGTATCTATCCCGGCAGAGGGCTGCCTCCCAAACATCTCTGATGCTCAGGTGAAGGCTGCCCTCTCCAAAGCAAAAAACACTGCTTCTATGGGACCAGATGGCGTCCCAGGTTGCGTCCTACATGAACTCCAAGAGGAACTAATCCCTCAAATAAAACAGCTATACAATCTCAGCCTCACTACAGGATATGTGCCCACAGAATGGCGTACAGCAACAGTGGTCCCACTCCACAAAGGTGGAGCCTCTACAGACCCTGGAAACTATCACCCCATAAGCCTGACTAGCTTAGTCTGCAAGGCTATGGAGAGGATCATCATGGAGCTCATAAACAAAGACATTGGGGACCTACAGACACTAGATCCTACCCAGTTCGGCTTTGTCAAGGGCAGATCCTGCCTTTTAAACCTAGTTGACTTCTTTGAAACAGTCACCAAAGCCATAGATGAAGGGAAGGTAGTCCACACAGCCTATCTGGACCTTGCAAAGGCATTTGACACAATACCCCACTTGGGCATCATAGATAAGCTATCCAGCTTAAATATAAACCCCTATGTCACAAGATGGGTCGCAAACTAGCTCAAAGACAGAACCCACAGAGTGAGAGTTGCTGGAGCCATGTCAGATTCGAAACTGGTCACAAGTGGCATCCCACAGGGTTCTGTCCTGGGACCACTCTTGTTCGGTATATACTTTTCCGAGGTACAGGCAAATGTGGGAGGACTATGGCTCACCAAGTTCGCAGATGACTGCAAACTGGGTGCCATAATCAACTCTCCAGCTGACACAAACATCCTTCAAAAAGGTCTCACAGAGATAGATAACTGGTGCCAGTGCCATGGTTTAAAGCTAAATGCCAAAAAATGTATAGTCATACCCTTTGGCAAAAACAATGTGCCCACAAATTACCACATAGGCAGAAACCCATTAAGTACAGAGAAAGTTATTAGGGACCTGGGGACCCAAGTTGATAGCAGTCTCTCCTTTGAAAACCACATTGCCAAAGTGGATAGAAAGACCTTATACATAGCCCACCTCATCACGAAGGGTTTCACATCTAGATCAAGAGAGGTAATCGTGCCCCTTTATTCATCCCTCATCAGGCCCATCATAGAATACAATGCCCCTTTTGGGATGTACCTTACCCAACACCAGCAGCAATTAGAAAGACCCCAAAAGTATCTCACCAAGAGGATCAAGGGTCTCAAACAGATGCCATATGTTGCTCGGTTAAAAAAACGCCAGCTCTACTCAGTTGCATACCGCCTACTTCGAGGCGATCTATGCCTGACATACAAAGCTATGTCAAATCCAGAATTAATGGACATGCTCCACCTCAGTAAATCTAAATCCCTTAGAGCCACATGCTCGAGGGACTTGAACCTCAGCACAGAAATAAATAGAACTTGCTGGAGGGACAGTTTCATAACCCAGAGGCTTCCTTCGCTCTGGAATAGAATTCCAGTTCATGTGAGGCAGAGCACCTCACTGAATCTCTTCAAGAAGAATCTTGATAGGTGGATGGGGGATCGTAGGTTTGTCCCAGGGATTACTCCTGTGTCACTATTAGACAGAGGCACAGTAAACTAAACCTTAAAAAGGGCACAGTATACTCAAATCAAGGGGTGGCGTAAGCCATACAGAATCGGGCTAGGCTTATAATTGCCCCAGGGCAGATAGCCTAGTATGAACCTATGAACCTATGAACCTATGTATGTCCCCTAGATGTTCAAGTATTCTTTCCTTAAGTTGATGTGTGGTCTTACCCACATAAAATCCATCGCATGAGCAGCAGGTAGCAAGATACCCCAAGTTGCTGCTCCTACATGTTGCTACAAACGTAGGCGAAAAAACACGCCCTGTGACCGGATGTACAAAACATGGATTATTGGAAATAGATGAACATGCCTTACAGTTATAACATGGGAGAGTACCATGCTTCCCTGGTGGTACAGATAACAAGGATCTAGGCCCATAACATAAAAGCCTTTAGATCAGCATGTTATTCCTAAAAATACAGGAAGGGCATTCTCCCACTACTTGTCTCACCTTGTTGTCTGCCAGAAGGACAGACCAATTTCTTCTTATGATATTGCAATAAAATTGAATATTGCTGGAATACGTGAACACCTCCTTAGGAGATGGATTCATTCTAGTGTATCAGTCACCATTTGTGGTACGTTTGCTAGAAGAAAAATATGGAGCACCCCTACCATGTCGATCCTGAAAAATAGCCATCTTTGTATTAACTATCTGTGTCTGTGAATATCCTCTTTCAGCAAAGGCATGACTCATTCTGTGCACAGTTTCCTCAAACACAGAATCATTGGTACATAACCTAGAAGTTCTTAGGCACTGACCATTAAGTATGTTGGAAAAGATATGTGGGGGTGCATACTTGAGCGATGTAGGAGCCCATTCCTCCAGCAGGGTTTCCTATACATTCGGGTCTGTAAGGTACCATTAATGTCCTTCACAATAGTAACATCCAGAAAATCAATAGAAATAGAAGAATGAGTTAAAATAAACCTAAGGAAATCATAGGTACTTTCAAGATATTTAACAAAATTCAAAAGCTCTTCCACTTCACATCTTCATAGAAGAAAAAGGTCATCCACAAATCAGGCATAGTATCTGATAAGGCATCTATACCATACCACTGCACTCAGCCCTCATCAGACACATCATAGAGTGTAATGCCCCCTTTGATATATACTCAACTAGACACATGCAACAACTGGAATGTCTGCACAGCTTCTCTACAAAAAGAATACAGGGAGTAAACACAATGTCCTACATTGATGTCCTCAAAGCCCTATTTCTTTACTCAGTATAATACAGACTTCTGAGAGGTGGTATTTGCCTGGAATACAAGGCATCACTGTACCCTGTTTTGATGAACCTTTTTCATATCCACAAAACAAACAGCACCGGAACTACTAGATTAAAAGGCCTAGATTTTGCTTGTGAAATAAATAGGACATTTTGGGGAGACAGATATGTTTCTTAGAGAATTCCCATTCTCTGGAACATTCTCCCCATCCATGTAAAGCAGAAGTCGTCCCTGTCCCTTTTCAAGCGCAACTTGGACCAATGGATGGGGAATCAGAAATTCACCCCTTTTCTGGCACTTATGTATTTGTTGGACAGAGGCAGTCAATAAATCCCCCCTACATAAATTAAATTTGTGGGTCACATTTGGGTTGCACGACTAAGCTTATAAGGGACCCAGTGTTCATTAGTCTAGTGTACACCTTATCTAGTATGAAGTAGAAACTGGGAAATATGACTGAATAGAGGGAGTTGTTGTGGCAATTGAGATTAAATTCCAGGGTATCTCCAGGCTTAAATGATGGCATATCAATCAACTGTGTTTTAAAAATGAAGGCTGCAAATCTATAAAACACGTTTTGTTTGATACCTACTTGAATGCATTTTTGTAGATTTTTATTGGGTATGTACCTTTAAGTGTTTAGTTACACGATTTCTTGGTCAGATGACTTAGATCACATGGTTTATATGGCTATTTAAAGGTTTGTGCTGCACTGTATGTTTATATTCTGAAGACGTCTCTAATAAATGTGTGATGAAAGTGCTCAATTTCACAGGAAGACATTTGGTCAACATTCTTTTCATTTATGTATCTGTATAGTACCAGGATATGTACATTACTAATGCCAGGGTACGCATATTATTAACACCAGGGTATATATTTAAATAATACCAGGGTATGTATATGAATAATACCAGGGTAAGTATATGAATAGTACCAAGATATGCACATTACTAACAGCAAGGTATGCACATTAATAACACCAGGGTATACATTTGAATAATACCAGGGTATGTATATGAATAACACCAGGGTATATATTTAAATAATACCAGGGTATGTATATGAATAACACCAGGGTATACATTTGAATAATACCAGGGTATGTATATGAATAACACCAGGGTATATATTTAAATAATACCAGGGTATGTATATGAATAACACCAGGGTATATATTTAAATAATACCAGGGTATGTATATGAATAACACCAAGGTATATATTTAAATAATACCAGGGTATGTATATGAATAACACCAGGGTATATATTTTAATAATACCAGGGTATGTATATGAATAACACCAGGGTATATATTTAAATAATACCAGGGTATGTATATAAATAACACCAGGGTGTATATATATATATATATATATATATATATATATATATATATATATATATATATGAATAACACGAGGATGTGCACATGAATAGTGCTAGGGTATGTATATAAATAATAACAGGGAACGTATATGAATAGTGCCAGGGAGAATCTATGAAGGAAAAGCCAAAGTACTATTTCAATGCAATGAGAAATAAGCTTTTATAAGCCCAGTTCTGTCTAAGAAGTAATTTATAGCCTTAAACTTTGAATTTAGTCCATCTAGGTGGAATGTATAATTATATAAGGTATGTTCTATTCCTTGGGCAGTTTCCAATAGTGTAAGTTTTGTACACTGTTTACTGTTATATGTCGCTAGACATAACTGTTACCTGTAATACAGCCTGAATATGCTGGGTACACCAGTTACATGCTACAATGTGCACTTGGGATGGTTAGTGCTTCATCTGCAGCAGGATTCAGTGCTAATGAGAACAGCATCCTCAGTGATGCACATGGTTTCATGGCCTGGGTCTCCTTGGTCAGTCAGTGATGCACACAGGAGCATGGCCTGGGTCTCCTTGGTCAGTCAGTGATGCACACAGGAACATGGCCTGGGTCTCCTTGGTCAGTCAGTGATGCACACAGGAGCATGGCCTGGGTCTCCTTGGTCAGCCTGTGATGCACACAGGAACATGGCCTGGGTCTCCTTGGTCAGTCAGTGATACACACAGGAACATGGCCTGGGTCTCCTTGGTCAGTCAGTGATGCACACAGGAACATGGCCTGGGTCTCCTTGGTCAGTCAGTGATGCACACAGGAGCATGGCCTGGGTCTCCTTGGTCAGCCTGTGATGCACACAAGAACATGGCCTGGGTCTCCTTGGTCAGTCAGTGATACACACAGGAACATGGCCTGGGTATCTTTGGTCAGTCAGTGATGCACACAGGAACATGGCCTAGGTCTCCTTGGTCATACTGGAGCTAAACAGCAAAGGGCTGTGTGAGGAACAGGTGCAGTGGTAGGTGATGGACATACAGTGATGGCCAGTATCAGTAACATATGAACATGCAAGACTGCACTTCAGCATGAAAAGGAATCTGGCCTCCACGATGTTTGTGGCTAGGGGTCACAGCCAGACACTGTCAATGAAGCAGATCAGATCTTAGTTTACAATGGTGGCCATAATTTCACGTGAATGATTCCAGCAGATGAGACTAAAATATGTCTACCCACTGCTAGACAAGGTATGTAACATGTATGTATATGCATTTTGCCCATGTTCTTTGTCACACCTGTGACCTTCACTTACATGTGCATATACCCCAAATACATCAGTACAAGGGAAATCGGATGTTGAAAGTCATGCTACTGCCGATGGCATTACATGTGTGTGAAGTGCATGTTCCAATCTGGTACTCTTCATGCTTGGTTGCATGTAGATTTTATTTTTATTTATTTAACATTTGTTTACCAGGAAAGTCTGACTAGGATAGAACCTATTTTCAGTGGATGCACAGGGAGAAACACTCCAGATGCATGTCTTTGGAATGTGGGAGGAAACCGTAGCACCCTGAGGAAACTGGAACACCCATAGGAAACCCACGTGAATGCAGGGAGGACATGCATACTCCACACAGAAGGCACCCCAGCTGAGAATTGAACTGGAGTATCTCTTGCTGTGAGGCAACAATGCTAACCACTGAACCAGTGCACCACCCATATAGATCATTGTATGAGTTACATTGGTGTATAAGTGCCTGTCATCACTGGCTTCTTAGTGATTCAAAAAGGTTCTGACAAAGTACAAGACTGTTATAGTGTGTCAGTATATAATTAGACCATTATTTCATGTCTGTTTAGGGCATAATCTTAGGCTTCTCATGTTAATTGGTCATGATTGTTCTCCTGTTTTTCAGACATACTGAAAACAGCAGTTTCAGGGAACTGTGATCTCTTCCTGCATCCGGTACTGTTAGTGAAATGCCAGCAGGTTCAAGAGATAGAATGGGTGTTACTGAAATGCCAGCTGTGTGCATGTGGTCAGTACTGGCAGGTGTTTTAGACTTGCAAGGCACAGCTGATGAGACAGATGGCAAGATTGGCAGCTATTGCTTATGTACTTCCAGTGTTACCATGATAACCATTGTGGTATCTGGAATGGTGCAGTCTACAGAGACATAGCAGGATTTTCTGACTAATGTGTATGAGGGACGTGTACTGGGGGATAGCTGTTCCTGCTCACAGCACACTAATTTAGTAATCACTTCGGCTTGGGTTCTTAGGCAGTGCAAGTAGAAAGTGTCACCAATTGCAAATGATGCAGACAGAAATGTTGGGGGGCACAGAGGCATGATGCATCTGTGACACTGTAGCTGCCCTTATGAGTCCAGTAAGTACTTGTTTAGCCTGCTGTGGTAGAAACCACGGATGCAGTCCCTGCTGTCTTATGCATGCTTGCCATGTCCTTACAAGTGATGGTGCCGAGACATGCTATCCTGAAATGAGGATGACCAAGCAGGATCTGACACGTTGACATGACAGGATGACCAGTTGGTGAGCCTGGCATGTTGCCTTTATGCTGTGGCATGTGTCACTTGACCTAGTGTAGGCATGAGATAGAAATGTGAAAGTGGGAGAGCGGTGATAGAACTCTAGGTACCCACCATGTTTTCCTGTTATATATTGTGAAGCAGAGCACGCGTGCTGTACATCTGCGATGTTATCATGTCATGGAGCTAAATCACTGAACTCATTTCCTGCTGCAACCAAATCTAAAAATCTTCATGAAAAAACATTTAAAAATCTGCTTTTGTGATGCACGGGTCTGCTCTTGCACTACTGAAATGAATTTTGAAACTAACTTGTCCTAGACACCTCCTAAGTGCATAGTCGTACCTGTATCCTTTTTCATTTTTATTTGTTATTCTTCCTTACTTTACCAACCATCAGCTGACATCATAACTTCTGCTGAATGTAACTTGTTTACATAAACCACAGCCTATTACTAGGCCCCCATTGTAAATGCAAATCTTGTAAATGTTTTGAATATTATGTGATATAACCAATTTTCAGACTGTATGGCTGCCTTGAGATTCCTAAACTGTCACAAACTAGAATTATGAGTTATGTAGTTTTAAACAATGATGCAACTACTTTGGTCCTCAAAACTATGAGTCAGAAAGTGTGTACAAACTGTTTATCACTCTATAACTGTTTATAAACTGTTTTTTTTTTCCTCTCAATGCATGTTCACTGCTTTTTAAATGTATATATACTGTATGAACTATGTTTGTCATAAGTCTATATCACTTTGTCAAATCACTTCTAATCGAACCCCTATTTGTTTAACACCTGTTTATCGAAGACGTCAATCAGTGAAATTTTTCCTAGGGCAAACTAATGATAGGCCACCCTAAAGACCTTGAACAAAATAATAAAACTTAACATCAACTCAGGTGGGGGGCTTCACCCCCACACCCCCCAATGTGAGGGGCTGAACCTTCCACATCCCCTCAACTAAATATACCAACTCCAAGATTGCACTACAGTGGGGAAAGGGCAAATTACAGATGGTGGCCAACGATTGGTTTTTCCCTAGGAAAAACTTCAGTTAAAACTCCGTTCAATGATTAGCGGTTTCAGTTAAAAGGTTTTCAGTGAATAGGAGTTCAATCATCTGTGATTCAGCAAAGTGATATAGACCCGTCTGTATATTTGTCTATATGACCCAACTGATAACTGAAAAGGGTCATCAGATTATATTACTTACTCAGTTAATAAATGATAAATAGGCAGACAGACCAACAAACATGCACTTAATGGCCAAGAAAACATTTCATCGTATGTTTTGGTAGTGGCTTACATGCTTACATGTAAGTATGGCCTCAGCTGTAACAAATCATGACTGATGGACATCTGTAGAAGAGCTTCCACTGGGTCTTGTGACTTGCATAGTCTACTCTTGTCAGTTGTCATTCATACAACCACAACATGACACTTCGTTTTTGAGAATTCTCACTTTGCACTATTTGCGTTAAGCCTGTCTGGGGCTATCCAGGGGTTACTCACCATTTTTTCCTACCAAAAATATCACCTACATTGTATTGTGTTTTGGAAATTCTTTGCAATAAACTCTTTGTTGCATTTCGTCAAATAGCAGGTATTAATGCCGCTCAGAAATATCATTCATTATAATGAAATAAAGTTTAAAGAGTATTAATATTTGGGAATTTTATGGATTAGTACATTATTTACATTTCTGACAATGCTTGCACTAGGACAATTTTTTTATGAATTATTCACAAGAATACAAAGAAATCTTCAGTTTGTGGAAACTGGTCTTGTACCATCTTTAAGACTGGGTAAATATCAATTCTGAAATCCCCAGAGAAATAAACATCAGCTTCATGACAAAGTATCAACTCCTCTGTGATTGTTTCATCTAACTATAGCCACTAAAGAGTGATATATCATAGAAATGTAAATAGCATTCACAAGCCAAATATAAGTAAAAAGTGTTTGTTCAGGGGGCAAGCCTAGTTATACCCCAACACACCTAATAATTATATAGACTAACTCAAAGATCATTGCTGCTCAGGCTGCAGGAAAGATAGATCGCAGAAACATCACAGTCACAGAAGGAAACCTAGTAACTACACATCACTGACCACACATAAAACCATTGACCTCTCACAAACAAGCCTGACAACCACAAACACTTCCTGGTTTACCTATCTTAAGCACTGCCTTCTGGATATAGCTGTCATTCCATTTTATTTTGTGCAATGTTACAGCTCTTTCCAGCTTATGTAGTTCTGTTTCTATTTTAGCCCTAAAAAGATAAAGTAGCACCCATGCTTTCCAGAATTTCAGGCTCTCATTTTGTTCTCATTAAAAGATCAAGTGCAAATTTTTACTAACTTTGGTTTGCTATATAAACAATGCTTTTAACAACTCTTAGTTTTGAAAACTACCCTTTTAAGTTCCTCACAAATGTGTAACTGCTATGACAATGACCCTTCCCTAATTGCTTTGCATTAAGCATCACATGGAAACAGGATATACTCACAAAGTTGACTGTAAAAGCACTAATTAGTTAATTATTAATGTAAATGCAATTGTAAATCAATTACTTAATTACCAATCAATTAAATTAATGGTTTGTCACAAAATAACTGAGAAACTGAGACGTACTTATTTTTTGCCAAATTCCTAATTTAAAGTTTTTTGGAGCTTTTTTTGGAGCATTTATTCATGGGCCTCTTCTGAAAATGGGCTTCTACCCAATCTGACTTTCCTGGTAATCAAATGTTAATAAACAAGTAAAGAAATAAACAAATAAATAAATAAATAAATAAATAAATAAAAAGTTGGCAAAACACCTCTGACATGTGGAATGTCACATCTCTAGCACATTAAATATTAAATTACAAAGTGTAAGCCAAGCGAATGTGAATATCCTCTGAGCTGTAAAAGTTATTTAAAAGATCAGCAAGCCATGTTATCAGTAAAAGGTCTTCTTTACATTGATAATAGTATATTCGCACTGTAATATATTATAACGCACACAATTATAGAATTATGTTTTCCTCTAAAGTTTCACAGACAATTTTTTATGTCTTGGAAACTGTATAACCTAGATATACACTGTCAGAGAACTTTTGTTTAACCAGACTTGAGCTGTCTCATGACAGGACAAAATAAATTATTATAACAGTGTCCAATAAACAGTTCAAAGAAACCCACAAAAATCTGGCCTATCATCAAAAAAATCCTACAACCAGGACAACACTCACCAATTCTAAAGACAACATAGCCTCACAATTTAACATATACTTCACTGAATCCATACTAGCCATCACAAACAATAATTACTCTTCCCTTACCCAGACTCACATAGTACCCACACTAGATCCCAATAATGTCTCTTTCCAACCTGTCCAATAAACAGCATAAATATCTCAAAAGGCTTAAACCTACTACATTTGCTGCCAACTATCTACCTGCGGAAAATCTAAAAATCAGAAGCAATATCCTATCCAGTATCCAGATTAATAAACCAATCCATCTTAGAACAACAAGTCCCTAAAATTTGGAAAGTATCGCATGTCGTCCCACTACGTAAAGGTGGAAACTTAGCAGAATTAGCAAATTACTGGCCAATAGCTATACTATCATCCTTATCAAAAATACATGAGAGGTAAAATCCATTCACAAATCATGAACTATCTAATAACTAAATCTTCTATCTAACACTCAGCATGGTTCCGTCCTAATCATAGCCCTACCACCACCCTTGTTAACTTTACTAACATTATTAATCACCATCACAGTGATGACAATTTAGTTTCCTCAGAACTTAAACTTAGCCATTCTGCACTTACTTGGTTCCAGCAATATCTCACTGGACACAAGCAGGCTGTAAAATGGCAACACAATCTGTCTTCACTACTGCCTGTAACCTTGGGAGTTCCACAGGGATCTATGCTGGCCCCTCTCCTTTTTATTATCTTCACTAAGCATCTTCATATTGCCACCCCACTTGCCTCCATAGTTCAATATGTGGATAATCCCACCCTGATTTGTGCCACCCCAACAATGCAAAAACTCCAAAAAAATCACCCAGCAGTCATTTAATGCTATGGAATCTTGGCTGAACATTGCACAACTTATACTTAACCCTACCAAAACAAAACTCATGCTCTTCTGTCCAACTAGAGCTCCAGACCCCCACCCACCTTTCAGTGCATCATCATGAAAACATACAATTATTTCTCCAGTTTCCCAAACAAAATTACTTGGAGTGGTCATTGACCATAATATAAAATTCAACATACACATGTCACAGACCATAAAAAAAGTTCACAAAAAAATAGGAACCCTGTACAGAAATCACCACTTTTTAAACAAACCTTCAAAGGTCACTAAAGAACCCATCGTATCTCTGTACTAGTATATGCCTCACAAATTCTTACAAACATTAAGAAATCTGACCTAGCAAAACTCGAAACTTGCTATAATAAAATTGCAAAGTTCGTCATAGTAACACATTTTAGTCCCCATCATTGTTTGGCTTTAAAACAACTGTCTTAGCTTGAACTACCAAATCTACCTGCTTATAATCAACTCACCTTCACCCATCAAGTACTAAATCAACCAGAAAAAAATACCAGAACTTCAAAATGTAGTAATACGCTACTCCAATAACAGGGTATTGCATTCCATTAACAAATGATACCTGGGTAAATAGATTCAAACCTAACAATACAGCTGGAGATTCCCCTTTACTCCAACTGCATAACAAAAACTTGGAATTCCCTGCCATTAAATATCAGAACTACTAACACTTCCAAATTTAAAAAAAAAACTTCTCAAATCAAGGCAATTAAAGGAACACAACCTGTTATTTTTTATTTGAATAGTATACCCCTATGAAGCATATGTATATTTTTTTTACCTACAATCACAGTACTGCTGTTCTTTGTATCCTATCTAGACTATATTATTGTATCAGTGAAATGTATAACATGGATTTTCATTCTGTACTTGTATCTGAGATTGAATCAATATTTGTATCTGTATGTTGTAGATGTATCTTACAGTTATTTATAAATGTGGAGCTTTTCTCCCTGGGCCTCCACTGAAAAAGGACATTTGTCCAGTCAGACTTTCCCAGTAAAGAAATGTAAAATAAAACAAATAAGTAATTAAATAAATAATACTTATTAAAATATTTACAGAATTATAAACAATTCTTATTTGCATAATTAACAATGTAAATAACATTGAATATCTTTCAAGGTATACACCTAACAATGCAAATATCAGTTTCAGTTTTCTGCAACATCATCTAAAACTCCACCTGACACCTTGCAATAGACTGTGAATCCCTAGGTTTTGGAAATATTAATGTGCTTCTGGAGACAGTGCATATTAATAATTACTAGTAAATAGCTGTCCGTATCTACAGTGTAGTGTACAATAAATGAACAGGGCAATGTATTTTTCTTTCTTCCACCATGAGATCCCCTCTCAGCAGCCTGCAGGAGACTAAATACAGAGATAGAGCCTTTAGTTAATCCGTGTAGGATGGGTATATATGGCCTGAATTCTCCTGGTGAGAAACCTGTACTTGCGGCTAAGTGGCTAAGGGGATAGACTTGAAATTCATTGGTGTTTCTCCATGTAGGTTTAAATCCTGCTGATTACAAAAGTCCTTGGGGACTTGTGGTTGGCACAGGAGTTAAGCTGTTTACCTCATAAACACAGGGTACAGGGTTTGATTCTTACTTTTGGGATGGGAAGTTTGGTAGATTAGTACAGACCTATGAACCTATGACATTTCACAATACAAGTTCATAGGCTTTTACTAGGCTAACAACCACTAGGGCTCTTACAAGCTTAGCTGCTCACCCCAAACTATTTAATTCCCAAGTATCATACAGGAGAGCATGTTAGTAGGCAGGTAGCTAAGGATTTCTAGGGGAGCTAGTTAAGCTAATACTTTTCTTATTGATGGCTTATGTTCATAAGGAACATGGGAGCTAGACCAGGGTAAATTTACAATTTTCCATCCAATTGTTAAAATTTTGTTTGAATAAGGTCAGTGGTGAACTCTGTTATGCATGGCTGGGGATCCTATTTCATAGTGCAGGGATCATTTGGGACACATATCTGTCCATGGATGGGGATCCTATTTCATAGTGCGGGGATTCTTTGGGACACATATCTGTCTCTCTGGCATGTTCTGTTTATGTTACAATTGGAGTTCAGATCCATGCATCTAGTGTTTCTGGTCATGCTTGTTTTGCTCATGAGCAACAGATCCATCAGAGCATGGTTTGAGGATGCCCTGTAAGCCAGGCAAAGATGCCCTTTCAGCAGCCTGTAGGAGGAGGCAGAGTCTTTAGGCAATAAGTGTAGGAGAGGATATACATGCCCTGAATTCTCCAGGTGAGAAACCTTTGTGGAACTTCCAACTGTTGCAAGAGTCTAGTTAGATACATGCTAAAAGGGCATATGGTATTCAATGACAGGTCTGATAAGGGCTGAGTAAAGTGGTACTATAACTTCATTGCTCTTCAATTTTTCCCTTGGAGCTAGACAAACTTTCAACTTAAGCACTCAAACCATTAATTTCACAGCCCAGCACTTGCTCAAAACTCATAGCAAGCACTAATTAACCCTAGCACTAGATCCCCTATACTGTCCAGAAGGACAAGGCTCTCTATTCGTCCCTACCAGCTAATCAGTAAAATAGCTCACTTTACCTATTCAGGCATGTCAAAAAGGCAGTTTCAGGTGTACTCTCCAGTCCAACTGGTGAATCTGGGCATTTTGAGGCAATGTTACAACTGCCTCATGTACAGAGACAACCATCTCCTCCTACCACAAACACTAATATATGCGAGAGATGCAGTTATACAGCCAAACTGGAGGCAAAGCTCTCTCAACCCAAGACTAGAACTGACAGTCAGGAGGAGAAGGAAAATACTTGCAACACACCACCAGTCTCACATATACCTACTAAACCAACACTGGCAAATAACACACATAAATACACGAAAACATACTCGGAGGCTCTAAATAAAAATCTGCAAAAGCAACAGAGACCTCCAAAGCAGACACACCCAAGCAACCTCCACACCCTATCACAAACCATGAAACACATACTTCACATAATCAGTGAGCCACGCAATCACAGCCCTTAAGGCAAAATAACATACCCAACACTAGTAATAAGTGACTCTGCAGTCAGGCACACTCATGTCCCACTAACTAGGCTGGACAAAGAGAAGGTTACAGTTAGCTGCCTGTCAGGTGCCAGGATCCGCCACATAGCACAAGCACTCAGGTCACTCCAGAACAAGTACAAATACAACTCTGTCATTGTCCATGTTGGTGTGAATGACCTGAGACATTCCTCCCTGGACTACATGAAAAGAGACATGGAAGAGCTCTCTGATCACATAGCCAAGGCCAGTATAACCCTGACCTTGAGTAGCATCCTGCCCTCACCAAGAAAGATGCCACAGTATAAAGAAAAAATTATCAATTTCAACAATTGGCTAAGTTTCTGGAGTCATTCAAAGAGGATCCAGTATCTGTCCACCTGGGATGTCATGCTCGATAAGCCACGCTGCTTCACAAGAGATGGCTTGCACCTGTCACCCTTAGGCTTTCGAATACTGGCCAAGGCTTTTGCCGCCCCCATAGTGCCTTTTTTAGGCAAGGCTCAAAAGACAAACCCACCACCATAAATAGCACAGTTAACCAAAAACTGAGGGTAATGCTACTCAACATCAGAAGTCTAAACCTCAAAATGCATGCACTCGAGGCACTCCTCAGTATGGAGAACATTGATATCTGTGCAGTAACAGAAACCTGGTTTAAGGATCCAGAGAGCACCCCAGCACTGCCAGGCTATAACTCATACCATACCTTTCGGCCACAGAACCCGGACCGAAACACAAAAGGTGGGGGTGTATCTATATTCTTTAAGGATACCCGCACCTCCAGGTTAGTGGCACAGCACAATGCCTCAGAAATCATTCATGTGCAACTAACAATGGGAAAAACTGCAATTCAAATTGTAGCTTGCTACAGATCACCCACCATGACCCAGGACCCCCATTCCGCATTTCTGGAGACACTGGAAAATATGAAGGTCCTATCAAATGCCCTAATATTGTGTGATTTCTATTACCCAAACATTAACTTGGAGAACTACTCAAGTACTAACTCCCTTGCCCAACGCTTCCTAGAATTTATAAACTCGAATGTCCTGGATCAACTGGTCAACACCCCCACCAGAGGTGACAACATATTGGACCTGGTCATCACCAACATGGGCGACCGGTGTCCTACACCTGAGGTCAAACTCTCGCTGGTTAGATCAGACCATAAACTAATCACTCTGGATATCCACCTTCTGCCCCCACCCCCAATCAAGGAAACCACCATGAAAAACTTTTCAAAAGCAAACTTCACGTTACTTAAGACCGAGGTGGAAAGGTTCACATCCCCCAAGCTAAAGGACAATGCTGTCCAAGCTGCTGAATCCCTTACAAATGCACTCTATGAGCACCTTCAAGAATGCATGGATCATGCTATCCCAAGCAAAACCAAGACTCACTCCTCTAAGAAAACAAAACCAGTCTGGTGGACCCCTGCCATAAACAAGCTATACAACAGATGGAGGAAACTAGTGCAGAAAGGAGTAAAATCCCAAGAAGGAAAGACATCCCTGATCAGTATCAGCAAGAAACTACGATCCCTCATAAAATCATCCAAGGCTAGCTTCGAAAGAAAAATTTCCAAGGACTCCAAAGATAACCACAAAGCATTTTTTAGCTCAGTCAAGAACCTAAGTGGAAACTCTCAGATCTGCTCTGAGTTAGTGCAGAATGGCACAAAATACAGTGAACTGACTGATATTGCCAACATTCTGGCAGACAGGTTTCATGCAAACTTCACCCCCTAAAGGGCCCATAACCATATCAGAAGAATGTAGTGCCCCAAAATCACTGACACACAGGTTAAAGCAGCTCTATCCAAATCCAAAAATACAGCTTCAATGGGACCAGATGGTGTCCCAGGCTGTGTCTTACATGAGCTCCAAAATGAACTAATCCCTCACCTAAACACGCTGTTCAAACTCAGCCTCTCTACAGGCTATGTACCCATAGAGTGGTGCACAGCAACAGTTATCCCACTCCACAAAGGTGGAGTCACAACAGACCCCAAGAACTATCGTCCTATAAGCCTGACTAGCCTTGTCTGCAAGGCAATGGAGTGCATCATCATGGAATTCATTAACAGAGACATTGGGAACCTTAAACATTGTCTCCTACCCAGTTTGGCTTTGTTAAGGGCAGATCATGCCTCCTAAACCTGGTGGACTTCTTTGAGACAGTTACCAAGGCTTTAGACGAGGGAAGGGAGGTCCACACAGCCTACCTAGACCTTGCAAAGGCTTTCGGTACCATTCCCCATTCTGGTATTATAGACAAGTTCACCAACCTAAACATAAACCCCTATGTCACGAGATGGGTTGCCAGTTGGCTCACGGATAGAACCCACGCGGTGAGAGTTGCAGGCTCTAGGTCTGACTCTAAACCAGTTAAAAGTGGTGTCCCTCAGGGCTCAGTCCTGGGACCCCTCCTGTTCAGTATATACTTCTCAGAGGTACAGGCAAGCACAGGAGGACTATGGGTGACAAAATTCACAGACGACTGCAAACCGGGGGCCATAATTGACTCTCTAGCTGATACAGACATCCTCCACAAGGGTCTCATTGATATGGATACCTGGTGTCAAATTCATGGCCTCAAGCTAAATGCCAAAAAGTGCATAGTCATCCCCTTTGGAAAAAACAAAGTACCCATGAACTACCACATACGTGGTAGTCCCCTAAATACAGAAAATGTAATAACGGATCTGGGGACCCAAGTAGATAGTAATCTCTCCTTTGATAATCAAATTGCCAAGGTGGTTAGAAAATCCTTTTATGTGGCCCACCTAATCACAAAAGGGTTTGCATCTAGAACAAAAGAGGTTATTGTGCCCCTCTACTGATCACTCATCAGACCCATCATAGAGTACAATGCCCCATTTGGGATGTACCATACAAGACACCTGCAACAGCTGGAAAGACCACAGAAGTACCTCACCAAGAGGATTACTGGCCTCAAACATATGCACTATGCAGCTCGACTGAAGAAAATCCAGCTGTACTCGGTTGCATACCACTTACTCAGAGATGATCTCTGCCTGACATACAAGGCCATGTCCAACCCAGAATTGATTGACATGCTCCACCTAAAAAAAAAAAACAAATCCCCAAGAGCCACATACTCTAGGGATCTAAGCCTCACCACAACAATAAATAGGATGTCCTGGAGGGATAGATTCCTGTCCCAGAGACTCCCCATGCTTTGGAACAGGATTCCAATCTACATTATGTAGATCCCCTCACTAACACTCCTCAAGAGAAACCCTGATGAGTGGGTGGGAAACATAAAATTTAACCCAAGGATCACTGCAGTGGCTCTGCTGGACAGAGGCACAGGGAACTAATGGCTCTGCTAGACAGAGGCACAGGGAACTAATCTAAGAGGGCAGTGAAAGCCAACACATTCTGGCTAGGCTTATAGATGCCCTCGGGCAGATAGCCCAGTACTTACCTATGAACCTATGAACCTATGAACTGGATTCCATAGCTTTACTTATAAGCTGAGCAACATGGAATAACTTCCTTATTATCTTAGCTACATGTTGGTCTAAGACCAGATTCCTATTTACATATATTCTGAGATCCCTTAATACTGATTTGACTCTTAGGAGTGTTTTATTAATGGAGTGATTAACTAGCATTGACAGTTTCCCAAAGGGCATTAAAAGAATGTTTGGCACTGATTTTTAGGCCATGGCATTGGCAGCAGTCATTTGGTTTTCTTATTAAATTGCTACATATTGGTCAAAAGTCAGATTGCTGTCTAACATGCTCTTAAGTAAAATGGAGGTCTGTCAGTTAAGAAAATATGAATGTGAATACAAAAACATGACTAACAAGTGACAAACAGGGATTAATATCTTCACTGCAAATAATCCTAGATTAATGATCTAAGAGTCAATTTGTTACTTACACCCTGCCTTTTCTTAAACTGTGTATTTTAAATGATAAAGTACTTAGGTATGGAAGGCAAACCTCAAAAAAGAGTTTAGGTCACATAAGGAACTATGGTTGCTGAATGCAAGTATAAAAAAATGCGCTATAAGCATGAATGATTATGTGACTGATTTACAATTGCACATGAGCACTCAATGCATATGAACACTCTTTTGTGGAAAACCAAAGTTACAAAACAAAATTTGCACTTGATCTTTAAGCTCTGCCTTTATGACCTTCAACAGTCCCATCTCCTTACTGAAGATTTGTTTGGCATTTGTCTCCAACCATGACTAGTTTTGACCTGGAAACTTTGTTACTGTCCTTGGCTACCAACTAAATCTTCTCAACAGACTGTTGACAATGTTGGAAATCTCACCTAACAATGTTGGATGTCTCACCTAGTAATGTTGATATCTTACTAATACATGTATTTATGTCCTGTGTTTTTTTTCAGAGGCAAGGTTAATTACTTCACTGTAAATATTTTTTCAACTATGCATGCAAATAACACTTCTAACTTTTCCAATGGTTTATGTGAAAATATTTTCTGATATTTTTGCATAATAATCACAAAGCATTTTTTGAATTCTAGTCCATTTTAAGCTTCAGTTTTATCATTTCTGGAATAAAAAAAATAATTTTATAGTTTGATTTGTATTATAACTTTCTTAGTATATTGGGTCTCCTTCTGTGTCTTCTTCCATTTTTGTCTTACTTTTATCATTATCATTTTGTACATATTTTGATCCAAAATTTCCATCTTACAAGTTGTATTTGCTGTTCTGCTTATATTTGGCATTTCTTCACTTGTAAGGTTGTTCAGGATAATGCCTATCATTACATCTTTGATGACCATTCTACTTAAATCAGCACTTTACTTTTGTATAATGTTTTGCCTTATTGAAAGCATACTTGATTTTTATAACAGTTTATCATTATCGTTTTGTACATATTTTGATCCAAAATTTCCATCTTACAAGTTGTATTTGCTGTTCTGCTTATATCTGGCATTTCTTCACTTGTAAGGTTGTTCAGGATAATGCCTATCATTACATCTTTGATGACCATTCTACTTAAATCAGCACTTTACTTTTGTATAATGTTTTGCCTTATTGAAAGCATACTTGATTTTTATAACAGTTTATCATTATCATTTTGTACATATTTTGATCCAAAATTTCCATCTTACAAGTTGTATTTGCTGTTCTGCTTATATTTGGCATTTCTTCACTTGTAAGGTTGTTCAGGATAATGCCTATCATTACATCTTTGATGACCATTCTACTTAAATCAGCACTTTACTTTTGTATAATGTTTTGCCTTATTGAAAGCATACTTGATTTTTATAACAGTTTATCATTATCATTTTGTACATATTTTGATCCAAAATTTCCATCTTACAAGTTGTATTTGCTGTTCTGCTTATATTTGGCATTTCTTCACTTGTAAGGTTGTTCAGGATAATGCCTATCATTACATCTTTGATGACCATTCTACTTAAATCAGCACTTTACTTTTGTATAATGTTTTGCCTTATTGAAAGCATACTTGATTTTTATAACAGTTTATCATTATCGTTTTGTACATATTTTGATCCAAAATTTCCATCTTACAAGTTGCATTTGCTGTTCTGCTTATATTTGGCATTTCTTCACTTGTAAGGTTGTTCAGGATAATGCCTATCATTACATCTTTGATGACCATTCTACTTAAATCAGCACTTTACTTTTGTATAATGTTTTGCCTTATTGAAAGCATACTTGATTTTTATAACAGTTTATCATTATCATTTTGTACATATTTTGATCCAAAATTTCCATCTTACAAGTTGTATTTGCTGTTCTGCTTATATTTGGCATTTCTTCACTTGTAAGGTTGTTCAGGATAATGCCTATCATTACATCTTTGATGACCATTCTACTTAAATCAGCACTTTACTTTTGTATAATGTTTTGCCTTACTGAAAGCATACTTGATTTTTATAACAGTTTATCATTATCGTTTTGTACATATTTTGATCCAAAATTTCCATCTTACAAGTTGCATTTGCTGTTCTGCTTATATTTGGCATTTCTTCACTTGTAAGGTTGTTCAGGATAATGCCTATCATTACATCTTTGATGACCATTCTACTTAAATCAGCACTTTACTTTTGTATAATGTTTTGCCTTATTGAAAGCATACTTGATTTTTATAACAGTTTATCATTATCATTTTGTACATATTTTGATCCAAAATTTCCATCTTACAAGTTGTATTTGCTGTTCTGCTTATATTTGGCATTTCTTCACTTGTAAGGTTGTTCAGGATAATGCCTATCATTACATCTTTGATGACCATTCTACTTAAATCAGCACTTTACTTTTGTATAATGTTTTGCCTTATTGAAAGCATACTTGATTTTTATAACAGTTTATCATTATCATTTTGTACATATTTTGATCCAAAATTTCCATCTTACAAGTTGTATTTGCTGTTCTGCTTATAGTTGGCATTTCTTCACTTATAAGGTTGTTCGGGATAATGCCCATCATTACATCTTTGATGACCATTCTACTTAAATCAGCACTTTACTTTTGTATAATGTTTTGCCTTATTGAAAGCATACTTGATATTTATAACAGTTTATCATTATCGTTTTGTACATATTTTGATCCAAAATTTCCATCTTACAAGTTGTATTTGCTGTTCTGCTTATATTTGGCATTTCTTCACTTGTAAGGTTGTTCAGGATAATGCCTATCATTACATCTTTGATGACCATTCTACTTAAATCAGCACTTTACTTTTGTATAATGTTTTGCCTTATTGAAAGCATACTTGATTTTTATAACAGTTTATCATTATCATTTTGTACATATTTTGATCCAAAATTTCCATCTTACAAGTTGTATTTGCTGTTCTGCTTATATTTGGCATTTCTTCACTTGTAAGGTTGTTCAGGATAATGCCTATCATTACATCTTTGATGACCATTCTACTTAAATCAGCACTTTACTTTTGTATAATGTTTTGCCTTATTGAAAGCATACTTGATTTTTATAACAGTTTATTGATATTCTATTAATGGCAAATGCATACTTTCCTGTAACTTTAATGTATCTTGGGTTGGTATTTGCATAAATGATGTTACAGTTACTCCTTGGACCAGATTCAAATCTTTTATAGAGAGCAGTCTATTTTGTATGATTCACATGATATGTTGCATACAGGTTGCTGTCTTAATATATTTTTATGTGCCCTTCTTGTAATGACAGTATTCAGATGGTCTACACAGCTCTGTGATATACACTGCAGCTTACTTACTATTATGGAATCTGAGGTACCTTGCAATTACCAAAGTGTCAGACTCAAATACTGAAGTTAAATTTCTTTTATTTTTTGTAATTTTTTATTCAGTTTTTAACAGCAATCATAATATAGCAAAGCAACCATATTATTAAAACATAACAAATAGAAACTATTTACAATCACCCATACCAAGGTTTTTGTTAAAAATTAATACAAATATCATTAGCATTTTTCAAGTTAATCACTCAACGTTTTTCATGCCACATATTGGCGTGTGATATTAGGTGTTCTCATCTTAATGGTTAATTCTTTTTTTGCATTTTTTTTGCTAAATTAATAAATTCAAAAAATAATTTAATATTTGTACATTTCCAATTTAAAGTAATATGTTTCCTTGCAATTGCTAAAACTGACCATACAAGAGACACTCGTGTTCTTGGAATAACTTATGGAACTGGAGCATTAAACAATATTAATTAATTTATTATAAATTTATCTGAGCACAACACTTAAAACATTTTTTAAATTGCTTCCAAAATGGAGATATTATTTTACATTCTAGAATCATGTGTAGCCAGTCTACATCTATATTCTCACCACATCTCCAACAGATTTGATATTTTATTTATTATTGCAAACTTATGAGGAGTTATAAAAGATCTATGCAAATATTTCCAAGTAAACAAATTTCAGTACAGTAAATGTTTTGTTTATAAATTTAAATAATAATGTTTTATTTTTATCAGAAAGCACATCATTATTAATTCTTCTAGAGTAATTCCAAAATTTTACTTTTACAAAGGAACAATCCGTTCTTAATATCCTATAAGTTTTTGATGAATATGATATATCTTTACTCATATTACTGTTGATGCTAAATAAAAATTCTGATATTTTGAGACATTCTTTACAAGAGAGTCTAACATCAATTTTAATTTATCATTTACAGAATCTCTACAGCTTTGTAGACTTAACCAGTTATTCTGCTTTAAATTATATCTGACTAATAAATGCTGTTGTTGTTTTTATTTCAGCTTTTCATGGTTAGGGGTCACCACAGCGGAACTCCGGTCTGCTAATAATTGGCAGTTGATTTTTAAATATTCCGCTGAATGTGTTTTATTACCATTTATAAACTGATGCCAAAATATCAAACTAATATCTTTAAAATCTAACATAGGTTCATAGGTTCATAGGTTCATAGGTTCATACTAGACTATCTGCCCTAGGGCATTTATAAGCCTAGCCAGAGTGTGTGTGGCTTTCACCACCCCTTAGGATGAGAATACTATACCCATTAGATTGCTGTGCCTCTGTCCAGCAGTGATACAGAGATGATTCCTGGGGTAAACCTACGATCTCCCATCCACTCGTCTAGATTTCTCTTGAACAGAGTCAGTGAGGGGCTCTGCCTCACATGGACTGGGATTCTGTTCCATAGTGTAAGGAGTCTCTGGGTGATGAATCTGTCCCTCCAGCACGTCCTATTTATATCCGTGTTGAGGTTTAAGTCTCTTGCTCTCGTGGCTCTGCTGGATTTGGATTTTTTTGAGGTGGAGCATGTCCATTAATTCCGGTTTGGACATGGCCTTGTATGTCAGGCACAGATCACCTCTGAGCAGACGGTATGCGACTGAATAGAGCTGGAGTTTCTTCAGTTGGGCATCGTATGACATATGTTTGAGCCCCTTTATCCTTTTGGTGAGGAACTTTTGGGGTCTTTCCAACTGCTGCAGGTGTCGGGTAAGGTACATTCCGAATGGGGCGTTGTACTCAATCATTGGTCTGATAAGTGAAAAGTACAGGGGTACAATGACCTCTCCTGATCTGGATGTGAATCCCTTCATGATCAGGTGGGCAATGTAGAAGGTCTTCCTAACCACTTTGGCAATGTGAGTGTCAAAAGAGAGGTTACTGTCAACTTGGGTCCCCAGGTCCCTGATAACTTCTTCCGTGTTTAATGGATTACCACCTATGTGGTAATTAGGGGTTACCTTGTTTTTCCCAAAGGGTATGACTATACATTTTTGGCATTTAGCTTAAGGCCATGGCTCTGGCACCAGTTATCCATTTCTATGAGACCTTTCTGGAGGATGTCTGTGTCTGATGGAGTGTCAATTATGGTGCCCAGTTTGCAGTCATCTGCAAATTTTGTCAGCCACAATCCCCCTATGTTTGCCTGCACTTCAGAAAAATAAATGCCGAACAAGAGGGGGCCCAGGACTGAGCCCTGTGGGACACCACTCATGACCGGCTTAGAGTCTGACATGGCACCAGCAACTCTAACCCTGTGTGTTCTGTCCTTGAGCCAGTTTTCAACCCATCTTGTGACATATGGGTTTACATCTAAGCTGGTGAGCTTTTCTATGATGCCCGAGTGGGGTATTGTGTCGAACGCTTTTGCTAGGTCAAGGTAGGCTGTGTGAACTGCCTTACCCTCATCAATGGCCTTAGTGACTGTTTCAAAAAAGTTGACCAAGTTCAAGAGGCAGGATCTGCCCTTGACAAAGCCAAATTGGGTAGCATCCAGTGTCTGTAGGTCCCCAATGTCTTTATTTATGAGTTCCATTATGATCCTCTCCATAGCTTTGCAGACAAGGCTCGTCAAGCTTATGGGGTGGTAATTTTCAGGGTCCGTAGAAGCACCGCCTTTGTGGACTGGGACCACAGTTGCCGTATGCCACTCTTTGGGTACGTATCCTGTAGTAAGGCTAAGATTAAACAGCAGCTTTATGTGTGGGTTTAGTTCCTCATTGAGTTCATGTAGCACACAGCCGGGGACACCGTCCGGTCCCATTGATGCTGTGTTTTTTGCTTTAGAGAGAGCAGCTCTCACCTGGGCATCTGAGATGTTTGGGAAGCTAGACTCTGGTGGGATAGATATTTCTCCTTTTGGGGGGGAGGGAGGGGAGAAATTTGCACTGAACCTGTCTGCCAGTATGTTGGCAATGTCTGTGGGTTCAGTGATCTTTTTATCATTTTGGACTAATTCTGAGCATATCTGGGAGTTTCCACCCAGGTTTCTAACATAGCTAAAGAAGGCTTTATGATTGTCTTTTGTGTCATTAGCAATTTTTCTCTCAAAGTTGGCCTTGGATGATTTTATGAGTGATTGTAGTTTTTTGCTAGTATTGATCAAAGATGCCTTCCCATTTAGGGATTTTGCTCTGTCATGTAGTAGCTTTCTCCTCTTGTTGTAGAGTTTGTTTATGGCTGGAGTCCACCAGACCAGGCGCCTGCCTTTGGTGGAAAGGGTCTTGATTTTATTAGGGATTGCTTGATCCATACATTCCTGGAGGTGCTCGTAGAAGGCATTTGTAAGGGTTTCAGCAGCGTGGCTTGTGGTTTCCACTGGCTCGGGGGCCTTGAAGGATACCACTCCAGTCTTAAGAAGTGTGAAGTTTGCTTTTGAGAAGTTCTTCACTGTGGTCTTTTTTGCTGGGGGTGGGGGCAGGATGTAGATCTCCAGTGAGATTAATTTATGGTCTGATCTCACCAATGAGGGATATACTTCCGGTGTGGAGCATTTTGTCCCCATGTTTGTGATGATCAGATCTAGTATATTTTCTCCTCTTGTGGGAAAGGTGACTAGTTGTTCCATAGCATTTGAGTTTATGAACTCAAGGAACCTTTGGGCTAGGGTGTTGGGGCTTGAGTAATGTTCCCAGTCTATGTTTGGGTAGTTGAAGTCACCCAATATGATGGTGTTTGGAGAGACATTCATACTCTCCAGTGTCTTCAGGAAGGCTGTGTGGGTTTCCTGAGTTTGAGAAGGTGGTCTGTAGCATGTTACAAACTGTAGGGCAGTTTTACCTATGGTTAATTGCACCTGGATGGTCTCCGATGCTTCATGCATTGCCACTAACCTAGAGGTGTGGGTATCCTTTATGAGTATGGATACTCCCCCTCCTTTTGTGGTTCGGTCTGGATTTTGGGGCCGGAACGCATGATATGAGGTATAACCTGATAGTGCTGGGGTGCTCTCAGGAGCCTTGAACCAGGTTTCAGTCACAGCACAGACATTGATGTTCTCCATACTGAGGAGGGCTTTGAGGGCGTGCATCTTGAGGTTTAGACTTCTGGCATTGAGCAGTATTACCCTTAGTTGTTTTCTAGGGCGGTAGGTTTATCATTTGAGCCTTGCCTAAAAAAGGCACTATGGGGGTGGCAAGAGCCTTTGCCAATATCCGGAAGCCCAGGGGTGACAGGTGCAAGCCGTCCCTTGCGAAGCAGCATGGCTTGTCAAGCATGTCATCCCAGGCAGACAGACATTGGATCCCCTTAGAATGACACCAGTAATTAAGCCAATTATTAAAGCTGATCATTTTGTCTCTGTATTGTGGCATCATTCTTGGTGAGGGTAGGATACTGCTCAGGGTCAGGGTAATTTTTCATAGGTTATGAGTTATTAGACAATCAATGGTGAATGGTATGGGAAATAGTAAGAATTTTTTTTATTTTATAATTATTATTTAGATAGTTTTTAAACATTGATAAAATATAATTAATCAAAGAGATGGGGAAGCATTTATTTTCACTACTCAAACAGTAGTCTTTTAATAGCCAATAAAATGTATTATGTATAATTTATATACATGGATCAACCACTAATTTATTATTACTTAAAAATATTTTTTTCTTGGATTAACTTCCATTTAAAATCATATGAATTATTTAACCATGAGCTATAATTTGAATACTAGCTGCTTTTATATACAGATCAAAATTAATACCACCTTCTTCCCAGCTTTTTATATGTCATTCCAATGAAAACTTAGGTTTATTGGGGAACCATAAACATTTAATTAACATAGAATTTATTTAAAAAAAAAAAACTTTTATTGGGAGATAAGAATAAAGACAGAAAATAAAACAAAATTTTTGGTAATATAGTTTTATTAACAAAAGCCTATCTTTCACAGTGAAAATTGTTTAGACCAATTTGAAATAGTTCTATAATCTTATTAGTCATATTTGTGTAATTTACTAATAATAGTTCTTTACTACTTGAAGTTATAGTAACTCCCAAATATTTAATTTGATTATTATCCCAATTAAAATTATTATACTTTTTTAGAACTGAATTTAGATTTTACTAATTAACAATGTATTGGTTTTGTTATGATTGAATTGCAATCCAGAAATATTTTCAAAACATTCTGTGGCTTTAATTATATGTTTAAATGATGAGAAACATTACCAATAGTTAATAATATATCATATGCAAATAATTGTATTTTAGAATAGTAATCCCTGTCTATTGAAAAACATTTATGTTTTTATCAGATCTAATATGACTTGCAAATAGTTCAATACCAAGTGTGAATAACAATGGAGAAAGTGAGCATCCTTGTTTTGTACCATTTAAATTTTTAAATGATTTAGACAAGAAAAAAACAATGTTAATAAATGTGGATCCATCATTATATAACATCTTCTTTAAATTAATAAACTCTACAGAAAAACTTATACTGTTTAAGAACTTTAAACAAATAACTTAAATTTATAGAATCAAATGCTTTATCCGACTCTAAACTTATAATTGAAAGCTCTTTTTTATTAGAAAAATCTATCAACGTGTTAAGTCTAATAATGTTATCATACATTCTCCTGTTTAATACAATGTCTGTTTGATCATTGTTAATAATTCCAGCCAAAATATTATTTAATCTCTTTGCCAGTATTAACATAAACATTTTTTAATCTACATTTAGAAGTGAAATAGGATGATATGAAGAACATAATTTACGGTCTTTATCTTATTTTGGTATTGGTGAAAGAAGTGATAATCTCCAAGATGGAGTTACACTTTATGTATATTTAATATCATTGAATACTTTCAACAAAATCTTTAATACATTTTCTGGTAATAATTTGTAGAGTTCAGGAATTACTCCATCTAAACCTGGGTTTTTATTAATTTTAATATTTTTCATTTGATCTTTGATTTCCTTAAGTGAAAAAGTTTTATCAATAATATTTCTTTGCTCTTTGGTTATCTTATAGGTATTTTTTTCTTTTAGGAAGTTCACAAGACTAATACTATTTATCAAGTTATTATTATTTATTTATTTATTTAACATTTGTTGACCGGGAAAGTCCGACTAGGTTCCACAGAGCCTGTTTTCAGTGGAGGCCCGGGGAGAAATGCTCCAGATGCATGTCTTTGGAATGTGGGAGGAAACCGGTGTACCCGGAGGAAACCCACACGAACACAGGGAGAACATGCAAAGTCCACACAGAAGGCAACCCAACTGAGAATCGAACCGGAGAACCTCTTGCTGTGAGGTGACAACATTAACCGCTGCACCACTGTGCTGCCCAATAATTATTATTATTTATTTGGTCATAATGATAGCTAAAACATTCCAATATATCTGGTAGATCAGTAACTGTTTTATTTTTCCTTTCATGGTTTGAAATTTCCTTAATTTGATTTAATTTATTCATTTTTTGATCTAATGGCTAATCTGTGTAGGCTTTTAGGATTTATTGAATATGATTGCAATTTTATTTTTTTCATGGTTTATAGAAATCGTATGATTAAGAATATCCACATATTTTTGATTTAATATTTTTAATTCTAAATTATAATTTTGATCAGTGGATCATTTGGTTTAATTTTACGCTTTAAAATATTTATATTATTTGTAATTCCTTCAATTCTGTATCCCATTCCCTTCTTTTACACGTATACCAGTTTTTAATTTTACCATTCAAATATGCTTTCAGAGCATCCCAAAGAATACTCTTGGTAACTTTTCCATTATTGTTAAACTCTAAAAGGGTTTTAATTTCTTTAAAAAAAAACAGTCTTTAAAACCCTTAATGTTTTATTATATACGCAGGAAGTCTTTTACATAATATTAGGTTAGTAGACGTCATTGTGAGATTAAAAGTAATTGCATTATGGCCAGTGAGTGGACAGGAAATAATGAATACATCTTCGGTTTTAGAATAAAAAATAAATTGTCTTGTTAATAATGTGCCGGTAATCCTACAGATACAGCAATTTATTTTTTATTCTGTTTTCTGACAGTTATTTGCTTTTGCTGTGCTGCTTTTTGCTAATCTTCAGTTTTAGAGTACAAGTTATTAGAGACAAAACGCTTGTCTGTATTGGTTTGAGTGCCCAATCTATAAGAGTAATGTGTATAATTAAGAGATTAAGATAGTCTTAAATCATGTGTTTCCCAAATTCATTGTATTAATGAAGTCATTAAAATGATTTCCAACTGATGATAATCTGAGTTTTCTATTAGTAGTAGTAGTAGTGTCAATTACATTAAAATCTGTCATTATAATTACTTCATCCTTCATATTTATAATATGTAAATACTTTTAGAAACTTTTGCTCCAATTCCAGGTATCTAATAGAAGTTATCAAATGTATAATACTTTTTTTCCCAATTTATATTACCACCAAACTTAACATCCCATTCTTATCTGAATAGGAATCAATTACTTTTGCATGTTCAATAAATTTTTCCATAATATAAGCATTGCTTTTTTTCTTATTCTGAAGTGAGACCCAACTAGACTAGAACAATCTTTTAAAAATTTTCTATCCACATCAAGCAGGAGTGTTTCCTGCAAAAAAAAAAAAAAAAAAAAAAAAAAAATAATATATATATATATATATATATATATATATATATATATATATATATATCCACTTTATGAAGTTTCAGATATTTCAATAGACTACATCTTTTTACTGGGTTATTTAAACATTAATGTACAATGACATACATTTACAACCTGCCATTTATATTAGACAAAGCTTTTAATATGACATAAGACAGAAAATAGATGAGAACATTTCTTTTTATAACAAGACTTGACAGGCTGCTTCTATGTCAATGTTAATATTAATTTTAAATTATAAATTCAAACTCAGTATTAGTTCAAACATATTAAATTTAATTCAGTATATGTACCTATCATAACTCAATATGTTTAAAAACTGTAAAACTATCTTGTTAAATAACATCAATATTATTCTATATTTACAGAATCCTAATAGTTAAATAAGAATATATTATTAAATCCCCTCGAATAACATCTAGTCTTAATTAATATACATATATATATATATATATATATATATATATATATATATATATATATATATATATATATATATAGGTTTACAACACTGTGTGTGATCGTGTGTGTGTGTAAATCAGGTAGTAGAACCATTACTGTGAGTACTATATTGTCAAACCTTACAATAGGAAACAGCCACTCTAGCAAGCTTTGACAGTGTAGTGCAGATCGCACTATATTGGGGATTGGAAAATGTACCCTTTCTTCAGTGTAGTGCAATCTCGGAGTTTGTATATATAAGTAGGCGGGATCTGTGGGGCACAGCCCCTCCACATGGGGGGTGTAGGGGGGCTTGCCCCACTGCAAAACATGTTAAAATATGTTTAGCAGCTATGAGCATTTCAGTAAAGTTAAACTGTTCGACATTCAACTTCACTGAAACGCTCAGTTTGGCATTTACTGTGGTCGGTGTTGTAATTTCAAAACATTTTCTTTGGATATCTGTACTTTCTGCCACAGTAGTGTTGAACATGTGATGGTAAACCATATGAATAATATAGCTTTTACCTTTACAATCTCTGGTATGACCAATATGAAACATATAGGCATATTTCTTTCACAGTTCCATTTGCCAAAACCTCTTTTTAGCTATTCATACAATTTTAGGTTTAAGTTAATCATAAAATACTATTATCAAGTCCTGAATTACCCTTTGTGAGTAATACATAGTCTTATTGACATCACAAAACCATGTTGATAGGACCCATCTTGTTCAAAGATACTATTTTCTGGTTTTATTACTTTGAATTATGTTACTTCCAGAATACCTGCAACCAAAATCACGGGGAGCTTTGTATTTATTTTGATATAAAACGATAATGAAATAATCTCAGCCTATAACATAAGCATATAATACTAAGAGTGCCCTATATCATAACTTTGTTATATCTCTATGTCTAAAACTATGAACCTGAACTGAAACAGAAAAATGAAACATTAAAGTACTAATGAATCAGATCATAACAGACACAAATAATTAAAGCTTAACTATGCTTTACCAAAAAAAAAAAAAGAAAGAAAAAAAAAAAATATATATATATATGGGTCTAACTGATAACACTGACATGCCAAAACACCAACAACGAAATAACCGACATGAAAAAAATGAAAAAAATAAAAGAGCAAAAACACAAAACTTCACATGCTCAACAAACCAAAATCCCGACAATCAACAAAACAAATACCTTTCCTGAAAAACACACACACAACACAAGCACACCAAAAACCTTACAAACCTACACTAAACCTTACATACACAACTATCTATGCACTAACCTTAACCCAAACCCTAACCCTAAGGTCGATCACTATTGCACACTTACCTTACCCGCACCCTAACCTTAACTCACTTAACCCGCCCCTAAACCTAAACTCCATCACTATTGCACAATTACCTTACCCGCACCCTGATCCTAATGTCCGTCCCTATCGCACACTTACCTTAACATGGTGTTCTCAGCGTCGGGATTCTCAACTGTCGGTCTTCTCCATTGTCGATCTTCTGGTGTCGGTGATCTGCGATTTTGGCGTTTTCAGGTAGACCTATATATATATATATATATATATATATATATATATATATATATATATATGTGTGTGTGTGTGTCTACTTCACTTCACCTAAAACTCATTTGACCGACTTTCATTTCACCGAGACCAAATCACCTCAAGTTCACTTCACCTAAAACTCATTTGACTGACTGTTATTTCACCTACAGCTTACAATGCTGAATTTCAAAATACTACATTTTAAACCATAGACATGCACACTTACAACACCAATGACTAACTCTTACCAGAACTCAAACACTACTTACTTACCCTCTTAACAGAAATCAGACAATATAAAACCAAATTAGATAAAGGGCTATGCCCCCACCCCCCTAAATATATATATATATATATATATATATATATATATATATATATATATATATATATATACTAAATCCAGGATGCCTTACAGTATTCTACACACTGCCACTACTAAAATTTGGAAGTGAAAGTCGGTCAAATGAGTTTTAGGTGAAGTGAAGTAAACCCATATATAGATATATATATATATATATATATATATATATATATATATATATATATATATATATATATATATATATATATATATATATATATATATATATATATATATATATATCAACCTCTTTATAACCAATACATATAACACATATTTAGACACCAATGTAATACTAGTTATATACTTCAAATATGTACAATCTACTATTCTACTATTTGTCATGCTTAATGATGTATTGTAATTTGAGTGTAAGGCAAATTAAACACAATTATGTAATAAATCATATATATATATATATATATATATATATATATATATATATATATAGTTCCCCTTCGCAAGATCGAATGGATGGAAGCTTGAAATTCATAATCTCAAGACCAGAATCTCGAACTTCCATTCACTCAAAATTGTGAATGGGAGCCTTAGGTTTAAAAATATAAAAAGTTAACTTACCTTATTGCAGGGGGCCAGGTCCCCCTGTACCCTAGCAGTTTAAATGTGAATGTTCCATGACCACACTATAGCGGAGGAATGGAAACTCTTCTGTTTTCCACTTACGCATATAGCGCGGAATGGGAGATTTTCCTTTCCTTCACTAAGTGCAATCTCAGAGTAGGTATATTTAAGTGGAGGGGTGTAGGGGTGCAGTGGGCCAAAGCCCCCCTGCTAAAACATTTGAAAGGTGTTATTTTTTTTTACCCTTTCATATGTTTGAGTTTCTCTAAATTCGAGATTCTGGTTTCGAGTTTATGACTTTCGAGTTTAGAGAAATTCGATCATATGAAGGGGAACCATATATATATAAACTGCTATTGATGCACATAACATAAACAAAAAGCATCAAAACGAGCTATATAGAGTATCAGAATGAATGAAAAAAGCTATATTTCTAACTAATTATGTTAGGAAACAAGTATCAAAATTATTACTATATAGTCTGTTCTTCTTATATCAAGTATATGACTGTATCCACCTACCAATGCATTTATTTTGATATTATTTTTATACTCAGTAAATACCTCTAAGCATTGCATTATTTACAATTAAAAACTTAATTTTCTATATTTCACAATTATAAATATGGGTACAGAATAGCATAATATAGTATTATCTATCATATAACTTACTTGTCATAAATATTACTCTGAAGCTCAATTCATTTTTACTGTATGCATTATTTACTATGCATATTTTAAGACCTCCTTTACTAACTTACTATTTTTTGACTCATGTATATATTTTTTTATTTATGGGAAGCCTCTAAAAAACAAATTGCATATGTGTAGTACCAAATTTTAACTGACATGACAAAAAGCACAGTAAAGTTAGTATAGTTCAAGCAGATTCAAACATACATTCTTACATTGTTAAACACATTTATATAATTCTTTATAAAAGAACTAAAGATATTTAAGTGTTTCATTTAGAGTGTAAAATCTTTTTTAATAACTTTTTTACAATAAAACATTATATTCAGTATTCACCTTTATTAATATAGTCTTCATCTCTGCCTCAGCAATCGTGTGAAAGTATTTCCTGTTTCATAGGAAGTTTAAAGGTCAAAGAGTTCTTCCTGAAGCTGCAGCAAGTCTAATACATCATTGTGGAGCTTCTGTGAATGAGAAACAGTTTGAGACTTGTTCCAAGGTTTAAAAATGACCCAAATAAGCTTTGAGTAGTAGAAACATTTATTAGCTTCACTTTTAGAGTTGTAAAATTCTCATGACTGTCTGGCAAGCTACAGAAGTATAGAAAGCTATTCCAAATGGACTTTTACACGAAAAAGTGGTAGAAAAGCTGTTCCATAAAAAAGACAAGCTTAGCTCTCATTTAGCATTAAAATCACTGAAGGAAGCAGGTTTGCTCTTCTATACAAGCCATATAATCTTTTAAATAAACAGATATTTAGCAGGAGAGAAGAAAAAACAGAGAGAGAGAGAGAGAAAAGTAAGAAAGGAAAGAAAAACAGTCACACTGCACCTTTCACACATTATGAAAATGGCAATGTTACAGAGCTTGCCTTTCATTAAATACTTAATATCTATGTATTGTTAGTAAAGAACTAATATGTTATACTCTTTTAATTATACTATACAGTAATGGTACATTTTAAACTATTATTTGAATGAGAATATTACATTTACCCTGAGCGGAATTAATCCCCTAACTTATATTCATGTTAAATAAATAACTAAAAATGAAAACATTATCTGGGTGAACAAATAAAAAAACATGTATTTCATTTCAGATGATATTTTTATTTAGAAGTTAATAAGCAAAAACATATGCTAAGAATTTACAACGTGCCCATTATATGTTCAGTCATTTGTTTCTCATTTTTTATTTTGCTTTTCTTTTAAATTCTATTAATTTCTTATGGCTTGCCTCTTTAAACTTGTCAGTGCCCATTCCATATCTTCAGTTTTGTCAAGCAGTTTCTTCTTTTGTACAAAATTCACTGCTTCATTTAGAGTGTTAAATGTCTTTTGTCTCTCAGGTAAGAAAATCTTTATTTTTAGCTGGGAACACAATCTGAGCTCTGATGTTTACTTTCTTTAAGCTTTTAATGATAGGAACACATGCCTTTCTTTAGTCCTCTCAGAAGTAGAATAATCATTATCAAATCTTATGGAGCTGTCTCTTATTTTTATAGGTGAGTTAGTCTAGGCTGTCTTCAGGACTAAGTCTTTGCCCTGATGTGACATAAATTTAACTATAATTGATCTAGGAGAAGGTGGATTGTTTTTAGTGGTGTTTTTGAGAGAGATCTATATTCATCTCTCAGTGAGAGAGCTGAATAAGAGAGCTTCAGGTAAATTTAGAGACTTAGGAAGCCAGATATTTAAGAACAAAATCATGTTGTCTCCTTCTTTCTTTTCTGGTATTCTGTAGATTTTAATGTTATTTTTTTTTTCTTGACCTACTCTCCAAGTCTTCTATTTTTTTCTTTAAGTTTTATTTATTTATTTTACATTTGTTGGCTGGGCTAGTCTAGCTGGATACATGAGTAGAGGCCCAGGGAGATAAGCTCCAAGCATTAGTAAATTATAAAAAAGATTACAATAGTTAAAAATGACTAAATTCAAATACAAAGAAATTACAAAAAGATTTAAGAGAATCAAAACAATTTTTCTGTGAATAATAGCTCGCAGGCTGTGCAAGGTTTAAAACACAATTGAGTACAAGGACACTCAGAATTCTGAAGTAATGATTAGTAGGTCTGAGAAAGAGAAAGAGAGAGCAGAAGGAGGCAAGAATCACAAGGGCGAGAATAAGGTTAGATTCTATTGATTAAAGCTGCAGAGGGGACAAAGGTTGGAAGGAAGGGGTATAGGAAAAAGAGCATTAAGGGGGAAAAGGTAGGGTTTAGTCTGGTTTAGAACAGGGACAAAGCCAATGAAATTTCAGATGTTCTTTGAGATGTTTCTTGAAGAGTGGTGTGGTAAGAGAGACGTGAGTGTACTAGGAAGATTGTTCCAGATTTTACCCACAATGTTAGTAAAAAGTGAGTCCCCAGCTTTATTGTTTGATTTAATATTGGAGATTAATAGCTTATTTGCTGAGCGAAGTGTTGCAAGATTTCTATATGGGGAGATCAGGTTAGAGAGGATTGGGGTATTGTTTGGGTGATGAAGAATATTATGTGAGATAAGCAGTTGCTTATACAGTAGATGGTTTTGTAGTTCTGACCATCCAAGCTGTTTAAGGTTGTGACAGTGGTGGGTTCTGAAAGGGGTGGCAGTGACAAATCTAGCTATGTTATTATAGCTGGTTTCAAGCTTGCTTAGATTGTGTTTTGATAGATTGATGTATATGGCGGAAGCATAGAATAGAGTAGAAGTTAGGTGAGTTTGGGCAATGGAGGTTTTAGCTAGTGGTGTGAGGAAGGGTTTGATTCTATACAGAGAGCCTAGTTTTTTATTGACAGTCTGTATAGTATTGTTGATATGTTCGTCGAAGCTGAGGTTATTATCTAAGGTTATGCCCAGTAGACGTGTGGTAGTGTCAGGGGAAATAGTAGTTCCATTGTTAGAGATAATTATGAAGTGCAACTCTGGTGACTTTTGAGTGGGGGCAAAAAGTAATAATTTAGTTTTTTTTAGGGTTAAGGAGGAGGTAGTGATGGGTGAACCAATTTTCAATGGTGTTAAAAACTGCTTGAGTAAGGGTCTGAAGAGAGATTGATGACTTAGCAGTACAGTTTAAAGTAGAATCATCAGCGTATTGTATGCATGTGGCTTGAGGAACAACAGTATTTAGATCATTAATAAAGATGGAAAATAGAAGAGGGCCGAGGATAGAGCCTTGAGGGACTCCAATGTTAACAGGAAGGGGTGTGGAGAGATTATTGTCCCAGAGCACTGCTTGTTGTCTATTTTTTAGATAGGATGTAAACCAAAGTATTCCTTGTGGGTCAAGAGATTGGGCTTTTAGGACATTGATTAGTAAGTCATGGTTAACCATATCAAAGGCTTTTGATAGGTCAATGAATAGTGCAGAAGATAGAGAGTTATTATTTCGATTCTTGTAAATACAGTCAATAAAAGATAGAAGAGCGGTAGTTGTACTATGAAAGGACCTGAAGCCGTGCTGACAGTTGGCAAGTAAGTTATTGTGGAGCAGATGTTGTAGTAGTTGATGGTGAATACATTTTTCCATTATTTTGGCTAATGGAGAGAGTAATGCAATTGGTCAGAAGTTGGAGATATCAGTGGATTTGCCTCCTTTATGTAAGGGGATTATATGGGAGACTTTCCATATGGATGGGATGTTACCTTCTATGATTGTTCGGTTTATAAGGATGGATATGGGATATGCTATGACTTTGGAAGCTATTTGAAGGTATTCTGCTGGTAGGTGGTCGGCAGAGGGGGTGCAAGGTTTGAGTTTTTGAAGGAGTTTGCAGATAAAGGATGTTGGCACAGGTTGTATATGGAAGGGAGGCACTGAACTGTTAGTGTTTTGTAAAGTGCTGGGGGAAATGGGAGATATTGTGTTTGCAAGAGTTTGTATAGTTTCTGTGAAGTAATTATTAAAGGCATCAGCTATTTGCAATGGGTTATTATGGGTAACTGAAGATGGGGCTGGAGTTTTGGCATGTCCTGGATGGAGAAGTTTATTAATGCCTGACCAAAACTTTTTAGGGTTATTTGGGTGTGATTGTTGAAGGTGGAGATAGTAGTTTTTCTTGTCTAAGATAATGTCATTTTTGGTTGCATTTCTTAGCTGTTTGAAATATAGGTGGTCAGCAGAGCTCTTAGTGGCTCTCCATCCGGCCCATATTTTGTTCCGAAGGAGTATTTTGTCCTTTGTTTGTTTTGTGAGCCATGGGGCTGTTTTAGTCCTACCTCAGGAAGAGCGAAGGGGGACATGGAGATCTAGGATTTGTAGGAACTTGGTATTAAAGTAAGAAACTGCTTCATCTAGATTGAGTTGTTTCAGAGGTGACCAGTTACAGGCCTTTAGTTCATTCTGAAAGCTCTCTGCTTTAAAGTGTTTTTTGGAATGATAGGTTATAAATGTGTTATTAATAGGTGTATGAGCCTTATATTTTGTTATATAGGTAAGAACATGGTCACTAAGGTCATCTGGAAATGTTCCTGAAGTATAGGTTTCAGGATGACTATTTATAAATATCCAGTCAAGAGTAGCTTCTTTATTATTAGGTTTGTGGATTCTTGTGGGGGTGTTTATTATTTGAGTGAAGCCATAAAGATTTATGTGGGTGTTAGGATTAGGAGAGTTACAGGTAGTCCAGTCAATGTTAAAATCACCTAGTACAATAGTTTCTTGAGGTAGTAGGGTGGAAAGGCTACTAAGAATCTTTTCAAGAGTGTTAATATTATTTCCTGGAGGGATGTAGGTGCAGATTATATAAATAGATTTAGATTTATTAAGTTGGAGTTTAATGGTAAGGGTTTCTGCATTGGTATTAGAGGGGAGTAACACATTAAAGCATGAAACTAGAAGTTCAGATTTGTATAAGATAGCTACACCTCCACCCTTCTTGGTGGTACGGTCACATCTTAGGATGTTATATCTAGGTGGGGTTATTTCTAGGTCATGAGTAGAGGGTTTCAACCAAGTTTCTGTAAGGCAAAGGATATCAAATGCATGCACTTGTAAGAGGGCATGCAGTTGAGTAAGTTTATTGTTAATGCTACGGATGTTGAGTTGAGCTATTCTAAGAGAATTGCCTAGTTTTATAGAGGTAGAGACACAATTAGTTGTTTTGTTTTGTGGGTTATTGTAGTTCAAGATTTTGTTTGAGAATAAATTCAATGTGGTTCTTATTTTCAGACACTCTCCCATCCTTGGTATTCACTGCTTCTTCAATTGCTGTTATTTGAAGTGACTGTTGATTAATCACCTCATTTAATAACTCCATCTGTTTCTTATTTTCGTCTTTAAAATTATCCATGTTTACCTCCAGTTTATCTGTTTTTAATGCAATACCCTGGATACTGGTTAGTATAGACTGCAGTTCTTTTTTCATTATAAATTCTTGTGTAGTTCCTTTTGAGTGAGTCATTGTAATAATGAAGCAAGGAGCTGTTCTGACAGGAAATACTAACAGAAAAATCACCAGCTAGATGTTCTTATAGATAACTGCTTAATTATTAATCTTCCAGTGGAAAAAAGACTTTAAAATTATTTTTTTATAAAAATCCTGTCAGAATAAATCAAAATAAGCAGAGCAAAGTTTCAGTGTTAAATGTTCTCCATCTTGGCCTATACAATTCCTTTGAATGACTTTAAAGATGGTTTTCCTGGTACTATCAAACTGTATAACATTCTGCTTGATCGTACACCTTTTGCATTTAGCAGTACTACAGTTCTTCTCTTATTTGAAACATCATTAATTGCATAAAGCAGTTTTATAAATTTCTGTGTGTTCTCTTATAATCTAAAAAGTCACAGTAATATTAACATGCTCAGCCATGATAAAACGGTGCATGTTCAGCATTATACATTTTCATTAACTTAATTGTTTAAGATCTTCCTAACACTGTTTGATGTATTCATGGTACATCAAAAGACACATTTACAAAATGTTTTTTTTTTCAGAATACTGATAGTCCATTTTCATTTAATAAACCACAGTAAGAGGTTCTCTGGTTCTATTCTTGGCTGGGGTGCCTTCTGTGTGGAGTCTGCATGTTCTGCTTGCATTCATGTGGGTTTCCTCGGGGTACTCTGCTTTCCTCCCACATTACAAAGACGTGCATCTGGAGCATTTCTCCCTGGGCCTCTGCTGAAAATTGGCTTTGTTCCAAATCAGACTTTCCCGGTTAACAAATGATAAATAAATAAATAAATAAATAGTTAAAACACTGCTTCATTGTTCCAAAAAGGGGCCACTGATGTGTTTCTTTGACAGAAGTTTTGCAGTTTTATATTTGTAGCATTCTGAATATCTGTGCACACTGGAACCAAAACATTGTTTTGCCTTGTCTTTAAAATCAACTGTATGTATTATAAATTGTACTGAAAAAATCATTTAGTAATATAAATGCTTTCATCATATTATGCAGGCAAATCACTCCTAGCCTCTTATTGTTGTCTTATTCAGGCAACCACCATTACAAAGTTTTATTCTCATCTGGTACATCATAATTTCTTTTTCACCGATTATGGCTGAACTCTACAGCTATTTCTAAATCAGAGCTAGGTCTTGCATGAATTAGCAACTGCATTACCAGTAAATAACAAACACATGAAAAAGGACAATAGATTTGACTTTTGTTCACTGCTTCGAGCATTACAATGATGAACCCAAAGGGACACCTGTCTACCTGTTCAACTGAACCTCACTGTACATACACTACAGAAAAAAATTATATTTGATGAGTTTTATAATTTCAGCAGTGCTTTTGAAATTTTCATGGTGTAAAACTTTTCATCAAGTGTTAGATTACCCTGCATCTGCAGCTTGTTCTGAAAATGATGTGGCACTGTCAAATCACATGCTGTAGCAAATAGGATGGGTAGGTTGTCTTGATAGTTCATGTTGAGCCTAATAAATTGGTCATAGAACTGTCTAGAGGCAATTTTCAGCTAGGAAGCAAAGATGAAAGTAAGGTCCAGATGACCATACAATCATAAAATAATAGGAGAATATTATGGGTTGTAATCCTGTGGGTGATAACAAAAACAGTCACTGACAAAGTAGAAACAAAGAGCCCTGGGGATTCACGGGGTAACTTGCTGACAATAAGATAGGGAGTTCTCCATTCTAACTTTGAAGAACTATTGAGTGACATAACTATGCATCTTTTGGAGACATGGGTAACAGATGACAACATGTTAATTCATGAAGTCAGTGGGGTTTAGTGAATCAAATGCTTCAGTAAAGTCAATAAAGATTCTATTAGTCTGTTTCTTTTAATGCATACAGGCGAGACTGTGTCTAAAGGTAAGATTTTTGGACTCCGAACATGCAACTCTTTCTACAACTTTGTTAGTGTTAAACTTGGGAAAGAAGAGACGTGGTATCATGATATCAGGAGCAGAAGGGTCTGATGCGGAGCTGTCTGTGCCCTCTTTATGTTCTTTGTTATGGAAGTAACTTCAACAGTTGCAAATATGCCCTGTAATAATGCCAGAATGATCATAAGGGTGATAGAGTAATTGTAGAATGATAGCCGTAATAATTTCATATTTAGACAGAACAATCTAGATGTTGCTGTTTTGAATGTTTTGATGGTCATTCTAACCACATTTCAAGTTATCTTTCTCGGTAAAGAGAGCAAGCCAGAGAAAAGTTGAAATACAGGTTTTTCTTGATGGGCAGGTGGGTGAGTTGGGCCCTTTTAGAGATTTTTACCTGAAAGACTCTGTGTAACTTTAATATACCATGTTCATTTTGTCAGCTAATGCTCCAAAAATTATTTTTTTCCTCAGCATCACAACTTCTTTTTTATTACTTGCCTGTGTGCCTCTGACATTTCCTCTTTAATCTATACCAGAAACTTCTTGCAGATTCTATACCCAGTTTTATTTCAGTTTCTTATACTGTAGATTATTCCTAAATACACCCACCATTGCAAAAGACCACTCACTTTTTGTAAGTAGTTGTTGCCAATTCCGTTTTTTTTTGTCTGTTTCTTTTCAGGTTTAGCAGTTCAGTTCTCAATTACACAAACAAAACACTCCAATCCCTACAAGCTCTCTTTACCCAGAAGAATGCTGATGTCTGTGCAGTCACTGAAACATGGTTTAAAGCTTCAGAGAGCACACCAGCAGTGCTAGGTTATAATGCCTTCCAAACATTTAGATCAGCTACTACACAGAAAGGGAATAAATGTGGAGGTGTCTCTATTTACTGTAAAATATACCTGAAGACCCGTCAAACAGGACAATGCACTTGAGCTTCTCCATGTTCATATCACCATAGGCAGAATCTAATACCACTTCCTTGCAAGCATAAGTCCCCCCTCTATGACCCAGGAAACCCATACCATGTATTTAAACTTGTTGGAAACACTCACCATCCAACCCAATAGCATATTCATGTGTGACTTTAATTACCCAACTATTAATTAGGAATCCTATACAACACAGGCACAGACATTCCTGGATTTTGTAAACACAAAGTCCCTGGACCAGATTGTCAGTACACTAACCAGGAATGCAGCCATACTGGATTGGATCCTCTCTGGCAAGGCCAGACAACAAAATGGTCTCCTTTGAAGTAAAAATAAAACATGGAACCTCAGCTAACTCTGAAATATTCAGGAACTACTCAAAGGCTAAGATCCTATAATTAGCTATAGCCTGGCAAAATTTCAAGCCCCCTTAAACCCTGAGAACACTCTTACCTATGAAAACTCTTCACAGAAGCCTTATGTAAGTATGTTATTAGCTGCATAGAGGCAGGTGTACACACCAGGAAGAAGTACAGAACTAACTCAAAAAATAAGTCACCCTGGTGGAATCACAACATCAATAGGCTGTATAACAGAAGGAAGAAAATCTTGGCAAAAATTAGGAGGTGCACCCAGCAGGATAAAAGCACTCTCATCAAAGTAACCAAACAACTCAGAGGACAAATGAAGTATACCAAAGTCAAATATGAGGTAAATTTGGCCTTCAAGGCCAAGAACATCCACAAAGCATTTTTTAGTTATGTCTGCAGCATCAAAGGCAATACACAATTGTGTGGAGATCTCATTGTAAATGGAGCCACCTATATTGTGCCAGAAGATATAGGAAACCTATTGGCCAACAAATTCACCTCCAGCTTTAGCCGTCTCTCCCCTTCAGCCTTCCCAAAGGAAATACTATAAAATATAACTCCCCCTGCTATCACCAAGGGAACAGGTCCTTAATGCTGTCTCTAAGACCAAGAGCACTGCATCAACGGGTCCACACAGTATCCCAGGGTGCCTTCTAGATAGCATCAAATATGACCTATCAGGACCTCTGGAACTGATATTTAACTGTAGTCTCCAACCAGGCTTCATGCCTCATGAATGGAGAACAGCAACAGTCATCCCTCTGCACAAAGGTGGGCCATCTACAGACCCTGTAAACTACAGACCCATATGTCTTACTAGTGTCATATACAAAGCTATGGAAAGAATTATCATGGAAATGATCAGTAATGACATAGGAACTCTCCAGACATTGAGCTCAACTTAATTTGGTTTCGTCAAGGGCAGCTTATGCCTACTCATCCTACTAGATTCCTTTCAGAAGGTCACCAAAGCAATGGATGAAGGCAAAATGGTTCTCACTACCTACCTTGACCTGGTCAAGGCATTTGACACAATACCCCACTTGGGCATTGATGACAAACTCAAGAGGTTAGGTACAAACCTTTATGCCACCTGATGGATAGCCAGCTGGCTCACAGACAGGATGGAGGGAGTTAGAATTGGGAGTCCATTTCTACAAACAGACTAGTCACAAGCAGAGTCACTCAGGGATCATTCCAGGGACCACTTCTTTTTGGCATTTACTTCTTTGAAGTCAGGGCCAAGGTCAGTGGCCTCTGGCTGACTAAATTTGTAGATGATTGCAACTTAGGAGCTGTCATTGAATCCCACACTGACACACATGTTCTCCAGGATGGGCCTACATAAACAAACAACTGGTGTCAGAGCCATGGACTAAACCTAAATGCCAAGAAATTCATAACAGTATCCTTCTGGAAGTCATCCACCCCTGGTAACTCTCATATTAGCAAAACATCCCTAACAGTTGACCCAGTATTCAGGGACTTGGTGATAATCTAGCCTTTGACCATCATGTGTCTACAGTAGTGAGGAAATAATTCTATGTTGCACAACTTATAAACAAAGGTATGGCATCTAGGTCCAAGGAAGTCATTATTCCACTGTATTCAGCATTCATCAGACATATCATTGAGTACAGTGCAGCTTTTGGTATGTATCTAACCCACCATATACAACAAGTGGAATGTCCACAGAGGTTCCTCTCTAAAATAATACAAGGCATAAGTAAAATGTCCTATGCAGACAGCCTCAAGGCCCTATTCCTGTATTCTTCCTCCTACAGGCTGTTGAGGGGAGATCTATGCCTGGCATATAAAGCATTGTCAGATGCCAATCTGATGGACCTCCTGCATACCACAAAACAAACAGCACCAGAATTACCCATTCTAAAGACTTCTTTCCTGTGATATAAATAAGACCTGGAGAGACAGGTATGTATCCCAGAGACTAGCACTTCTCTGTAACAGGATCCCCATCCATGTGAAGCAGAGTTCCTCCCTAACCCAATTCAAGTGTAACTTGGACAATTGGATGAGGAACAGGAAATTCGTCTCTGGTTTGGCACCTATGTCTCTAATGGACACAGGCAACCTGTAAATGGTTCATCTGCTAAGTTCCTGCTTCCACATAACAAACGTACCAAACTTGTGAGAGATTTGGGATGTATGGTTAGGCTTAAAAAGGCCTTTATGGTCCCTAGCCTAGTAAACACCTATGAAGCTAATAAACTATTAACTTTTATTCCTGCAATAGATTTACTGGCAGTTGTAAAGGACAAAAACCTAAATGTTTCTTTTTGAATCAATTACATCTCTACCCAGCAAATTTTGGCTTCTGTTTTAACTTCTTTAAAATTCCTCAAAACTGCAACTTGTTCCCTGTGATGTTGTGAAGGGAGTTAAATGTTTCCCCACAAACAGTCAAATACATCAGGTTATCTTAGCTTCTGTCCAAATTAGGGCACATGAGTGCATCTCACCAGAAAACCGTTAAGACATTACCTCAAGAAAGAATCTTATTTGTCCCAAACTGCTAATTGTTTTTATTTTATTCACTTGATGAATATTGATTGGTTGTGTTAACTAAGATTTCTAAAAATCAACAGAGCATAGTGTTGCTTTTTTAATTCAAAGTACATTACCTGAGGTTCTGGTTTGTATCATAACTTGCATTTTACTGATTCAGCTCGAGACAAATGTGAGTCGTTTCAAATGTGTGTGACGTTAATTTTATTTAATTACATTATCTGAGGTCTAACCAATTTACCGACATATGAGGCAGGCCCTTTTGAGTTTATATCTTGATGGTGCTGATTCTGCTGAAATCATTAACCACTGTTACCAAAGCAGGCAGTTTTAAAAGAATGAAAGATGCAGCAGTTTATGGTTTAGGCTTTGTTATTTGCCAAAGATGTGGGAGCAGTTCAGAATGCAAGCTGATATCCTTGCAGCTTAAAAATAATATAAATAAAGTGAAGCAGAGATTTATGAAGCAAAAAAAAATATTTGCTGCTTTGTCATGATCTCATGCACCATGAAGTGGCTTTTAAAAATCTGTCCATCGATTACAAATATTCCATCGTCTCATTTTCCCTTTACCTTTTATCTTTTTAATTATTTCCAACTCTGTAACCCTATTAGTTTGTGACTGGCCAGATTCATTATGAGAGACTTGAAGTGTGTTTATTTTTGACTTGCAAGTCAGAATACAATGCTTTTGTGCCCATGTCTCAGCATTGCTAGACACCAGGCTACTCGATATTGTAATATCGTGAAGCAGGTGCTTTCTTCAAGTGGACTACAATGAGTCTTGGTTTAGTTAACAACAAGCTAATAACTAAATAAGATCAGAGTTATAGAGGTTATTCATTTGTTTCTCATTTAGTTAGCCAGACACTCGAAGCGATACACAATGATTTATCGGGCTAAAACTTGGTTGTAATTGTGTTGATTGTGGAATGTATCCTGAGAAATGCCAGAAGTGAAACAAATAGTTTTGCTTCAACCTGTGTCTACTGCTCCCATCAACTACAACATTATCCCTAACTCGAAAGTGTCCATCTTCATCTCCAGGGAAAAATAAATCAAAAATACATGAAACAAAACAACACTGCATTGACCTAAAACTGTGGGCAATGGAAAAGAGATAAGAAAAACAGGATGCTCAAATATTCCTTGGACACTTAATAACGATGTGTATCCATCTTTTGTGTGATAATTTGGAGTATTTTTGTCATTATCAGAGAATGCTCATCTTTACTGTAAGCCTACCGTAATCTCAGTAAGCTATTTTCTTTACTTGTTTAAAATGTTACATGAGCAGAGTTGAGGACTAAAGCTAATTTATACTAAATGCAAGTAGTTTAGGGAGAAAGGCCAGTGAAGGAGAAAGCTGGAGGTGCATTATGGTTGCCAACATATTTCCTCTACTCAGCCAGCATTAGTTAGGGGGAGGTCTGCTTCATCTTTCCAGTATGTTCATAGGTACCTCAAAGATTTTATATTAGCTTCCTTTAACTTAAGGTGGATGGTCCTAAATCTAGTCTTACAGAGTTTCAAAACCACATTTGCTCCTAGGTCCAGAATAAACTGGCCTTATAGGGTGATTCAATGGTAAACAACTGTGTCTAAGTAACATCCTAAGCACAACGGTCTGACAGATTATACATGGTTACATTCAGCCTCCTTTCCCACACAAAGCAAAGCATTCCATACATCACCACTAATCTTAAAAAAAATGATAAAATCACAGAACATGTGCATAATGCTGACATCATGTCTGTCACTCTGGTAACAGCTCCTTCATTTTATTTATCAAGAAATAGTATCATAAACTACCATCCCATGGTGACAATATCTGAATTTATTCCATTCTGCCCCTAAATAAGTTCTTTCTGGAACTTAGCTGCATATTACAAAATTAGAATTTGCCTCTAGTCGCTGACACTAAGGGGTTCTTTACTGTAACTCACCTGTCTGTCCCTGTCTAGTGATAAATCGGGTCTATATTAAATCAGCAAACTCTTAAAAAAGCGAACGCTGATTTATCGACCCCATGTAAGTGAAAGTTTACAATCCTGAACACTTAGAACAGCGATTGTAAAAAGAAAAAAAAACTTTAAAACATTACATAAAATGAGGTCTGTGCACCCCACACACCCCTACTTAAATATACCAACTCCAAAATCACACTACAGTGACAAAAACGGCAAAATAACCAAGGCGGCCAAGTGATTTCTTTCCCAGAGAAAGAATTTGCTTATATGCCATTTCGGTATTTTGCCGTTTCATGCTTTCAAGTTCAATTGAGACGTATTCAAAAGACTGCATCTTCGATCATATAATAGGGAACCAAGTGAGGGTGTGAAGAAGAAGGAAGACTTATCATAAACATCTTGTCATAATTCTTGTCCTGGCCATACATTGCAGCGAAGAGGCATGACAGAGATAGAAACCATTAGACACCAATCTGACCATCATGTCTACAGAACTGTTAGAAACAACTGTACTCAATGGCTACAGTTAAGTATAAGTTACCACACAACATTAAATAATGCTGCACTGTCCGATCCAATGCCCATCTGAATCAATACAAACTTGTATGAAGAGGGTAAATCATACTATTCACCAATCCGTGAAATGTATTCATGAAGAAAACCACCCTCTCAGATAGAGTACGAGCTTTATACCTACTTTCCTGCTGTTAGTGTCCATCAGTCAGTAGTTTGTGGGATTAGCATAGCCACATCTATTAAAAACTAAGTTCACCAAATGTTTCTCTCAGTTCATTTCAGAACTTATAAAGCATACTGAAACGAAAAATTATTATCAAAACTTGGGGGTGAAAATTTTAGCAGTGCTATTATAGTTCTGTTTATGCAAGAAAGTGAAATAAAGGGAAATATTCTTAACAAGAACCTGTCACCTAGGAGACTGTAGGCCCATCAAGCTGGTCAGCTAAATGAAATGGAGTGTGTGTGTGGAGGAGGGAAGCTCTCCCACGTGTGTACTAAGGCCCCATGGGAATTTCTCTTTCAGACTTCTTACACTATTGGCCTCTTTAGTTATTGGAATTCTAATTATAAGCTAGTCAGGCGCATTACATATAGTTTCCCATGATGTTTGACTGGCTATTTATAACTTTTCATGTATGTTACATTTTTTTCTTGTCCCTATGGTATTTATTATGCCTATAAATTGTCTGAGGACCAGTTCACTTCCCCAGCTAATAAACAAATGGATTAAATTAAATTAAAAACTATATAATATATCTTCAAAATTAAAAAAAACATTTGTGGTAGCCATCTAGTTTACTGAAAATCTATATTAACCATAAACTAACGTAATCCATGAGTCAATCATGGAACTCAGAGTTTGATATATAATGTAATGGCATTGTAGAGCCCACTGCACTGGAATAAATTGTATACCCCTACATAACATTAACTTCTTGAAAAATCCAGATTTTTGTAACTAAAGCAGAACTTAATTTTGCTGGAAATCTTAAATTTTAATCTGCTTGCCAGAAATGTTGCCAGTATTTTGACAGCAGCACAGCTAAACAAAATGGGGTTACAGCTTGTGAGATCAAAATCGTATTTTGGGGGGGTTAAATGTACATATCTCTGTAGGCAGAGGGCCTTATGTACTATTTCTGTGGCAAGCAATACATGAAATAATGAGATTTAAAACAGAATGGTTCTCACTAGTTATTCACAGTAACTGGGTCAGGAAAGTTCTACTGGGCACAGGTCTTGGTTTATGCTAAGGTCCGGGAATTAATGTTCCATTTTACAAAATGAGTAAAAGGCAGTTATACAAGATTTGCATAATAAATGTATGTCCATACATACATACATACATACATACATACACTAGTAATGATATGACAGATAAAACATGGTAAGTGTACATACATAGTACAGAAAATGAACATACGTAGAATTTTAATGATATGACAGTTCACGAAAACATGACAGTTAAATGAAGAATACAGTAAAATATTAGTTAATATAAAACTTATGAGTCTTGTCACTTTCAAATGAAATGAGCTGTAAATAGATGGTGAGAAGGAGACAGTGAAGTAATTATTGGACAAAGATGTTTACAAATTATAAAGGAATATTGAAGAGGTCCAGGTAAAAGGGAAACAGAGATAGTAGTGGACAGGGGTAGATGACAGAGATTGTGAAGAATTACCTATGTTATGTCATTACAGCTGAGTGACGCCGACAGGTGTTTCTGCAGTTACATCCTACTGATGCCTCTAGAGGACACATTCCTCTAGGGGACTCATTCCTCTAGGGACACATTCCTCTAGGGACACATTCCTCTAGGGGACTCATTCCTCTATGGACACATTCCTCTAGGGGACACATTGCTCTAGGGATACATTCCTCTAGGGGATACATTCCTCTAGGGACACATTCCTCTAGGGGACACATTCCTCTAGGGATACATTCCTCTAGGGGATACATTCCTCTAGGGACACATTCCTCTAGGGATACATTCCTCTAGGAACACATATTGCTTGTTTATATTTGCATCAATAATTCATAAAGCATACTACATACACAGTATTAAACGCTTGCACAGTTGCTAACATTGCGTGGGTGATTTGGGGCTGTTCCTGTGTTTTTCATGTCGCCGTCTCAACTCTCTTTTCGTTTCCCTCTTTTTCTTTCTCCCGTTTCTTATTTCCTCCTTTCCTCTTCTATATTTTCCACATTTACTTTTCCTTTTGACTACATTATTTATCAATATTCGACTGAGATAACTGTATTTCTAACCACCTATTGTGTTCACATATCAATATACATCAGGCATGTACATAAATTACTTAAGTTATACCTGTTCGGAGTTCGACTCATATCTATGATTGAACATTTCTTGTTTATAACTTATTATAATAAAGTGCCATTTTCAGAAGTCATGTTTTAACTTTCCTGCTTTCTTCTTCGCTGTAAGTCATAACCCTCTGCTCAACAAAGTACACAAACACAATTCTGACTTACAGCTATCCAATGGTTTAAAAATTATCTGGAAAACAGAACAGTCCGGATATATTACCACAATATCCTGCCTGGAATAGGTGCACTTAATATTGGAGTACCCCAGGGGTCAGTTCTTGGCCCTTATTGCACTCATTATTTCCAAGTGACCGACCTTATGACCTACCCCATATATCAACATGATTATGGGGCAGATGATCTAGTATTTATTATCAAAAAAAAAATCTGGGGCTTTCAAAACACATTGCAGGGTAATTCCACTAATCTCTGCAACTGGCTAACTAAAACAGATTAATAATTAATCCAAAAATATACAGTTATGCTATTTGTTAACCTCAAAATCTGGCCCATCACCCATGATGATAGTAAGGGCTAATTTGAATAATCCAACACGTATTGTTACACAGGAAACATATCTAGGAGTCCTCTTTGTTTCTGTCTTAATATTCTCAAGGAAGCAATGAAGGGAGAGAGGACGTGTGCATAGATATTGCAAAAGTAAGGGATGGCTTGGCTATATTTATTGAAATCTGGTATAGACTGGTCAATTTACCCTTTTCAGCTATGACCCGGGCTCTAGAGGGGCAAAATACATAATGTAATAAAAATACTAACAAAAGTGAAAAATGCATTATTTATCAAATGATAAAAATGTGTATCAGAAGAAAACGTACATAGAAAAAGGGCTGTTTTTTTGTGGTTTGTTCAGCAGAAGGTTATGACTTACAGCTTCACATGCTCTTGTTAAGTCTACAAAGAGACAGACAGTAAGTAAGTCAATGTTAATACTGGCATTTCCTCAAATAGATGTTGGCGTTGTGGTATTAATAATTCAGTCAACAAAACATTTTCACAACTGAAGCATAGCTTCAAAATTTCACACCTATTATTCTCAACCGCAAGACAGTCCATAGCCAGGAATGTCTTTATTTCCCAAACTAAATATGCCCTTGCGTCTTTACTAACACTTCACTTGAGCACGATCACACAAAACCGCCAAGTCCTGGAAAACAAAATCTGCCATTTTGTACTTCTAAAAGACAAAACAGAGCCATAGCTGACTTACCTAGCACTAGGTACCATTTACTGTTCTGTTACCCCCCTAGAACAAGATATCATTCATTATTCCGTTGCCTCCCCATAACTAGGTACCATTCACTGTTCTGTCACTCCACAACTACAAGTTGAGAAGGCAAACAAAAAAAAGTCCTTTGCAAACCTGCTTCTAATTTTAAACTTTTAAACCTGTAGCAAGCAGCTTGCTACAACTTATACCACACACAAAGCAAAGTGGTGAAGTCCTTCACTCCTGACCACAAACCAGCACTGAATTAATGTTTGCACCTGCACTGCAGTGCTGGTTACTCAGCATCTCCTGATTGCACCTTGTAACACCTTATGCCTGGGGTGGCAGCTACCTTCACTCCCACCGTAATAGTGCTTTTGTGACAAGGGACCAACCACTGTGATCTCTTAAAGTGATTTCATTGGCTACCAGTTACTAGATTTCCATCTCTCTTATTCTGCACTCAATTGTTCAAAATGACTATGCTGTGTTAATGTGCCCCACTACAATCAACCTTACAAATAAGAGAGCCATTGTGTTTATTGAGAGTAATTCAGGGTAATGGCATTACTGTGATGAAGACATGTTTTGGCACTACCATAGGGGGAAAGGGCTTCACTAAACTTGGGCCAGCAACATGCAATCATCTATCTGAAAAAAAAATTTTCTTAACACTGGATGTCTTCAAAGCTAGAACAAACATCTACTATAAGAAACTGCCTACAATTGCTTTTGTGACACTGGATAAGTTGCTGTAGGCTTGCACTCTTACTGTAAGTGGAATATTTACAAAAACTATATACAGATATCACTCTGCTAACAGAACTCCAGCTAGTAAATACTGTAAATATTTTATGGATTTTCAGCTAGCTTGACATTTTGTGAATATTGTTGTTTCTATATAGCCCTTTTCTGTGTGAATTTTCTTCGGATGTGTTTTTATTCTAGGCTATATGATGTATTTCATTTTTCTTATTATTTTTTATTACATTATATACCTTGCACCGCTAGAGCCCAAGTCACAACTGAAAAGGGTCACCTGACCAGTAGATTTACCAAATTACCAAATATGAAATAAATAAATATATCCAAATCTTACTATGTTACTTTCCCAGTATCCATGCATCCTTGCTTCTGTAACACCCCTTCAATACTTTCTGGCATCCTACATGATAATCTTTCCTCACAGATAACGTGCAAAACTCAGAATAAATAGCCGCAGCACAATTCACTCCTGCAGTCTCATCAGCACCCTGACACACTGAAAGAAATCACTGAAAACATATTTCTGTCAACTCTGGCCCGTATACATTCTCCAGCCCTGTGGTTATTCTCCTGACCTTGTATTTTATTACCACCCATCCGCCCTCATTATTTACGTCTTCATGCTTTTTCACAAATACTTTCTTTTTCCCCCAAAAATAACTCTATTCATCTCCTCCTTTCAGAGTCTGTCCAGAGTAGTTCAAACACCTACACCTTAAATTATTTGCCTATTTTTTGCTTCCACTGTCACCCATAAAGTTACACATCCCTGAGGAACTAACTCACCAACCACAGTTGCTTAAGAAATAAATTCCAAAATATAAAATGTAACATGATTTCCCAGGGAGACATGCCCCCCCTTACTGCCTGAATGTATATACACTCCACAGTTGTATAAACATGAAGAAGGGAGAAATCTCACCAAAATAAGGAATCATTGTTTTAGTGCACATTTAGACACCAACAGTGATTTTCTATGGAAAACAGAGACCAAGGAGGTTAAGTTTACTAAATCATTCTTTGGGACTCCTAACTACATGAGCAGTACAGCAGCACCCTCCACATGTCCACGGGATGGAATCAGTGGTAACAACATGGGCCGTATAGCAGCACCCTCAGCATGTCCACAGGATGGAGTCAGTGGTAACTACACGACCAGTATAGCAGCACCCTCCCCATGTCCACAGGATGGAGTCAGTGGTAACTACATGGGCCGTATAGCAGCACCGTCGGCATGTCCACAGGGTGGAGTCAGTGGTAACTACATGACCAGTCCAGCAGCACCCTCCCCATGTCCACAGGATGAAGTCAGTGGTAACTAAATGAGCACTGTAACAACACCCTCCTCATGTCCATATGATGGCATCAGTGGTAACTACATGGGCAGTAAGTATAGCAGCACCCTCCCCATTTCCACAGGATGGAGTCAGTAGTAACTAAGTGACCAGTACAGTAGCACCCTCCCCATGTCCATAGGATGGAGTCACTGGTAATTAAGTGACTAGTACAGCAGCACCCTCCCCATGTCCACAGTATGGAGTCAGTGGTAACTAAATATGCAGTGTAGCACCACCCTCCCCATGTCCACAGGATGTTGTCAGTGGTAACTACATGACCAGTACCGCAGCATCCTCCCCATGTCCACAGGGTGGATTCAGTGGTAACTAAACATGCAGTGTAGCACCACCCTCCATGTGTCCACAGGACGGAGTCAGTCATAACTAAATAACCAGTATAGCATCATCCTCCCATGTCCAGAGGATGGAGTCAGTGTTAACTACATGACCAGTATATCCACACCCTCCCCATGTCCATAAAATGGCATCAGTGGTAACTACATGGGCAGTAAGTATAGCAGTACCTTTCCCATTTCCATAAGATTGAGTCAGTGGTAAATACATGGGCCATATAGCAACACCCTCTCCATGTCCACAGGATGGAGTCAGTGGTAACAACATGACCAGTATAGCAGCACACTCCACATGCCCACAGGATGGAGTCAGTGGTAACTACATGACCAGTATATCCACACCCTCCTTATGTCCATAGGATGGTGTCAGTGGTAACTACATGGGCTGTATAGGAGCACCCTCCCCATTTCCACAGGATGGAGTCAGTGGTAACTACATGGGCCATATAGCAGCACCGTCGGCATGTCCACAGGGAGGAGTCAGTGGTAACTACATGACCAGTCCAGCAGCACCCTCCCCATGTCCACAGGATGGAGTTAGTGGTAACTAAATGAGCACTGTAACAGCACCCTCCTCATGTCCATATGATGGCATCAGTGGTAACTACATGGGCAGTAAGTATAGCAGCACCCTCCCCATTTCCACAGGATGGAGTCAGTAGTAACTAAGTGACCAGTACAGTAACACCCTCCCCATGTCCACAGGATGGAGTCAGTGGTAATTAAGTGATTAGTACATCAGCATCCTCCCCATGTCCACAGTATGGAGTCAGTGGTAACTAAATATGCAGTGTAGCACCACCCTCCCCATGTCCACAGGATGTAGTCAGTGGTAACTACATGACCAGTACCGCAGCACCCTCCCCATGTCCACAGGGTGGATTCAGTGGTAATTAAACATGCAGTGTAGCACCACCCTCCACGTGTCCACAGGAAGGAGTCAGTCATAACTAAATAACCAGTATAGCATCATCCTCCCCATGTCCAGAGGATGGAGTCAGTGTTAACTACATGACCAGTATATCCACACACTCCCCATGTCCGTAGAATGGCATCAGTGGTAACTACATAGGCAGTAAGTATAGCAGTACCTTCCCCATTTCCATAAGATTGAGTCAGTGGTAAATACATGACCAGTATATCCACACCCTCCTCATGTCCATGGGATGGTGTCAGTGGTAACTACATGGCCAGTATATCCATACCCTCCTCATGTCCATAGGATGGTGTCAGTGGTAACTACATGGGCAGTAAGTATAGCAGTACCATCCCCATTTTCATAAGATGGAGTCAGTGGTAACTACATGAGCAGTATAACAGTACCCTCCCCATGTCCATAGGATGGTGTCAGTGGTAACTACATGACCAGTATAGCAGCACACTCCACATGCCCACAGGATGGAGTCAGTGGTAACTATATGACCAGTATATCTGCACCCTTCCCATGTCCACAGGATGGAGTCAGGGGTAACTAAGTGACCAGTACAGCACCTCCCTCCCTCCCTTCCTTCCTTCCTTCCTTCCTTCCTTCCTTCCTTCCTTCCTTCCTTCCTTCCTTCATTCCTTCCTTCATTCCTTCCTCCCTCCCTTCCTCCCTTCCTTCCTTCCTTCATTCCTTTTCCCTTCCTTTCTTTCTTCCTTCCTTCCTTCTTCCTTCCTCCCTTCCTTCCTTCTTTCCTTCCTTTCTTCCTCCCTCCCTCCCTTCCTTCCTCCCTTCCTTTCTTTCTTCCTTCCTTCCTTCTTCCTTCCTTCCTTCCTTCCTTCCTTCCTTCCTTCCTTCCTTCATTCCTCCTTCCTTCCTTCTTCCTTCCATCCTTCCTTCCTTCCTTCCTTCCTTCCTTCCTCCTTCCTTCCTCCCTCCCTTCCTTCCTCCTTCCTTCCGTCATTCCTTCCTCCTTCCTTCCATTTGCAACATCACTATCACTTTTTCTATCCTAAATAAATACTTCATCCGTTATAACCAAAACTAATAAAACAGGTGTTATCAGTCTCCAGCTTCTCTGGCTGTCTCTCCTTCCACACAAGCTAGGTTACAATGGCACTCAAGAGTTCAAAAAGACCCCAGTATTCACCCCAAGACAGTCTCTTCCCAGCTTGCCATCCACACAAATTTAATAGCAGTCATACTTGTGTCTACGACAAGATGTATAAATGTAATACCAGTCATACTTGTGTCTACGACAAGATGTATAAATGTAATACCAGTCATACTTGTGATTACAAGATGTATAAATTTAATACCAGTCATACTTGTGTCTATGACAAGATGTATTACTCTTTTCAGTACGCTATCCCTAGACACCTCATATTCCTGACTGCTACCATCTACATAATGCTGCAGTATATTTCCACATTCTAAAAAAACATCTAACCATCTTCCCTAGCTTATACTTCTTAGTAAAGTAGCTCTCCACCCCTTGAAACTCATTATGGTCCAAGAGGGAATAACATGCACACACACGCACACACACGCATACACACACACACACACACGCGCACACACGCGCACACACGCGTGCGCACACATGCGCATATGCACACGCACCCATGCGTGCACACACACACACACGCACACACACGCACACACATGCACACACACACTCTCACACACACACTCTCTGCACAGCCAAATACCCAAGCATGGCAGACATCTGCTACAGAAGGACTGCCCTACTTTCCCCAAGATCTACGTCACTACATACCTTTTTCACTACACTTTTCCTTCAGCTGCCATATATATCTCATGCCAGAAAAGCTACAAAAGTCAACACTAAATCATATTCACCCACCAACATATGCAGTGCATCTGTGAATGCAGCAAACATACTCAGATATTCCTCTCATAAGCATTCAGACTCAGTGCTAAATATCCTAACCTTATTTTGTCCAGGCAGATTTATATACATCATATATAAGCATAAAAGACCAGGCACACCCCTCTCTTGCACCTGTAGATCTGAATATGACTTATGCTACTCCACCATTTGCAAGTCTGAGCATGTAATTCTGCACCTCCTGTCTTAGAAACTCAAAGTTCCTTAAGCCATCTTGAGCAATATATATCACACAGACAGACAGACAGACAGAACAGGGATGGACACAATCACCACACTGTGTAGTGCCATATATGATACTCACATACAACAGAAAACATGCGATATAGTCTTAAATCTGACGCTAGGAGACATATTCCCCTGGATTACCATATCTCAATTGACTCAGTTGCAGAGCATAACAAGACAACTGCACATTTCTGACTGACCCTACATAAAATCCATAGGGGGCCACAGCCACAGAGTCAAATGCAGATCACACCATCAGACACCAACTGCACATTTCTGACTGACCCTACATAAAATCCATAGGGGGCCACAGCCACAGAGTCAAATGCAGATCACACCATCAGACACCAACTGCACATTTCTGACTGACCCTACATAAAATCCATAGGGGGCCACAGCCACAGAGTCAAATGCAGATCACACCATCAGACACTTTAAGTGACATAACAGAAGCTTCAGCACAAATCCACTTCCCATTGAAATGGCACTCGGTCATATGATGTCTTGTTCACATTGAAATAACACCCATCATCATCATCATCATCATCATTATCATCACCATCGTCATCATCATCATCATCTCCATCATCACCATCACCATCACCATAAGCATCATCATCATCATCACCACCATCATCATCACCACCATCATCACCATCATCATCATCATCACCATCATCACCATCACCATCATCATCATCATCATCACCATCATCACCATCACCATCATCATCATCATCATCATCATCATCATCACCATCATCATCGCCATTATCACCATCACCATCACCATCATCACCATCACCATCACCACCATCATCATCACCACCATCATCACCATCATCATCACCATCATCATCATCATCATCATCATCATCATCATCATCATCATCACCATCGTCATCATCATCATCATCTCCATCATCACCATCACCATCAGCATCATCATCACCATCACCATCATCATCATCACCATCATCATAATCATCATCATCACCATCATCATCATCACCATTATCATAATCATCATCATCAACATCAGCACCATCATCATCGCCATTATCACCATCACCATCACCATCATCACCATCACCATCATCACCATCATCATCATCACCATCTTCATCACCATCACCATCATCATCATCATCACCGTCATCATCATCATCACCATTATCATCATCGCCACCATCACCATCATCATCATCACCATCACCATCATCATCACCACCATCATCACCATCACCATCATCACCATCATCACCATCACCATCATCATCACCATCATCACCATCATCATCATCATCACCATCATCATCACATCATCATCATTATCCTCATCCTCATCATCATCATCATCATCATCATCAGCATCAAAATCAGCCCCCTTTTTCCCATTTTTTTCTACATGGGGTCAGGATATCATGTTATCTGTCGCCAACTCTCTCGATTCAGTGCCACACCCCTGCCTTCTTCAATACTCATGCCTGACTGACGCAGATCTTCTTTCACACAATCCATCCACCTCTTTGCTGGATGTCCTCGCTTCCTCTTACCTTCTTCCTGTCTCTCCCAAATCTTCCTCACCAGATTGTCTTCTGCTTTTCAGCACATGTGCCCACACCACCATAATCTGTTCTCTTTGACCTTTTCTGCAATTGGAGCTACTTTGGCTTCTGCTCTTTTGTCCTCATTTCTTAGTCTGTCCCACAGTGTGGAGCCTACCATCTTTCTCAGGCACTTCATTTCCATCACCTCTAGCTTCTTCATCTGTTCTGCCTTTACTACCCAGGTTTCTGTACCATACAGTAGTACTGGTCACACCACTGTATTGTATGCCTTACTTTTCAGCTTCTTTGGCATTCTTCTGTCATAGACTACATTTGACACTCTATGGCTATTGGCTGCAGCCCCCCTGATTCTAGCTTTGACCTCTTCATTCAGACTTCCCTTCTCCTTGACCACCCCTCCCAGATACTTGAAGCTGTTTACCTGTTCCACTATCTTCCCTTCGATCTCTATTCTCAGCTTCTTCTGATTTCTCCAGTTTGCTAACATTACTCATTTTTATCCCATGTGCCTTCAGTTTTGCATTCCATTCTCCTAGCCTTTGCTGAAGTTCTAGCTCAGAGTATGCTTGTACTGCCACATCATTTGCATACAGCGGCTTTGCTGATCTGTCCCCTCCAACCTGTTTGCTAATGTAGTCCATCACCAGTATGAACAGAAGTGGGCTCAAAGCTGAACCCAGGTGTATACCCACTCCTACTGGGAACCCCCTCTGTGAGGCCGAAAACTGTTCATACTTGAGTCATTGGGTCCTTGTACATAGCCTGCACTAATTCTACCACTGTTTCTGTGACTTCAAACCACTGCAGTACTACCCAGATCAGCTTTCTTGGGACCTTGTCATATACTTTGTCCAAGTCTAGGAATGCCCGGTTGGACTCTCTGCTTCTCTCTATCTTCTTCTCAAGTATCTGTCTCATGGCAAACCTTGGATCAATTGTGCTGCATCCTAATCTGAATCCAAACTGCTCATCTCCCATCTTGCATTCTAGTACTCTGCATATCCATTTAGCAATCCTCCTCTCCAGAGAGACCAATTGGCATAATGGTTCAGGTTTTCACCTCCCAAACACAAGGTACAAGGTTCACTCCTGACCTCCAACCAATGCCTGTTTGAGGTTTGCATGTTCTCCCTGTGTCACTGTGGGTTTTCTCCCACATTTGAAAAAACATGCTGAGAGTTTCCATCTCAAACTCACCAGTGAATGTAGCTGTGGGCAGCAGCACAGACTCTGTGTGGTGCCCTACAGGGAGAAGTGTTGTACAGACCATCCGCTTTGGGCATCTACTGTGGTGTGCAGTATCCTCAAGATAGGAGAACATGGACCACAGACTGCACACTGTGGTAGAGTTAGCCCACTCAATAGTGTACAATATAGCTCTAGTTGATTCGGTCATGTTGACTAATGTCGCCAAAAATGGGCATGGGTAGTTACCAGTGACAAGTGGGTTGAGGACTCAGCCTACTCTCACCTACACCAGGGACCCTTGCTAACGGTGGGAGGAGTATATGTGCCCCTACTGGCGTGTATGCCTGCCATAAAGCCCAGCAGTCCTGGGTCAATAAGCTACAGGATGGCCAGTGTCTAGCTGCCCAGACTGGATTGCCTGGGATAGTTCTGTTGAGCAAACGCTGGATGTAAAGCCAACCAACCTGCCAAACATTAACTGAGAATTGCTACACTTAATGTAGGTTCACTGACAGGACACAGCTTGAAAGTGTATGACATGATGATATGGAGGAGGCTGGACATCCTATGTATCCAAGAGATGAGATGGAAGGGCAGTGCACCAAAACCATTTGGCTTGAGATCCAGATTCTACTACTCAGGAGGAGGACAGAATAGAAATGTTATATGAATTGTGGTGAGAAAGAGGCTTCAGAAGGCAGTGAGGGATATCATCAGAATTAATGACAGAATCATGGCAATCAGACTCAAGTGTAATGAGAGGGCAGTATTCATTCAGCCTATGCCCTACATCAGGGTTGTGACAGTGAGGAAAAGATTGCATTCAGACAGCAGTTGCAGGACCTACTAGATAAAGCAGGACAGCATGAATTGGTGTTGATAATGGGTGATTTGAATGCACATATCAGGACAGACAGAACAGGATATGAGGACTGCCTGGGTCTGCATGGGTGGGGCAAAAGGAATAAAGAAGGAGAAGTCATTCTAGACTTCTATCTGGCAAATGGCTTGATAGTAGCCAACACATGGTTCAGAAAGAGAGGCAGTCACAAGATAACATACAAGAGTACAACATGCAACTCAGGTAGACTTCCTCCTAGTAAGGAAAAGGCACTGGGGTAGAATCCATGATTGCAAAGTCATCCCCAGTGAAATCACAGCATAAACCACTAGTTATCACAATCAACCACATGCAATGGTCAGAGAAGGCTTTAATGTCAACAGAGACCAGGCTGAAGACATGGAACTTGACAGGCGAAAAAGTACAACAGTTCAAGAAATTACTAAGAGCTCCAGCACTCCAAAAAGAGGAAGAAATAGGTGGAGTTGAAGAAGAATGGCAGCACCTAAAAAACAGCATGTGTTAAGATTACAGAACAGATACGTGCCCAAGCCAGGTATGGAAATAAGGTACATAACGAAAGCTGGTGGTGGAATGCAGAATTCCAGGAAGTCATCAAAAGAAAGAAGGAGTGCAGGAAGAAGTGGGGGACAGAAAAGATTGACCAGGCTAGGAAGGACTACTGATTGGCTAAAAAAGAAGCTAAGAAAGAAGTTGCAATAGCAAAGAATAGGGCATCAGAGGCACTGTACCAACTTCTGGAAAGTGACTCAGTAAGGGGCACAAAGAAACTATATCAGGTTGCAAGGCAAAGACAGAAAGTTAAAGAAGATCATAAGGGATGCCAGCAGCAATCTGCTCATCAGTCCGCAGGACATCAAAGGCACATGGAAGAAATACTTCCAGCAGCTTTTGAATGAAGATGACCTCACAGAAGCTGTACTGCCCCAGAAACGATAAGAGAAGAAGAGGAGCCCCCTATAGAAGAAGTAAGAACAGCACTAAGGAAAATGCAGTCAGGGAAAGCAGCAGGCTCAGATGAGGTCACAGCAGATATGATAAAGATGCTGGGTGAGAGAGGGGAGTAATGGCTCCTGAGGGTACTAATAGCAGTGTGGAGAGAAAGGTATATCCAGATGACTAGAGAATAAGCGTACTTCCAGTGGACAAGAATAAAGGGGACATTCACAACTGTGGGCAGTACAGAGGCATCAAACTCCTATCACATTGAAATTACAATCAGACATATGATTTATTGTACAAACTGAAATGGTACTCAGTTGTATGATTTCTTATGCACATTGAAATGACAATCACTCGTATTATATCTTGTACACATTGAAATGGCAATTAGCCATATGATTTCTTATACACATTGAAATGGCAATTAGCCAAATGATTTTGTGTACACATTGAAATGGCACACAGCCGTATGATTTCTTGTACACATTGAAATGGCACTCAGTCATATGATTTCTTGTACACATTGAAATGGCGATCAGTTGTATAATTTTTTGTACACATTGAAATCAGAATCAGTCATATGATTTCTTGTACCTATTGAAATTGGAATCAGCCATATGATTTCTTGTACACATTGAAATGGGAATCAGCCATATGATTTCTTGTACACATTGAAATGGGAATCAGTCGTATGATTTTTTATACACATTGAAATGGCACTCTGTCATATCATTTCTTGTACACATTGAAATGGGAATCAGTCATATGATTTCTTGTACATATTGAAATGGGAATCAGTCGTATAATTTCTTGAACACATTGAAATGGGAATCAGTCGTATGATTTCTTGTACACATTGAAATGGGAATCAGTCATATGATTTCTTGTACACATTGAAATGGGAATCAGCCATATGATTTCTTGTACACATTGAAATAGGAATCAGTCTTATGATTTTTTGTACACATTGAAATGGCACTCAGTCATATGATTTCTTGTACACATTGAAATGGGAATCAGTCGTATGATTTCCAGTACATATTGAAATGGGAATCAGTCATATGATTTCTTGTACACATTGAAATGGCACTCAGTCGTATGATTTCTTGTACACATGGAAATGGCACTCAGTCATATGATTTTTTGTACACATTGAAATGGGAATCAGTTGTGTGATTTCTTGTACACATTGAAATGGGAATCAGTTGTATGATTTCTTGTACACATTGAAATGCAAATCAGTCATATGATTTCTTGTACACATTGAAATGGCACTCAGTCATATGATTTCTTGTACACATTGAAATGTGAATCAGTCGTATGATTTCTTGTTCACATTTAAATGGGAATCAGTCGTATGATTTCTTGTACACATTGAAATTGTAATTAGCCATATGATTTCTTGAACCCATTGAAATGGGAATCAGTCATATGATTTCTTGTACACATTCTCCTTCTTGCTGCATGAGCATCATTACATTGCAGTTACCTGCTATGGGGATATCAAAAAACACCAGCATAGTGCTATATATACACCTTTGTAAGCATATCACAAATGTTTTCTTTATATCATAGGTTGGGTGCACCTCAGAAACAATATGCAATTAACAATACAATAAGGTGACTCATATTACACGATAGACATCTGAATATGTAATTCAGAGAAATGATGCAGAAGATGTAAATACACAGCTTCTGTTGAGGCAAAAATCTTGCTTACAAATGAGGTTTTGAAGAACACACACAATATATCCCTCACACATAACGGTCATACCACTCATCACACATACTCATTGAAAAATACACACACACACACACACACACACACACACACACACACACACACACACACACACACACATGCACACACACACACACACACACACACACACACACACACACACACACACACACACGCACACACACACGCACACACACAGTGCATCCCTCACACATACCACTTATCCTGCACACACACACATGCATGCACACGTGGGCACACACACACACACACACACACACACACACACACACACACACACACACACACACACACACACACACAGTGCATCCCTCGCACAAACTCCTAAGACATTTAACAACAACACCTTTCATCAACAATCATAAAAACACACACCAAAAGTGACACCAAACATAGCAACTCTACACCCAATGGTCCACAAAGAATGAAACCTATAAGGCAAGCAATGACTTCACCTAATACTCTAGTCATTTGGAATTGCATTGCATGACACACAGATATCCCTTTCGCCATCAGAAAAGGAGAAGATATGACCGTTAGATGTTTATCTGGAGCATCCACAACATCACAAATGCACTCAAGTCACTGCACCACCACATGCCCCTTAGTTTCCTGTTTCATATCATACTCCTCCTCCTAACAAATACTCAATGCACGTGGGGATAAAATTAGGTCGGGGTCAATAGCCCTAGAGGACATTAACATTGTAACAGCCTATGAACCTAGAAAGAACATATTCTTCCATTTCTCACTTAGCCCTGGATGTTTTAAAAAGAAATATACATGTTTATGTGCATATGTGTATACATATATATATATATATATATATATATATATATATATATATATATGAGACAGTGTTATGTTAACATATTTTCTTACACAGTTATCCATACATTAGAGCCCCCATTCATGACTAATTCCACTAACTGGGAGGGCTCCTACTTTTTTTGGTACATATGTTTGTGACACGGTACATTTATCAATTCCAATAATTAATTCCAGTTGAGAAAATTTTGAAAAAAAAATGTCCTGAGACCAATACTATCACAGGCATGAGTGGCTATTAAAACAACAAGGATTGCAATTAAGATCCTCAGAATAATGAGAATTTAGTGCTTAAAGTGGAGCTTTATATGTGCATATATATATATATATATATATATATGTGTGTGTGTGTGTGTGTGTGTGTGTGTGTGTGTGTGTGTGTGTGTGTGTGTGTGTGTGTGTGTGTGTGTGTGTGTGTGTGTGTGTGTGTGTGTGTGTGTATATATATATATGGATCACCTTCAGATGCCCGAAACGCCAAACCGCCGACACACAAATCACCGACACCAAAAGACCGACAACGCAAAACACTGAATACCATTACACCAACACACTACACGTAAACAACACAGTACACTACATAACATATCCACTATCCCTAACCCAAACCCTAACCCTAAGGTCCGACACTACCGCACACTTACCCTACCTGCACCCTAACTCACTTACTCACCCCTAACCCCAAGGTCCGACACTACGCACTCACCCTACCTGCACCCTAACCCTAACTCACTTACCCACCCCTAACCCCAAGATCCGACACTACCGCACACTCACCCTACCTGCACCCTAACCCTAACTCACTTAACCCACCCCTAAACCCACAGTCCCTCACTATCGCACACACACCCTACCTGCACCCTAACCCTAACTCACTTAACCCACCCCTAAACCCACAGTCCCTCACTATCGCATACTTACCTGTCCGCTCCCTAACACTAAATCCCTCACTCTATCGCACACTTACCGAGTCCGTCGGGTTCTCACCTTGTTGGTCATCTGCATTGTCGGTGTTTTCGACCCGTCAGATTCCGTGTCAGTGAAATGCGATTTCGGGCATCTGAAGGTGACCCATATATATATATATATATATATATATATATATATATATATATATATATAGATATAGATATAGATATAGATATATATAGATATAGATATATATGTGTATGTATGTATATAGTATCTCCATGACAGTGTTACCCTAGCATAATTTCCCTACTCCAAAGTACAGTCAGGATAGATAGGAATATAGACAGATTGATAGACAGACACACAGATAGACTAAAGTAAAAAAAAAAAAATATATATATATATATATATATATATATATATATATATATATATATATATATATGGGATCACTACTAAATCCCGAATGCTTACAATACCAAAGACAGGAATCCCGAGACCAGATACCCAAAGGACGAGAAGACCAGAAGACCAGAAGCACAAATTTCAAAACCGCGAAGTACGGAGATGTCAGGAGGTTAGGTAAGTATCTATGTTTGGTTGTGTTGGTTGGGGGCTTTGGTATATGTGTGTAAGTGGGTGTTATGACTGTGATGTGTGTGTGTGTGTGCGGGGAATGTAGGTGTGTGGTGGGGTTTTCATGAGTTTGTCTGTATAGTGTGACCTTGGAGTAAGAATATTTAAGTAAGGGGCTGTTGGGGGAATAAAGGGTGGCTTGCCCCCCTGCATTTATGTAGTGTAGGTATGTGTGTTTTTGTTTTGGGTGAAGGTGTGTGTATGTGTATGTGTGTGGTGTATGTTTACTGTAGTATTCAGTATTTTAAATTTCGTACTTCTGGTCTTCCGGTCTTCTCATCTTTCAGGTATCTGGTCTTGGGATTCTAGTCTTTGGTATTGTAAGTATTTGAGATTTAGTACTGATTTTATATATATATATATATATATATATATATATATATATATATATATATATGGATTCACTTCATAACATTGAAATATCAAAATACTGAAACTCAAAACACTGAAACCAAAATACTGAAAGCTCAAAATATTGAATACTCAAAATACTGAAACTCAAAATACTGAAAACACATATTATGCGTAAACTCAGCTTAAACAACATAAATCATAACAATTTCTACCAAATATATGGAGGGGGGCAAGCCCCCCTGCACCCCCCACATGGGGGGCTGCGCCCCCCACACCCCCTGCTAATTAAATATATCAACTCCAAGATTGCACATAGTGTAGTTAAGTGTAATCTTGGAGTAGATATATATAATTAGCAGGGGGTGTGGGGGGTGCAGCCCCCCTGCATATATTTGGTAGAAATTGTTATGATTTATGTTGTTTAAGCTGAGTTTATGCATAATATGTATTTTCAGTATTTTGAGTTTCAGTATTTTGAGTATTCAGTATTTTGAGCTTTCAGTATTTTGGTCTTCAGTATTATGAAGTTTTGTCATTTTCAGTATTTTGAAGTTTCAGTGTTATGAAGTGAATCCATATATATATATATGTATATATATATATATATATATATATATATATATATATGGTTTCACTTCAAAATCCTGAAACTGAATTTCAGAAAACTTCATAATCTAGAAACCCAACATCCTAAAAATTTAAAATCCTGAAAACTCAAAATCCTGAATCCCAAAAGACTGAAAACACACAGGATACATATACTGACTATAGATAACATAAACCAGATTACATTCCACCAAATATAAGCAGGAGGGCAAGCCTCCATGCACCCCAACACTCCATGCTACTTAAATATATCAACTCCAAGATTGCACTTCACTACACTATCATGATGTTAAATGAAAAAATACTGTAATAAAAAGATCAATACACAGGAGGTTCAGGTTCAGGTTCTTTACTAGTGTACACCAGGAGGCAAAAAACGTACAAGTACAGAATTTTGCCTGAATGAAACAGGAAGAACACAACTTTTATAGTATTTCTTACTAGTATTAACCCACCAGGCTGACGTAGTCAGTCACAAGGGGTTTTACGTCACTTTAGCTTACAATATTCTATTCATCTAAAATGCTGATACTACATTTTGCTTAAAAACTTTTCTGGTAAACAACGTGGCCTTGCTAGCCACCTGGTTAGTTATAATGCCCTTTTACAAAAGTTTCCACTCAAGGTTCTAAATTAATTTGAACATAATAGTAGATACAGTTCTCAATACATTTTCCTTGTTACATGTTATCACTTCCTCCTTGCAGCCGGTGCGTTATCTAGTAACATATACAAGGTCGATTGCTCAAGTGGAAAAGAGCAGAAGATTCTCATTATTTCACACATTTAACTTCCTGACCCAGCAGATAATCACTTGTGAGAAGCATAATCATTAATTCTTGCTGAGCTAGCAGCTGCTGGGGTCAGAGGCCAACTTGCAAAAAGCACACTGCAGTTTCCAAAAGCTTCTTGCAGTTTCATATTAATTCATTTTTCTTGTCATAACATTAATAGAATAAAATGCATTATATCTTTCTTATTTCTTAATAAGCACTAAACATATGCATTAATACATATTTTCCTAACATTTCCCCCCCTGTTAATACTTTTTATTCTATTCTCAGAAGTTTAAACGATTTTTATTTCTTCTCCTAACTTCTTCCACTTAGGATTTGCAGTTAAGAGAGTCATTCAGTTTAGACTTCAAGGAGAATTTCATTTGGAACCAATTACTCAAGTTCAATGTCTTGATACAAGGTTTCAGAGACAGACATATCTATAAAATCTTTAATTAATCTTTTCATGCAGGGAATTCCACAACAAACACATGCTCCTAATAGGAGTAAACCCACACAAATGGCAATCAGAATATTCATTAGGATGGAACCCCACCCCCCCAAACAGATTCTGGAAAAAAATCTGTCAGAGGGTTTGGGCCTGGTTTGGTCATGGCCGACACTTGCTGTATCACCTCCAGATGGTTATTAATTTCATGTCTATTATCTGGTATGTACGCACAGCATTCTTCTTTGATAAGCGCACACGTACCACCTCTCGCCGCTAGGGTGAAGTCAAGAGCCATCCAATTTTGCAACACAACAGTTCTCATGGCATTCAGTTCATCAGTCACTAATTCAAGAGCAGAAAAAGTTGCATTACTCATTACTTCGAGAAGTTTCGACAGTTTTCTCAGCTCCCAAATCGATTTGACTGCACCATATGCTGGGAGTATACCTGCCCAAGATATAACACTGTCACTCAAGTCCATATGAGTCAATTTGTCTTTGTCCTTCACGGAATTATGGTCTTTCCAAACTGCTTCAACTCGCCCTACTGGATTCACAGGTTTCTCGATTGGATCTTTGGTCTTCTTGGAAACATCTCTCATATTCTGTATTTTACCCAGAGGTAATTCCATAGTGTGTCGTATGGCTGGAACCAGGTAGCCCAAAAAACAACTGCCGGACCAATTCTCAGGTAGTCATTTGTATGCCTTTTTCCCACACACAAAATAACAGTTTTCAACTTTAGTGCTAATACGCACTAGCCCTGCATGAAACATTTTCTTATCTATGATTGACAATTGTTTAATCAAAACAGGATTTCTTTGTACTTCATTCAATGTCGTTTTCATTGAGTTCAAATATGAATCATAGTTAGTATTGCAAACAGTACCCCCACTTTTAGTCTTGATATAACATTTTAAGATATTGTTATGTTACAGTTACTCCAGCCCACCTGGAGAGTATCATTCTTGAAAAAACACACAATCCCTTTTTGTGTAACAGGTAAATACAATGCTATTTTATCCTGTGATCTCACAGTTCTTGTGTCAAAAAGCAAATTTTCCCAAGTCTCATTGATCCCTAAAGGAACAGCGGACATTAGTAGTCCTCCATATGCTGTTGGTATAGCTGTACAAACCCAGCAGTTTGAAATGTTCATAGTCTCAGCATATACACGCTTAATTGCTAGGTATGTGTTAAAGTTTGGATGCCAGTCTATGGATGTCTCATCACGTTTATCCAGTTTTACTTGTGTGGTTGAGAAATGAAACAACCACAACAAAAAGAAAATTGTCAAAAGTACAGTCAACAAGTGTACGCTCAATAATATGATTATGCAACATTTTTGAGGTTGGTCTGAATTTCTATCTTTGGCCATTTTGTTCTTGTTGCGTAACAGTTACAATGTTTTTATCAAGTTGAAAGTTCTTTACCGGTTTACAGTACGTCAAATGGATCCAAGATGACCTTTCGGCTATTTTGACTGCCATAGGCATGGCCAGCAGTACCTGGTATGGTCCTTCCCACTTCAGGCATGCTCAATTCTTCCTCTTTGTTACCTTCACCCAGATCCAGGACCCTGGGGCTAGAATCGCTTCCAATGGTCTGGTCTGTTCTTTATCTGAAAAAGAGTTAAACTGCAAGAGAGATTTATTTGTTAACAGTTTCCTCATATAACTAGCTAGTGAACTATCAGCCTCCTGGTCTGCAGGCATGAGAGCTTTCCGCTGAGGTACATAATATGCCCTCGCAAACACCATTTCAAAAGGAGTTAAACCCTTTGCATTTGGAACTGTTCGCATACTCAGCAGTGCCAGAGGCAGACAGTGCATCCATTTCTTTTGGGTTTCATTGACTAACTTTCTAAGTTTGTTCTTAAGGACTCCATTGTGCCTCTCCACCAGTCCTGCAGACTGAGGGTGATAAGCACAATGGTTCTTAAGGGAAATCCCAAAGAAGCGTCCCAATTGCTGTATGGTCTGATTCACAAAGTGTGTACGATTGTCACTATAGATCCTTTCCGGTATGCCAAATCTAGGAATAATCTCCTTTATGAGAGCTTTTGCCACTGTTGTTGCATCCGGGTTTTTAGTCAGAAAGGCTTCCACCCATTTGGAAAACATATCTACAATGACAAGGCAATACCTTTTGTTATCACATTTGTTCAATTCTATAAAATCCATACAAATAGTATGGAACGGATATGGCGGTGTAGGAAAACTTCCTTGTTTAGGTTTAAATGCCCCTTGTGCATGATGTTTGTTACAAATATGACATGCCGCACAAATTTTTTTTGTGTAATTTGTGAATCCATATGTTTGGAATATTCGGTTTACTAACTGTACCATCCCCCCTGTTGAGACATGGCACTGCCCATGGCTCAACAAGCTGCATATCTAAACAAATTAGATTTTTTATTTATTTTTATTTTACATTTGTTGACCGGGCTAGTCTGGCTGGATACATGTCCATTTTCAGCAGAGGCCCGAGGAGAAAAGCTCCACTAAATACTAAGTACATTACATAAACAAATCATTACTTTAAAAAATATCAAAAATTGGAGTTATATCAATCTAATGACTGAAAGATCATTTCAAAAGAGAGACAAGTTTCCAATATGAAGTTTGTTGCAAGATAACAAATTGTACATAAAATGAATATACTTAAATCTATACAGTGAAAGGAAGAGAAATGAGAAGGGAAGAGATGAAAAGAGTGAAGAAGAACTAGTGTATGAGGAAAAGGTTAGTCAGGTGTACTGCAGGAACAAAGCCAATGATTTTGGTAGTACAGTTTAATTTTCTGTTTGAATTGTGGCAGGGATGTGGTCAGAGTTATGTCACTAGGTAAAGATTCCAAGTTCTACCTATTGTGTTAGTGAAAAGAGAACCACCTGCTGTGTTGTTTACCCTTATTGCTTTTGTCATGAGTTTATTAGAGGAGCGAAGTGAGTTAAGGTTGTTGTAAGGGATTAGAAGTTGAGAGAGTATTGGGGTGTTGTCAGGAAGGTGTAATATGTTGTGAGCTATAGTGAGTTGAGGAATTAAAGGTAGTTTTGAAATTGAGCCAACCAAGTTGTTTTAGGTTTATACAATGGTGGGTTCGGAAGGGGTTGCTGGTGGCGAGCTATGTTGTGATAGCAAGTTATAAGTTTGTTGAGATTGTTTTCTTAAGGTTTGTATAAATGGGGAAGCATAAAGGAGAGTTGATAAGAGGTGAGATTGAGCAATTTTGTTCTAGTTGCTGGGGTTAGAAAAGGTTTGATACGATATAGGGATCCAAGTTTTCTGTTAACAATCTTGATGGTGTTATTAATGTGCTGTTCGAAGGAGAGATTATAGTCAATGGTTATTCCTAACAGTTTTGTAGTTGGGTCAGGTGAGATGATAGTGCCATTATTTGAGGAGATGGTAAAGTTTAAAGGGGGGGACCTAGAGGTGGGGGAGAAGAGGAGGAGTTTAGTTTTATTGGCATTAAGTAGGAGAAACCGTCTAGAAAACCAGGTTTCTACTGTGTTAAAGGTATTTTGGGTCAGTGAGCTTAGTTCAGTAGAGGAAGGTGCTGAGCAGATAAGGGTAGAATCATCTGCGTATTGTATGCAGGTTGCTTGTGGGATTGCAGTTTGAAGATCGTTAATAAAGAGGAGAACAGAAGTGGACCAAGAATGGAGCCCTGGGGAACTCCGATGGAAATGGGCAAGAGGGATGAGATATGGTTATCCCATATTACTGCTTGTTGTCTGTTGTTAAGATAAGATCTAAACCAATTAATGGCTAGCTTATCACAGGAGAGAGATTCAAGAATGTTAATTAAGAGAGAGTGGTTGACCATGTCGAATGCTTTAGAGATCAATGAAAAGAGCAGAAGAGAGTATTGTTGTTTCGATTTTTGTTGATGGTATCTACAAAGGATAGAAGGGCGGTGGTGGTACTGTGGTGGGGTCTGAAACCATGTTGGCAGTTTGCTATTATGCTGTGCAGTGAGAGATAGTGTACAAGTTGCTGATGAATACATTTTTCCATGATTTTTGCTAGGGGTGAGAGAAGGGCAATTGGTCTATAGTTGGAAAGGTCAAGGGAGTTACCACCTTTATGTAGTGGGATAATGTAGGAGACTTTCCAGATATCAGGGATGGTTCCTTCTAGGATAGTTCTGTTTATAAGTAAGGATATAGGATATGCAATTTCTATGGCAGCTTTCTGAAGGAAAAGAGAAGGGAGCTTGTCAGCGGAAGGGGTACAGGGTTTTAGTTTATGAATGAGTTTGTAGATGAAAGAAGTAGATACAGGTTTTAGAGAGAAGTTGTAGGTGGAGGTAGTTATGTTAGATGGAATATTAGAGTTGTTAGAGTTCATTTGTTTGGCTAGGGATTGAATAGTTTCAGAGAAAAAAGAGTTGAAAGCATTAGCAGTTTGGAGAGGGGTATCTGGGTCAGCATTTTGAGGGGAAGGAGTTTTAGCAATTCCTGGGGAGAGAAGTCTATTTACTGATGACCAGAACTGTTTAGAGTTGTTAATATAAGTTTCCTGAAGTTTACAGTAGTAGTTTTTCTTGTCGGAGATTATTGATTTTTTAGCTAGATTTCTAAGCTGGCGGAAATTAACTAAATCAGGGTCCTGTCTATTGCATCTCCATTTTGTCCATACTTTGTTTCTTGCATGAATGAGTTTTTTGGTATTATTGGTCAGCCAAGGGGCAGATTTGGTCTTTACTCTAATGGAGCGTTCTGGAGCATGTATATCAAGTATGGAGAGGAATGTAGTATTAAAGAATAATACTGCCTCCTCCAGGGGAAGTGTTTTTAAGCAATTCCATTTGCATGCTCTCAGTTCAGCTTTAAAAAGGTCTATGTTAAAATGCTTGGTAGATCGAATTAGCCTAGTATTTGGGAGGTTAATATATTGAGATTTTTGTCTAGTAATGTAGGTTAGGCAGTGGTCGCTGATGTCGTCTGGCATAGTACCTACTTTATACTGTTTGTTAACTGTATTTGTGAGTATCCAGTCTAATATACTCTCTTTCTTACTTGGTTTGTTGATTCTAGTGGTTGAGGTGATGGTTTGGGAGAAACCATGTAGATTAATATGAGAGGAGGGATTGTTAGCATTAATTGTATTCCAGTCTATGTTGACGTCACCTAGAATTATGGTTTCTTGGGCGTAGGTGGTAGATACCCAGTTTAGAAAGTCTTCTAGTATTGGAATGTTATTACCTGGGGGAATATATAAACAAATGATGAAAATGGATTTCTTGGCATTTAGTTGGAGTTTAATGATGATGGCTTCTGTTTTGCTATTTTGGTTAGGGCATACTGGTAGAGTAGAGATGTTAAGTTGATTTTGAAAAGTATTGCTACTCCACCACCTTTACGTTTAGCGGTCATGTCTTACTATGTTATAACCTGGAGGTATAATCTCAGAATTTTTTGTGCCTGGGTTAAGCCATGTTTCAGAGAGGCAAAGAATGTCAAAAGAGTGGGTATCCAAGAGGGCATGGACGAAGGGTATTTTGTTATTTATGCTTTGGATGTTAAGGTGTCCTATGAGGAAGTTATTGTTGTGGTGAGGTGAGCACTGTTGGGGAGGTGTTGAGATAGGGCCAGGATTGGGGTGGATGTCTCCATCTTTTAGGGTAGGATTAACTAGCTTAGTTAAGTAGTTGCTCTTTTGAATTGTTAGGGTTTTTGTTTTTTTGTTAGATTGTGTGGGGTAGGTGAGGTGATGTTGCCTGTGGAATTTAGAGAGATGATAGTTCGGGGTGTAATTAACATTAGAGTAAGGTGTAAAAGTGAGTTGAGTAGAAGTGTGTTTTTGTGAGGAGATGAAATTATTGCTGAGTGAGAATTCAAAGAAGGTGAGAAGGTATGTAGAGAGAAGGGTGGTCGAGATTAAGAGTAAGAGTAAAGGTATAGTTAAGTAAGGAGACATAATTTAGTAATCACTTTTAGTAAAGTGAGGAGTAAGGAGGTAGCTACTGTAGAGAGAGAATGAGTATAAGCAAGAGGGGTTAATAAATTTAATTAAAAAAGTAGGTAATTAAGAAAGGATTCTAAAGGGAATGAAGAAGGAAAGCTGGAGAGGAAAGAGGAAGTGTACAGAGAGAAGTATAAGCAATGAAGAAAGGTAATAGAAGAATTATGGTATTAGGGCATAGGTAGAGGAGGGGGGAGTGGAAGGGGTGTGTTATGGCAAGGTAACAATTAGGAGGGAAGGAGAGTAATTGGATAGGAGGGATAGGGGTGTGGTTTGAGAGCTATAAAGGTAGGACCCCTGGGGGTGGGTGGGAATTGGGGGTAGGGAGGGGAGCGGAGTGAGCCCGCAGGGCGAACGGAGCGGGGATAGACCAAGAAGTAAAGAAAAAGTATCAGTGAAAAAGTATCAGTGAAACCTAGGTAGGTCAGGGTAGGAGAAAGGTAGTCTAAGGAGGAGAGGATAGGGAGGGAAAGTCAAAAGAAAGAAGGGTGAGATATGAAAAGGTAGGCAGAGATAAATACTACTACGGAGAGTATAAGTGGAGATTTGGTGATATGTAGTGGGCAAAAAAGCAGCAGTGCAGCAAACATGCACTAGGGCCCTGCTTTGGAAGTTGAGCTAGAGTAAAGGGAGAGGGAGCACAGGCTGAAAAGCAATCCAGAGAGAGAGGGAGGAGGGACGTAAAGGAGTAAGGGGGGGGTTGCTGCTGTTGGCTAGCTTAGCTGGGGCAGAACTAAACAATTTAGCAGGGTTTATCTGGTTATAAGTTTGACGTCTTGATAAAGGTAGACATACTTTCTTGCAGTCCAGAGTTAGTAGGTTGCAGCAGATGGCAAAGTCCAGAGCCTTTTACGGGTGGTAGGCTGAGAGCACCCTAGTAGAATATATGTAGTGATTTAACCCAGGTACAAACATACAAGGTAAAATCAGAGGATAGCTAGTATAAGAAGAAAAGTTGGGAGAAAAAAAGATAATGTTAGAGAGAAACCTGATAATAATACAATGTTCCTAAATACAGTGCAGTTAAGACAGTTTATACAAACATAAAACTTTGCTTAACATATTATATTTACTTTCAGGCAAGGCTAAGCAATTGCATTAAGGAGAAATTGAGCGGTTACACATTGGATTTACTTAAAATAAAGTAACCTTAAGGGCAACTACAAGCTATGTAGTAAACACTGATACAGTAATTATTACAGAAATAAGTGCAAGCATATCAGCAACATAAGCAAGGTTGAGTGAAGGAGACTCCACGCGGGTCCAAACAAAGTAAAAAACAGGCAATGGAGAATGCCCTTTGCAAGATTACAGCCAAAGGACTAATAGTAATCAAACAAATTCTTAACAGATGCGAGTGTGGGAACCAGACTAGATAAGGAGTCACAGTCGCTACACAGTACTACACAGCGCTAATCCAGCAAATACTAAAGACCAGACAACAGTCTATAGGGTAACTGAAAGAGGACTGATATATTCACCTTAAATCAAAGTAGACGCGCAGTCGCTAAACTGCACTACTATGGTAAATCACTATGGAGTCCTGTATCAGTCGCTACACAATAAAAAAACAGCACTAACAACAAAAATACTCAAACCAGTGGTAAAACACTAAGGCGTCATGTATCAGTCGCTATACAATAAAAAACAGCACTAACGACAAAAATACTCAAAACCAGACAAAAGTTATGAGGGAAACTGAATAAAAGAGATATATTCATAGAAATCTTGGCAGACGCATAGTCGCTGAACTGCACTACTATGGTTAAAATACAGCAAACTAGGATAATAAAACAACTCTAGTATTAAAGAAGACTAGCCCTAAAAAATAATATGAGTAAGCTTTATTTAAAGAAAAAAGCATTCACACTAGCAGCAAACCATGCTGTCGCTATGGTTAAACACTATGGAGCCATGTATCAGACGCTACACAAATAAAAAACAGCACTAGCAACCAACTACCCAAAACCAGTCTAAAGTTATGAGGGAAACTGAATAAAAGGGATATATTCACAGAACTCTTGGCAGACGCACAGTCGCTGAACTGAGCAATGGTTAAAATACAGCAAACTAGGATAATAAAACAGCGCTAGTATTAAGAAGACTAGCTCTACAAGATAACATGAGTAAGCTTTATTTCAAGAAAAAAGCACTCACAGTTGCAGCAAAACACGCTGTCGCTAAGAAAGGTGCCCAGTACTGAGGCTAGGAACGTACTATGCAGCCTTGTTGACTCCGACACAGTACAAACCGTCGAATAATCAAAACAAAGCAGAGAATAGTACAAGACACGTAAAGTTGCACCTCTAAGAAAGGGAAATATACAAGGCAGTCGCTACAAGCAGGATACAAGGCAAATACAAGCCTTTGTACATAGAGAGCATTGGGAAGATACCATAGTACAAACGAGCAGATATGTACGCATCTACAGGGATATCAACAATGCACAGTTTGAAACATGAAGGCCATACAGTACATACACAATAGTATGGTAAACAGATACAAACTTACTACAGAGAAGGAGCACACAGCCAAGCACGCTCAGCAGCAGCGAGGAGAGCTGAAATCAAGATGGCGTCCCAGGGAAAGTGGAGGGAATATAATAACTTCCAGGGGAAGTACCTAGGGAGGGGGAGGAGTAGGGATATCAAGGAAGCAGGTACGACCGGAAATGATGTAGATAGGTGAGATGGGGAAGGGGAACACTGAAACGTAAGTGGGAAAGGATAGGAGGTATCCAGTATAATAGTGTAGTCTGTATGGAACAAGAGGGGAAGAAGGGTTGGATATAGTAGGTAGATAGACCAGAAGTAAAGAAAAGTATCAGTGAAAAAGTATCAGTGAAACCTAGGTAGGTCAAGGTAGGAGAAAGGTAGTCTAAGGAGGAGAGGATAGGGAGGGAAAGTCAAAAGAAAGAAGGGTGAGATATGAAAAGGTAGGCAGAGATAAATACTACTACGGAGAGTATAAGTGGAGATTTGGTGATATGTAGTGGGCAAAAAAGCAGCAGTGCAGCAAACATGCACTAGGGCCCTGCTTTGGAAGTTGAGCTAGAGTAAAGGGAGAGGGAGCACAGGCTGAAAAGCAATCCAGAGAGAGAGGGAGGAGGGACGTAAAGGAGTAAGGGGGGGGTTGCTGCTGTTGGCTAGCTTAGCTGGGGCAGAACTAAACAATTTAGATGGCAAAATTATCTTTTTCTCTTTGGAAATGTACAGCCCATTTTCAAGGATTGTTCCTCGTTTTTCCCATTTTTTTTTTTCTGCTTTTGTAGTAATCGTCTGCATTGTTTTTAACATTACTAGGTCTAAAATTTCAGAGGGTTGTAATTCCTCATCTAAAAGTAAAGTTTTTGAGTCTGAAGCTGCTTGCTTCGCAGCTGCATCAGCTCTCGCATTACCTTTTGAAATTCTGTCCTGCTGTTTCGTTTGAGCTACGCATTTGCAAATAGCTACTTTAGTAGGTAACTGAATAGATTCTAACAATTCTAAAATAAATTGCACATGATTAATTGGTTTACCAATAGATGTTATCATCCCTCTATTTTTCCACTGCTGTGCAAAAACATGTACAGTAGAAAAAGTATACTGACTGTCAGTATATATGTTTACACATTTGTCTTTTGCTAAGGTACAAGCTCGTGTTAAGGCAATCAATTCTGCTGCTTGTGCAGACAAGTTATGTGGTAAGGATTGGGCTTCTAAGGTTTCAGTGTCTGTAACTATTGCATACCCCACTAGATTTTTCCCTGTAGGGCCCCTTCTGCATGAGCCGTCCATGTAATATGTCACCTCGGCCTTATCCAAGGGAATATCTGTGAGATCTTTTCTGGATAAGGTTTTCTGCTCAATTTCCTGCAGGCAACTGTGTGGTGTGCCATCCGCAGGAGTTGGCAGCAAAGCTGATGGATTTAATGTCGTGCATCATTCAATTGTCATATGAGGTTGGCTCAACAGTATAGTCATACAGGAAAGGTGTCTAGCAGGAGAGAGATATGCTACTTTTTCTTGCAGTAAAATTAGCGCGACTGCATGAGGCACTGTCAATGTGAGAGGGTGGAATAACACCACTGAGGCTGAAGCCTGTACTGCCATTGCAGCTGCGACTACTGCTTGTACACAGTGGGGCAATGATCGTGCCACTGGGTCTAACTGTGATGAATAGTAAGCTATGGGGCGTTGCTTATCCCCATGTTGTTGTGTCAACACTGATGTCATATTTCCCTGCTTACAGTCTACAGTTTGAAAGAAACGTTTATGATAGTTTGGTAGTCCTAAGACTAATGAAGAAGCTATCAATTGCTTCAAACTGCAGAAAGCCATTTCTGCTTCAGGTGTCCATTGTAATAAATCCTGTGCTGCCATCAGCGTTTTGTATATGAGGTCGGTCAGTGGAGCAGATTCCAAAGCATAGTTTGGTATCCAAATCCGGCAGAAGTTAGTTGTTCCCACGAAGGACATCATTTCCTTCTTGGTCGCTGGTTTGGGTGCTTGTAAAATCGCTGTTTTTCTATCCTCATCTAGTATTCTACCTTCTTTGGATATTACATATCCCAGGTATCTAACCTGTTTTCTCCAAAGCTGTAGTTTGCTTTTGTTTACTCTGTGTCCCTGTGTTGCTAAGAATTGTAACAGTGCTATGGTATCGTCCCTGCATTGCTGCTGGGTGGGGGCTGCTAGTAAGATGTTGTCTACATTAAGTAGAATTTGACTACCCCCCGGTGGGGTGAATCCCGCCAAATTACTAGCCATTTCTTCTATGAATATTGTTGGACTCTCACAATATCCCTGTGGTAGTCGAGTATAGGTATACCTTTTCCCCTGAAATGTAAATGCAAACCAATATTGGCTATCAGGACGTATAGGTATTGAAAAGAAAGCATTGCTGATATCTACCAAAGAGAAATATTTCTGGTGAGGTTTCAAATCATTTAACAAAGTGTGTGGATCTGGCACCGTAAGTGCTCTAGGTATTACTGCATTATTTACAGCTTGTAAGTCCTGAACCATACGCCATTCCCCGTTTGCCTTTTTAACAGGAAATAGGGGTGTATTACATGGTGAATCAGGAGATTCTACTAGTACTCCTTCTCTAAGTAATGCTGCTATTATAGGTTTGATTCCTATCTTTGCATCCTTTCTCAAAGGATATTGTCTCTTCTGTGGTCTAATTGCTGACTTTGGTGTAATAGTAACTGGTCCTGCTGTTCGAATAAGTCCTACATCTGACTTGCCTGTCGACCAAAGAATCTTTGGTATGTTACATAAGGCTTTCTCCTCTTCTTCTAATAAGAATGCTAATCAGCTGTCCTCGCTAGACTGCAAGTGTACAGCTGGATGTGCCTGTGTTAACCAATTCAGTTTTTGTTTCTGTATTCCCTGCTCTGATAATTCTAAATCAGTTTGTTTCTCCCATCTCGTTACCTTTTCTCCTAGGTCTGCCCATTTTACATTTTTGTTCTTAGTTAAACTTGACGTGGTAATTGATTAGATTTGTATAGTGCAAGGAATTCTTGAGGTAATGAACAGCTAACAACACTGTTTCCCTCAGTATCCCAGTACAGATTACGTAACACTAATCTGTTTGCACGATTTCTGAACAATTCTTGCTCATATTCCTTATCAGGTCCTGGTGTGCTACAGTAATACAGAGTGCAATGCAACAAATGCTGTTTGTCAGTGTCAAGGGAGGGGAATTTACTGATGGCTACATTTATCAGTTCCTCAGTCACTGCCCCTGGACCAGTCGTAACCAAGTCCTGGCTGTACCAGTAAAAAGTTTCACCCTCCGGTCGCACCACAAAAGTATCCATTTGTCGCTGTGCTTCCATACCCTGCATAGTCGGAACTACTGCTATGCCAAATATCTGCATAAGGTCCCTACCTAATAGGTTCACTGGACATTTTGCAGAAACAACAATTTTACTCCTTTGAGTCATCCCTGAAACAGGGTCAGTTATTGCTATATCATGGGACAGTGGTTCCCGGTATAGCTGTCCATTTGTAGCTTTCACTAATATATAATCAGGTGATTCTGAATGTTCTGGTAACTTGGAGGGGTGTATCAGAGTCCATGATGCTCCTGAATCACACAGGAATTTAACTTCCTTCCCCTCCACCAGAAGTGTAACTTCCGGTTTTGTGTCTGCTAGGTAAAGCTCTATGCTCAATAATGCTAAATCTAAAACCTCATTTTCTTCATCCTCCATGTCTACTTGCACTTCCTCTACTCCTTCTATCACATTTACATTTGTTCTTTCATTATTGTCTTTTCCCGATGATTTCTGACTCTCGTATGGTGTATCTTCACCATCATATAGTCAGTCCTCATCTCCCTTATCCTCTGTGATTACCTTCTTATTCTGTTTACAATCCCTCGCTAGATGTCCTTTCTTCCCGCACTTAAAGCATTCACCTCTCTTTTTCCTTTCCTCAAAGTCCTCTGACCGCTTGTCAGACTGTTTATTTCCCTGTGCATTTTTCTTACCCTTTTTGCCTGACTGTAACACAAATACTTCAGCTCCGTCTTCAGCAGTGAAGACTTGCGCTTTCTTTTTCTTTTAGCTATTAAAATGTCTTTCAGCATGTCTACCATATTCAAGTAAGGCTTGTAGCCTACTTGTTCGATGATCTATCATATGCTTCATAATGAAGCTACTAATAGGTGCAATGCAACCTTTTAAAAATGCATTTTTCAATTGTTGTTCATACGGGGAATCATTCGTTTGATTTTCGGGAACTGTCATGCCACTATGATTGTTAAAGCACTCTAATAATCTGGCATAGTACCCATCTACTGTTTCATTTTCTTGCTGTATGCATTGATTAATACAAGTCCAGTCTGCTCTAGGTTTCCATTTCTCAGAGATTCTGTCTGTCAGACCTTTCACTCTGTTGTCTAGTTCTGCGTCACTATGTGGGAGTGGCTTAAATTCTGCATTACGAGGATTCCAGGTGCCACAAATCATGTGCCAATCTGGACCTACAATTTGTCTAACTACTTTTTCTACTTCTTCCCCATTTAAGTAGTAACTTAACCTCATGCCTTGTAAATCTTCTAGGAATTTTGTAAAATTAACTTTTGGATGGGGAATTCCCTCAGTAGCCTTCCGGATATCCTCCGGTGTCCATGGCCTATATACCAAGAGGGTTGGGTCCTGTCCAACCTGTCCTGCCTGAGGATTTGGTACCTCTATAAGTGGACATATTTCTTCCTCACTCTCAGCTTGTAGATTTCTCTCCATTTGATACAATTCTATGTCCCTCTGTGTTTTACGTGTTCGGGACCTAGTTTCAATGGGATCTCTAACAAACAATTTTGGTTTCTCTGAGACATCAGGATACCGCGGAGGTGGACCAGCTTGTCCACCCGCTTCATATCCTGAAAAAGGGAGTGGAGGGGGGGGGAGCTGTTGCTACTACTATATTATTATCTTCTTTGTCTAAAAACAATACCTTTGAATTATTACTCTTTTGTTCCCTACGGTTTGCTTCCTCAATCCACCTGTGTGCCTGAGGAATGCCTAATTGCCGTTGTTTCTTTGCCTGACCTTTTGTATCACTTTTAAGCTGTTTAAGAAGTTTAACAAGTGAAGATTTGTCTAATTTCCCATCAAATTCATATTTGTTAACCCATTTTGCATAATATCTAACATTATCTGCACGTTGTAGTTGCATATATTTTGCGTCTTCGGTTAGGGGCGGGTCTCGCGATGTTTTAGTGCACTGATTTCCCATGTTAATAAATTTTACGTAACCCTTTTACCACGTGGTACCACAACTTCAGTTCCTTTCACAGTTTATCTAGAATAACTGCCTACCTTATTCTGTTACCCTGATCTATGACCAAATAAACAGTAACTTTTCTTGTCCCTGATCTATATGACAAATCTGACAAAAAAAAACAATATTTACTGTAACCTAGTCCCTGATCTAAAACAGAAAAAAGGCAAAAAGTCTCCCTACCTGAACCTCCGGTATTGAGCAGTCACAGTTCGAAGTGGAGATCCGCTCTTCAGCCACAGATCAGAAAGTGGCCAGCCTCTTTAAATGACAATTCAGTCGGAGGTCTTTTCACTCAAGAAGAACCATTTCGGTATCTTCTCCTGCATGCAGACTTCGACCACCGCTACACTCTCATCCACAGCTTCTGACGGATTCTGGTATGCAAAGGACCAATCTGTTAAATGAAAAAATACTGTACAAAAGTTGTGGGTTAATACTAGTAAGAAATACTATAAAAGTTGTGCTCTTCCTGTTTCATTCAGACAAAATTCTGTACTTGTACGTTCTCTACTAGTGTACACCAGGAGGCAAAAAACGTACAAGTACAGAATTTTGTCTGAATGAAACAGGAAGAACACAACTTTTATAGTATTTCTTACTAGTATTAACCCACCAGGCTGATGTAGTCAGTCACAAGGGGTTTTACATCACTTTAGCTTACAATATTCTATTCATCTAAAATGCTGATACTACATTTTGCTTAAAAACTTTTCTAGCAAACAATGTGGCCTTGCTAGCCACCCGGTTAGTTACAATACCCTTTTACAAAAGTTTCCACTCAAGGTTCTAAATTAATTCGAACATAATAGTAGATACAGTTCTCAATACATTTCTCTTGTTACATGTTATCACTTCCTCCTTGCAGCCGGTGCATTATCTAGTAACATATACAAGGTCGATTGCTCAGGCGGAAAAGAGCAGAAGATTCTCATTATTTCACACATTTAATTTCCTGACCCAGCAGATAGTCACTTGTGAGAAGCATAAACATTAATTCTTGCTGAGCTAGCAGCTGCTGGGGTCAGAGGCCAACTTGCAAAAGGCACACTGCAGTTTCCAAAAGCTTCTTGCAGTTTCATATGAATTCATTTTTCTTGTCATAACATTAATAGAATAAAATGCATTATATCTTTCTTATTTCTTAATAAGCACTAAACATATATATTAATACATATTTTCCTAACACATGAGTTATGCTGAAGTATAGCAAGTTAAAAGGGAATGTTACTGATGTTACAACAGGGAGTCATGAACACATGTGATGGCATGTTTGCCATTTTTTTCTGTGGAGTGCAATCTTGGAGTTTATATATTTAATTAGCAGGGGGTGTGTTGGGGTGAAAAGTGCTATCCTTTGTCTTGTATGTGTCTCTCTGTGTCCTTGTAGTGGAATATTGTCATTCTTTTTGTCCTGCATATTTTCAGTATTTTGTAATACAGGATTTTGAGTTTTCAGGATTTTGAATTTTCAGGATTTTGGGTTCCGGATTATGAAGTCCAGGATTGTGATATTTCGGGATTCTAAAGTGAAACCATATATCTATCTATATATATATATATATATATATATATATATATATATACATATATATATATATATATATATATATATATGGATTCACTTCATAACACTGAAACTTCAAAATACTGAAAATGACAAAACTTCATAATACTGAAGACCAAAATACTGAAACTCAAAATACTGAAAACACATATTATGCGTAAACTCAGCTTAAACAACATAAATCATAACAATTTCTACCAAATATATGCAGGGGACAAGACCCCTGCACCCCCACATGGGGCTGCCCCTGCTAATTATATATCTACTCCAAGATTGCACTTAACTACAATATGTGCAATCTTGGAGTTGATATATTTAATTAGCAAGGGGTGTGCAGGGGGCTTGCGTACCTGCATATATTTGGTAGAAATTGTTATGATTTATGTTGTTTAAGCTGAGTTTACACATAATATGTGTTTTCAGTATTTTGAGTTTCAGTATTTTGAGTATTCAGTATTTTGAGCTTTCAGTATTTTGGTTTCAGTATTTTGAGTTTCAGTATTTTGATATTTCAATGTTATGAAGTGAATCCATATATATATATATATATATATATATATATATATATATATATATATATATATTTTTTTTTCCTGAATGTTTCATAAAGAAATATATATATATATATATATATATATATATATATATATATATATATATATATATATATATAAAACAGCTTGCAAGATGTACATAGTGCCAAATACAACAATAAAGTATCCAATGAAAGGAATCCAGCACCAGTGATGTCCCACACGTTTTCCTGATGCATCAGAGTACTTCATCAAGATCAACAAAAAATTAGACCAGAGTTCCAATACCAACACCTCTCTTTTGCTGAGTCTAATAGTTTTTTTTACAGTCAGTATAACGTGTGGAATGTTGCTGGTTTTAGATTCCGTTGATTGCAGGTATCCCATGTTGGGGGTGCAAGGGATAAAACCCATGATCACAACCACTTAAAAAGTGTATCCATGTTACAGTGAGGCTCAGAATTTCATTTTTTTTCTTTTTTTTTTTTGTTCAGAATCAGAATTAAAGTTCAGTTTTTTGTGTCGTGACTTGCAGTATTGGATTCTGCAATTTTTAACAGATATCTTTTCTAAAACCTGTTTAGAAACCTGAGACCAGTGTCAGAAAGGATACTGCAGATATACAATAAAACCCTGACTTAAAATAGCTTATCACCCAAGATCACAAAAACTACGAAAATCTGTAAAATCTTCTCATACTTAGGTTATGATAAATATATACTTGAGAATGGACAATGTGTGTTTTGTCCAAGAATAGCAGTAAAATGAATAATATCAGTTGAGAAACAATATACTATTTTTCATTCTCCTGTATGGAAACTAAGGAAAATAAAGCGGATATCAGCAAGACTTCGTTTTACTCCAGTGTTCTTTTTTGTGGAATTGGACAATGACTTAGCAGTACCCTATATGTATGCTGCATCACTCATACATTTCATTTCTGCAAATAAATTGCTTGTGATATGTTCTCAGAGCACAGACACCCTTGAAAGAGCTCCATCAGAAACGTGAGCAACAGTCACTTGCATTTAAAGTATTTCCTGGAACATTCACAGCATCTTAGCTTTCTGGTCACAAACATACCATTAGTGATGGATCTCTGCAAGTGTAAGATAGCAAGAAACCACAGAAGCAGTCAGAAACACCATCTCAGGCTGTACATTTTGTAAACCACATGCAATAAACAAATCTGCTACACACTTTCTGCTGTTTGCTATTTCATTTTGTCTTTAAATAAATGGACAGGCATGCATTTCCCCATGTTGAAACAGCATGCTTCTTGTGAGTAGGGACACTCTCTCCTAGAATTTAAAAAAGAGTAAAAGGCAAAGAAGCAAAAGATATTTCAGTACAAAGAAAAACACTACCATCAAAAGAATGCATTCAAAACTTACTCATCACCTACATCTTTATGTACATTTATTAAGAGTTTCTAATCAGTACTAATACGAGGGTAATTCTGATATGGAGTCTTCAGTCACTAGCATTGCTATATTTCAAGTATCACTTAATCTGCGCAGTTTTACTATTAAAAATAATCAAGAAAAAGTAAACAGGTGTGCAATGATGGCACACACTGCGTTGCAGGCTGCTATGTTAAAGAGAAATAAACTACACTTCTGTCAACTCTCTTTGAGCTTCCTTCTCGTCCTGCGGTTCCTTTATGAGATTCCCTGGTAAAAATATATCACTCCCACCATTTGCTCCTCTATTTGCAGAAGCAATGTAGCTGAAACACTATTGCGTCTTAAGTGGCTATTTGCTCGTATCCCATCAGAAGGTTTAAGGTATTATATAATGAAGATTCTGGCTTGGTTGACACTTTTTTTGCAGTTTTATACTGATTGGTTCGTCTCTGTGTGACATGGTTACCCTTTGGTTTGGATGTTATTTGGGATATTGTGCAGGTACAGAAATGTTTATGGCCATCAGATTTGTTTTCAGCCTCAGTGTTTCTAAAGCACAGCCAAACTATTCATATATGCTGTTTTCATTAGGCCAATAAAAAGGTAGAAACATCTGCATCTATGGAGGTTTGGATTTGGGGGGTCATTTGCATATCCCATTGGCCTCTGCTACAGGAGGTTTAAGGTATTATAATATGCATATGCATCACTTACTCGAGTAAACATATGTAAAACAGAATCATAATGTAAAATAATTACTCTGCACATACATAACTATGAACTGCTTGCTGTTTTGCATGTTCTTTTTAACATGTGGAACTGAACTTTTAATAATGATAATTCAGTATATAACGTAACTGTCTACTGTCATGTCTATTTACAGTTTAATGAGGAGTTTTTCTGTCCCAGGCCTCTGAAGAAAATGTGCTTTATACAGACAGGCTACTCTGATTACTTACCAAGTTGTAATAAATGCATAAATAAAAGTTTAATTTGTGTAGCATGTTTCACTGTGTCCAGACATGATTTCAGTTTGCTTAGTATTACATTGTGCACTCTTGGTAAACTACATTTTTAGGCTACATGTCATCTTGCAACTTTGTACACTATGTAAAATAAACACTGTACCGACTTTCATGTAATAAAGACAATGTGGGTGATTATTGTTTTTGAATAGTTGTTTGCTGAGTACTTCCTGCTTTGCCAAGGAGAGTCTGCACTTCTCCCCTCTAGGTTTTTGAATATTGTTTAATACCTTGTTGAACCCCATTGTGCCTTTTTTTTTAGGCATTATCAACTTGGGAAACCTTCCAACATACCAAACCCGGTACAAAACAATCTAAAGTTGTTACTGCTCATTGCTAAGATCTTAAACAAGAGACTCCACTCACTGCAAGCTTTCCTCTTCTTGGAGAATACAGACGTCTGCGCAGTTACTATGACATGGTTTTAAAGCTTCAGAGAGCACCCGGGCAGTGCAGGGCTATAATGTCTTCCACACATTTAGACCAAATTATGCACAGAGAGGGACAAAAGCTGGAGTGTCTTTGTTTACATCAAAAACAAACACACCTCAAGGTTCAAACCCAATGTACCATATGCTATATCCTTTCATGCTATAGGTCCCCCTCTATAACCCAGGAAACCCATAACACATACTTAAATATACTGGAGACACCCCTCATTCAACCCAAAGTCAATATTCATGGGCAACTTAAATTACCCTACTATAAACTGGGAATCATACACAATTCCAAACATGTAGGCCCAGAGATTCCTGGACTTTGTAAACACAAATACCCTGAACCAGCTAGTCCATATGCCTACATGGGGTACTAACATGCTGGATTCAGTTCACAGCAACATGACAGAATGCTGCATGCCCCATAACCCCCACCCCTGGGTAATACCCTCAAAAGTCAGGTGAGACAATAAAGCTGCCCCTTTTGAAATAAAAAAAATCCCAGGACACCAGGTAGCCCAGAAACTTTTAGGAATTATTCTAAGGCAAACATCCTACTATTAAGTAGCATCCTAGCAAAATTTCAAGCCCCCCACAGCACTGAGAACATTGCTGCTTATGTGAAATTGTTCACAAAAATCCTGAACAATCATGTTAGGGGCTGCATAAATACAGCTGTAACTATCTGAATTAAGCACAGGACAAACTCATGAAACATCCTACCCTAGTGGAATCCTAACATCAATAGGCTGTAAAACAAAAATAAGAAAATCCTGGCAAAAATTAGGAAGTGCAATGCCCAGCAACCTAAAAACTCACTCATCAATCTAAACAAGCAACAATGATGGCTAATAACATTTACAAAAGCCATATCTCTGAGGTAAAACAGGACAATCACAAGGCATTCTTCAGCTATGTCTGCAATCTCAAAGACAAAATGCAACAAAGTGCCAAACTAATCACTATATTGAAATAGAAGATACAGCAAATCTACTGGGTGAGAAATTTAGCTCCAATTACCTCTTCTACTCCCCAGACACACCGCTGGAAATACCCTGGAACATAACTTCACCAACTACCACTAAGGAACAGGTCATCAATACAATCTCCAAGGCTATGAACACTGTATTATGGGCTGCAGTAATATCCCAGGATGCCTCATTAATAGCATGAAATATGACCTATCAGGACTGCTGGAACCACTATTTAACCATGGCCTCTAGACAGGCTATATGTTAAGCAAATGGAGGCCCTCCTTTTGCACAAGGGTGAGCCATCTACAGACCCACGTAACTACAGAGCCATATGTCTAACTAGTAAATGCAAAGCCATGAAAAGAATTATCATGGAAATGACAAACAATGACATTGAAAATATTCAGACACTGGATCGAACACAGTTTGGTTTTTGTCAAGCGCAGCTCATGCTTACTCATCCTGTTGGACTTCATCTTACAAGATCAACAAAGCAATGCATGAGGGCAAAATTCTGCATACTGCCTATCTTGGCCTGACCAAAACATTCAACACAGTACTCCACTCGAGCATTGTAGACAAACCTCACAAAATTAGATATAAATCCCTATTTAACTACTGAATAGCTAGCTGTCTCAAAGATAGGACCCAAGAAGTTAGGCTATGGGGAATGCACCTCCACGCAAAGGCCAGTCACTAGTGGGGCTCCTCAAGGCTCAGTGCTGGGTAAGCTCCTTTTTGGCAACAATTTCTCTGAAGTCAAGGTCAACATCAAGTGCCTCTGGCTGATGAAGTTTGCAAACAATTGCAAACTAGGTGCTGTCATAGAATGCCCCAGTGATGCAAATACCCCCCATGAAGGCCTGACACCAACTAATGAATAGTGCTAGTGCCTAAAACTCAGTTAAGACATATATAATAGTATGCATTGGGAAGAGAACTACCTCTGGAAACTACAACATTGCTCAATGTATAAGCAAGGGTATGGCATCTAGTTCCAAGGATGTCATTGCATGTCACTGTTCCAGTGTACTCTGTTTTCATCAAACCAATCATTGGGTACAAAGCCCACTACAGTATGTACCTGACCAGGCATATGCAGCAACTGAAGCATTCACAGAGGTTCCTCTCAAAAAGAATACAGAGCATAACAAACATGTACTTCACAGACTGCCTCAAAGCCTTATCCCGTACTCACTCTCCTACAGACTGCTGAGAGGTGATCTATGCCTGGCTACTAAGTATACAGTGACCTTGCTTTGATGGATCTGTTGCATATCCCACAAAAATGAGCATCAGAATTACTCAATTTAGGAATCTAGCTTCATCTGTAAAATAAATAGCATATGTTGGAGGGACATATATGTGCCTCAGAGACTACTCCCTCACTGGAAAAGGTTTTCCATCTATGTGAAGCAAGATTCTTGCCTAACCCAATTCAAACATAACTTGGACTAGTGGATGGAGAATCGAAAATGTATCCCTGGTTTGCCATCTGTGCCTCTATTAGACAGTGCCAGCTTGTAAGTGTTTGACAGCCCATGCCCAAGCCTTCATCCATCCTCTCATCCATCCATCCATCCATCCATCCATCCATCCATCCATCCATCCATCCATCCATCCATTCCATTCTATCCATCCATCCATCCATCCATCCATCCATCCATCCATCCATCCATCCATCCATTCATCCACAACCGCTTATCCCATTTTGGCACACAGGGCTCAGGTGTCACCAACAGTAACAAACATAAAGCCAAGGTTTACACCACCAGGTGGCTTGCCCATATTCCCCTTAAAATAACCCCTAGGGTATCAAAACGTGTCAGATACATTTGGGAAGCACAACCAGGCTTACAAATAACCCCCTGGGGTCATTAGCCTAGTAGTTGCCTAGGAAGCTATAATCCAATGAGCCAAACATACCAGTAGGAAGCTGCAGAAGTAAAGAAAATACTTCTCTAGAGACTAGAAGTGGTATATGCTATTTAGGAAAAAGTTTGGCTACAGTTAAGGAAGAAGAGACAAACTGGTGGAACACTAGCAGAAGAGATCAGTCTAAGGGGAAAGAGTGAGAAGAGAGGGCAAGGTCTCATCCTTAGGAAGCATAGTCCGATGAGAATTGAGTGACCAAGACAACTTAAACTGGGGTCCATGAGTTCCACTATGTTTGCATTTATGGGGCTGCAATCAAAGTAAAAAAAATATATATTAAAGAAGATGTGAGTGGTAAAATATTTGGAGTTGACCTGGGTGCTATTAACACAATCTTTTTTTGTTGTTCCTGTTTTACTTCACTCTTTCCAGTGTATCTCAGTATCCCTGTCCATCTCTGGGTCTACCAGCTTCCCATGCAGCCTAAAGACTATCTATATTCTAAGGTTGGGGTTGATATGGCTGGAACCAAAGGGTGTTCTGGAGCATCATGCCATTGACTGTTTCTACTGGGGTATATTTTTCATTTATGACCTTCTACTTGATCTGCCCTCCCCTTCAGTTACCTGTTATGTTCAAGGGCCAATCCACTCTGTGGACCATGCCTTCCTACAGGGAATACCTAGACGAACATCCTTCCAAAGGATGGACATGCCTAGCACCATCTCTCCCTGACAACATCTCAAGCTCCCAAGCCAGTAATCGAACCCTGGTTGTCTGGGCTATATTTAGGGTGTTATCCCTTCCTACCATGACACTGGCTCCTTGAGCTTTGTAAAGAAAAACTAGAGTCACTCTAACCGAAAAATTAAAATGTCTAAATGTGTATTTTATTCCATAGTACAGAGAGTGGCCATTCCAATTGTTATGTTAATAAAGGGGATTGTTGTTGTGTCTTTCAGCTTTCCCGGGTAGGGGTCGCCACAGTGGAACTCCGGTCCACTAATGATTGGCAGTAGATTTTTACATGCCGAGTTGCCGGCCCTGATGCACAACCTTCAATGAAGGTGTACCCATTCACGCATGTCTCCACAAAGAAGATGCTCTAGCTGAGAATCGAACAGGATAACATATTACTGTGAGGCGACAGTGCTACCGCAGCACCACCACCACAGCACATGTTAATAAAGGGGGTGAAGTAGATGAAAACATTGCATGTGAAAAGAGTACAAGATAGGCTGTTCCCTGTCATAAAAGGCAACTCAATTTTTATACTAGACTACATTCATACCTCTCAACCTCTTAGAACATGAAATCTGGACAAAGCCAAAAATAATGGTCGGACAAAATCCCAAAATGCCATTTCCTCACTGTAATGTAATATCAGAGTTGGTATAGTGGTTGACAAAATGAAAACTTGAGAAGCTGTCTTGGAGAAGATTTTTAGTAGAAGATTTTGTGATTAATAGAGGTTTAAGACTCCCTTAATTAAGGTGAAGGTCATAGTGTTAGCACCAGGGGAGGTCATAGTGTTATCATTAGGGTGGTGGTAGGCATTTTGCCTTATATGTCACTGCAGTTCTTACTCCTCAAAACTAGAACTGGTGTCATGATGTGGCTCTTGAATCAGGAATTCTTGAACAAAGAGCTTAAATTCTGTAAAATCATGGAAGACATTCTTATGCCTTGTCAGCATGTTGTTACTGTCTTTGCTCCTGATTGCATACATTAGGCCAGTCCTTCTTTTCAGATTGTGGATTGTTTTGTCAATGTACAAACAATCAAAGTTGGTTCATTCATCCCTATAGACCATGAGTTCTGCATTTCACTTCTAATGGTATTGGTTGTTGCATTTCCTTCTTATGCCAGGGACTAGGATGTAATTTGAATCAGCCATAAATCACAGTATCTTCAACTCAGGAGGGCACATTGATATGTATTTGCACTGATCTAGTTTACATCAAACAGTGACTTTGCAGACATCTAAAAGACTGACTATATATAATTGAACATCCAAACCATTGAATTACATGTGAAAACATGAACAAAACATTTTTATAGGGGGCAAGCCCCAGCACCCCTCATGTGGGAGGAGGGGTGTCCCTACACCCCTGCTACTATATATATATATATATATATATATATATATATATATATATATATATATATATATATATATAGACATACATATAGATGGAGCTATGTATCTATTATATATTCGTATAGATAGATATATTTAGACATATATAGATATATCTCTATCTCTATATATCTATGTATATATATATATATATATATTTATCAAACTAAAACAGAAGACAAACTGATGAGCCAGTCATGTAATACTGGGATGTTGCCAGCAGTGTTGATTCTTGTAGTATCATTCTCTGCAGGGCCCTTCCTGCCGCAGTATCCATAGGTTGCAAAAGTTGTTTAGTTAAAAGAAAACAACCACAGGAATCATCTGCTCTGTCACACACCCTCCCTGGCTAGGAGGGAAGGGGAGCTGAATTATCTTCAACTCAGTCAGCTGCTGAGCTAGTAGGTAAGATCCCCTACAGAATGTTGCAAAGAAAAATACATCCAGTTCCAAAAGTAGTAGCTGGGAATTCATCAACCCTCCGGCAGCCATAGCATATTGGAACCAAACCAAACCAAAACAGAAGAAAAACTGATAAAAAAACGACACTCAAGACCATGGAGATTCTGACAAATCCAGCTCAACAGTCTGTAGATGAAGTTAACCAAACACACACTGTTTAAATACAATTCTAAAAGGTCATGTGATAACTTTTTTAAAATCATGTGATAAGCTTAAAATCATGTGACAGCCAAAGCTTTTAAAACCATGTGATCAGCTTAAAATCCTGTGACAGCAAAAACTTATAAAATCGTGTGATCAGCTTTAAGTCATGTGACAGCCTAATCCCCTGAACAAATCATGCATTAAGGCAGCATGTTCAATAAGTTCAAAATTGAAGTAAACAAAATCAAAGGCTGAATATCTGAATACATCAAACTTTAAAACCTTCTTTTACCAAACAATAATAGTTTTATGTAAGAGCAATCATTAAATACTAAATTTTATACTGAGAAAATCTGCCTGATAAAAATGGTAGCAACCTTTTGTCCTAGTATCTTATATATTTCTAAGTCTTGGAACAAGAACATTTGTTTATCAACGTGAGAGGCAAACTTTGAAATCCTTTGTTGAAGTTTGAAATCCTTCAATTCACTCTCTATGCTTTACCAGTGGATAAATATGTCATCAATAAGCCTTAGATATGTACCTGCATCATGCCAGTTCAAGAAGTCATTGATGATTTCTCATTCGCACACATGGAGTACTTGGTGCTGTGAATTACCCCTGCAACAGTACTTGGTGATATGATTTACCCCTGCAACAGTACTTGGTGCTGTGATTTACCCCTGCAGCAGTACATGGTGCCATGATTTACCCCTGTAACAATCCCTTCAGTCTAATGAGAGGATCTTCTGTTAAAATGTTAAAATGGAAGAGGTTTCCCAGCACTAGCTTCAGGAGCTCTGTAATTAGCTGCATTTATTTTTAGTGAAAGTAGTCCTTTGTTCCAGAATTTTCTTCGCTGTATGAATACAAAGGTAAGGGAGATGACACTAAAATGCCTATCAATATCAATAGTAATCAGGATGTTGTCATTGTTAATGATGTTCTTTTCTTTCCTTAAGAAATCTCTGGTGTCCAGAGTGAATGATTTGGTCCAAATGGCTAGAGACTTTAGCAGACTTTACAAACTATAAACAAGTCAGCCTAACAAAATTAATTTCCAAAGGCATTTCATAAGTTATATATCTGCTTTCATATGCTCCAATATAAAAAATCTTGTTAGTCTAGACCTGCAGCAATATGTCTTTGTCAAATGGAAATTATGTTTACTTAATTTAATAAACATCATTAAAAAATTCACTAAAGCTGTATGTAGTGGCCATGCAGTTTGTACAGACTACCCTGGATATAACCAGTACATTTGACATTAAATTCCATGCTGGAGTTGTAAATAAACATAAATAGTAAATGTATCATAAACAACTTCCTATCATTTGACCACCCCATAGTCAGGAAATCCTTCTATCTAAACCAATTAATAACTAAAAATATTTCATCCAGGACAAAAAAAGTTATTAGCCTTTATACTCTACCCTGATTGGACCAGTTATAGAATAAATTGCCATTTTTAGAATGTGTATATCCAAACACATCATACAGCTGGAAAGTCCCCAGAGGTGCCTAACTAAAATGTTCACCATACTGAAGATGTTCAACTACCAGTACAGACTTGAATCTGTATCCGTATAGTCTGTCACTTACTGAATCCTACTAGGTGATTTATGTCTAGCATTCATTGCTGTTAAGGGCCAAATTCTCCTTGATCTTTACATCTCCACAAGCAAATGGATTCACAAGCAATCAAACTACAGGTTTGAAATTCCATCAGCAAATACCTAAGACATGCTTGAGGGACAAAATTACTACCTGTAATCCTATGATCCTGTGACCTAATGCTTCTCCCATGAATGAAATGATCTTCTTTTACATATAAATCAGGCATCCTCATTTTCTTTCAGGCAAACCTTGATGATTGCTTGAGTGTCCATAAATTTATCCCTGACCTGATTTTTTTTAACCTTCTGCAGACAATAGGGACCCTCTGAGTGTGGGTATTTGCTAGGTGATTATGATCCACAGACTGACTCTGCCTCATAAACTTTATGAATCTATACAGGTTGTCAGGTTTGAAACATAGCAGTACATAAACTGCAACCAGCACAACAGGGAGGGGTGGCCGAACTAGGCAAAAAAGGCCTCAGAATGGCAAGGTCAGCAACTGTAAAGGGTTAAGTTAAAATTATACGTATCCTAGAAGGTTAGTGTATGAGTTTGCAACAATAAAAGCAGAAACATGGAAAAGTACAGAATGTTAAGTTTCATTTCAGAGCATGAGGCAGCATTCTTTCTAAATCACATGCCCAAAAGAAACTCATTCCATACTAAGCTAAAAATGTAGCTAAGAAATTGCAGATCTATTTTTACTAAATTCTACACATTTCTATTACATATTTAGTAATAATCTGAAGAATAAAGTGCATTATGAACTGTATTAGTTAGCATTTTTCTATTGGAGACTAGGACTGGTATGACTGATAAAGTTTACTACTTTGTTAAAGTTTTCCTATTAAAAAAATCATTAATTCTTTTGTTTGGGGAGATATGACTTCCTGAGTACCGTGTCCCACACGTGTGCTATTTCTTTTAATAAATTAGATTTTAATCTGCGAATGACTGAAGTTTATTTTATTATGGTGAAACCTTAACAGATGATGACTTAAAGACCCATATTTTTTTATCTACCTGAAGCTGCTTCTACAGAAAATTACTTTACTGGGCCCTTTGACATTTTTCTGTAGCATCAGTTCACAACTGCACCGCTCTTTGGATCTTTCAGTCTTGCCAGACTTTCAGGTTTCTCCAGGTAAGTGTAGCTTTGAATGCAGGTAGGTTAGTATGTGAGTGGGATATATATTTTTTTGTTTTTGTATTAACATTATAAGTTTTCTTTGCAATGGGAGAGAATGCGGGTACTTCAACAGAACAGGAATATGGTACTCCTGCAAGGTATATGTTTCAGAATTGTAACAAAAATAGAAGTCTCTACTTAGATAAATGGCATGAGCTCACCATAAATGATGTTAAATTGACTTTTCCACCTGCAGGTACTTTTGATAAAAATATTTAGCTAAACTTACAAAAAAAGATTTAGAGAAAAAGGTAATAAAGTCCCTGTTGGCTGCTGGTCAGCCTTTAATGCATGGCAAGTAGAATCTAAAGCTAGAGAAAACGATTCTATAATTTGTAGTTTGAAGACACAGTTACAAGTGCCTAATATGATGGTTACTCATCTACAATATTCTGATTGGCTGGAGCAGTGTGGTTATAGGCTCTATACCCTTAGGGTAATACATAAATTACAACTTAACCACAGCAGGGAGTCATCTGTTGATGGCTGCTTGGTTTTGCCACCACCACACTACTGCCACGGTATAATGCACCACCATCTCCCTCCTAACCAACAGGATTCTGCTAGCTCTTCTTCCACCTAAAAGATTATTTCTTCACCACTTTCTCAGAGAAGACAACCTTCTGAGTCATCCACCTCCACTAGCCAAATGACTCAACCTCCTCAGTTGTCTCCTTCCTCTAGCCAACCTGAAACTTCTTCCTCTTTTTCTGTTTCAGACTGTACCTGGTCTAAAATACCCAGATGCGTATGAATTTTTTGAGATGATGTACAAAAGAGGTATTATCATCTCTTTCTAGACAACCAAAGCTATGTTCATGTAAATTTGTTACTCAATTCCCAATAATTATAGATGGGAATGGTTGTTTTGGTCCTGATAAATTTAATCCAGATAAAGATGATTCTGATTCTTCCTCAGAGGAAGAGGGAGATAGTTTATGTAGAATAGCATGTGCTGTACCTTTAAGAATTGTTTCCAAGAACAACACGTGCATATAAATAGCAAGCATGTGCTAGCTTCAGTGCCATTTTGAGAGTGCAGCCAGAGGGTGAACATGTATGAGTGTGATAGCAAGATTGTTTATACGTTTATCTAAGTTAAAGTTATTAAGCCTCAATCCTGATAAAACTGCTTGAACAGAACCCACAGATGTTCATCTGTTTTATCCTGACCAGACAAGCGACTGTGTAGTTACTCCAACTCCCCAACTATATCCTGTGACAAGTCCCAAACCCAGCACATGGCAGAGATGAAACAGCACCTTCCACTACAAATGTGGTTCTCCCTTGGTTTGAGGTTGAATTCCAAACTATTTTGTATTCTCTTCCATCAGTCAGAACAAATCCAGCAAAATATGCAAGAATCTTAAAAGTGAAAATCCTACTTTAGAGGATCTCAGAGCAGTGGTGGGCACATCCATTTTGTACGATCTATTTAAATGTATTTGGGATAATGATAATATACCAGACCCTATTCCCCAGTATACAGATCTAGAGGATTTTCAGGCAGCTAGGACTCAGTTTTTACAGGCTATTACTGCAGTATGTCCAGTGGTATCTAACTGGTCCCAGATAAACACAGTCACACAGAGAAAGTATAACTCAATTGAATCTTATTTACAGCACATGACAGATGAATTTGAAGCCTTCTCAGGTTATACAGAACCTACTGAAGGCCCAACAGCAAGTCGTCTCGCAGCTGCTTTTGTCAATGCTTTATTACCCCCATACGAGATCAGTGAAAAAAAGTTTGCTTAACCTGGCCAAGTTTGGGGCTTCATGAACTTGTTAATCGGGTTCAGTATTTAGCAGACACCCTTATCGACAATTGGAGTGACAAGACAAACTGTTAAACTTACGGCTCCAACAGTTTACCAGAAACAGAGGGAAAAAGAGATGAGGGAGAGGGGGATGCAATAGATTTAAATTTTGTCAAAATAAAGGACCATTTCTTCAGAATTTTAATAATACTCCAAATCCACAAGAACAGGGTCAGGACTCAAATTCAAATCCATGTTTTAATTGTGGCCAAAATGGTCACTGAAGGGACAGTTGTCCTTTTCTGCAACGAGTAGATTCACCAGTGCAGTCTAGCAATCCATTTGATAATCAGTTGCCTCCATGAGGTCAGCAAAATGTCAACCAAAAGGTGAGGCAACAACCTCCCATGTGGAACACTCATTGCAGCCGCCAGCTTGGCAACAGGATAAATGGGATAAATGGGATAAATGGGATACCATGAACAGGAATTACAGCTATTTCCTTTCATACCTGCACACCAGAAAGGACCAATCTTTAACATTAAAGTTCAAGACAGCAATATTCCCTTTCAAATAGATACTGAAGCCACTAGATCAATGTTAAATGCTTCTGCAGCCAAGAATCTCCCTTTGTCCTAAAACTCAGTGTGAGGAGTTGGGGTATCAGGAGTCTGTTTAGACTACCCTGAGACAGTTGCAGATCCCATTTAGTTGGGACCATTGACAGACCAACATGCTTTTCTCACTGGAATGTCTGCAGCCCTTAATCTTTTAGGTATGGATCTTCTCCGTAAGCTGATGTGACACCCACGCACTGGCCCAGTAATCAAGTAGCCTCAATCCCCACCACTAGCACCAGTGAGGGACAGGCACATTGGGAAGGATAACAAGTGTACACACAGTGAAGTACAACTTAACACCAGTGAGGGGCATGCACATTGGGAAGAATAACAAGTACACACACAGTAAAATACAATTTAACACCAGGAGAAGCAACATTGGGAAGTGATGAAATGCCACAATAAAGTACACTTAATTGGTGAGGGAGGTAATACAAGGAAGGATAACAAGTACACACACAGTAAAGTACAATTTATCACCAGTGAGGGCGTGCAATATTGGAAGTGAGTAACAAGGTTACGTAAAGTGTTGGGACTTGAATAAATGAGGGCACATTGGGAACGATAACAAGTACACACACAGTAAAGTACAATTTAACACCAGTGAGGGCGTGCACATTGGGAAGGGATAATGCTATACAGTAAAGTATTAAACAACATTTCATGAGGGGCGCGGCAATACTTGGTTAAATAACAAGTACACACACAGTAAAGTACAATTTAACACCAGTGAGGGGCGTGCACATTGGGAAGGATAACAAGTACACACACAGTAAAGTACAATTTAACACCAGTGAGGGGCGTGCACATTGGGAATGATAACAAGTACACACACAGTAAAGCACAATTTAACACCAGTGAGGGGCATGCACATTGGGAAGGATAACAAGTACACACACAGTAAAGTACAATTTAAAACCAGTGAGGGGCGAGCACATTGGGAAGGATAACAAGTACACACACAGTAAAGTACAATTTAACACCAGTGGGGGGCGGGATCATTGGGAAGGATAACACGTACACACACAGTAAAGTACAATTTAACACCAGTGAGGGGTTCACATTGGGAAGGATAACAAGTACACACAGTAAAGTACAATTTAACACCAGTGAGGGGCGTGCACATTGGGAAGGATAACAAGTACACACACCGCAAAATACAATTTAACACCAGTGAGGGGCGTGCACATTGGGAAGTATAACAAGTACACACACAGTAAAGTACAATTTAACACCAGTGGGGGCGTGCACATTGGGAAGGATAACAAGTACACACACAATAAAGTACAATTTAACAGCAGTGAGGGGCATGCACATTGGGAAGGATAACAAGTACACACACAGTAAAGTACAATTTAACACCAGTGAGGGGCGTGCACATTGGGAAGGATAACAAGTACACACACAGTAAAGTAGAATTTAACACCAGTGAGGCGTGCACATTGGGAAGGATAACAAGTACACACACAGTAAAGTACAATTTAACACCAGTGAGGCGTGCACATTGGGAAGGATAACAAGTACACACACAGTAAAGTACAATTTAACAGCAGTGAGGGCAGGAAACATTGGGAAGGATAACAAGTAAAGACACAGTAAAAGTACAATTCTAACACCAGTGAGGGCGTGCACATTGGGAAGGATAACAAGTATGGGTACACACACAGTGAAGTACAATTTAACACCAGTGAGGGCGCACATTGGGAAGGATAACAAGTACACACACAGTAAAGTACAATTTAACACCAGTGAGGGCGTGCACACTGACAAGGATAACAAGTGCACACACAGTAAAGTACAATTTAACACCAGTGAGGGGAGTGCACATTGGGAAGGATAACAAGTACACACGCAGTTAAGTGCCAATTTAACACCAGTGAGGGTAAAGTACAATTTAACACCAGTGAGGGCGTGCACATTGGGAAGGATAACAAGTACACACACAGTAAAGTACAATTTAACACCAGTGAGGGCGGCACATTGGGAAGGATAACAAGTACACACACAGTGAAGTACAATTTAACACCAGTGAGGGGCGCACATTGGGAAGGATAACAAGTGCACACACAGTAAAGTACAATGTAACACCAGTGAGGGGCGGCACATTAGGATGGATAACAAGTACACACACAGTTAAGTACAATTTAACACCAGTGAGGTGTGCACACTGGGAAGGATAACAAGTACACACAAGGTGATACAATTTAACACCAGTGGTATTTGCATTAGAAGGAGGATAACAGAAATACGCACACAGTGAAGTACAATTAACACCTGTGAGGGGCGTGCACATTGGGAAGGATAACAAGTACACACACAGTAAAAGTACAATTTAACACCAGTGAGGGCACATTGGGAAGGATAACAAGTGTCAATAACAGTAAAGTACAATTAACACCAGTGAGGGCGTGCACATTGGGAAGGATAACAAGTACACACACAGTAAAGTGTGGGCATGGGACTTAACATCAGAGGCGCAATTGAAGATAACAAGGCACACAGAGTGAAGTACAATTTAACACCAGTGAGGGGTGTACATTGGGAAGGATAACAAGTACGCACACAGTAAAGTACAATTTAACACCAGTGAGGGAGGCGTACATTGGGAAGGATAACAAGTACACACACAGTAAAGTACAATTAAACACCAGTGAGGGCGTGGGCTGCACACATTGGGAAGGATAACAAGTACACACACACAGTAAAGTACAATTTAACACCAGTGAGGGCGTGCACATTGGGAAGGATAGCATGTACACACACAGTAAAGTACAATTTAACACCAGTGAGGGCGTGCACATTGGGAAGGATAACAAGTACACAAACAGTAAAGTACAATTTAACACCAGTGAGGGCATGCACATTGGGAAGGATAACAAGTACACACACAGTAAAGTACAATTTAACACCAGTGAGGGGCACATTGGGAAGGATAACAAGTACACACACAGTAAAGTACAATTTAACACCAGTGAGGGGCGTACATTGGGAAGGATAACAAGTACACACACAGTAAAGTACAATTTAACACCAGTGAGGGGTGTGTATATTGGGAAGGATAACAAGTGCACACACAGTAAAAATTACAATTTAACACCAATGATGCATTGGGAATAGGCACACACAACAGTAATACACAATTTAACAGCAGTGAGGGGCATGCACATTGGGAAGGATAACAAGTACACACACAGTAAAGTACAATTTACCACCAGTGAGGGGATGCACATTGGGAAGGATAACAAGTACACACACAGTAAAGTACAATTTAACACCAGTGAGGGGCGTGCACATTGGGAAGGATAACAAGTACACACACAGTAAAGTACAATTTAACACCAGTGAGGCGTGCACATTGGGAAGGATAACAAGTGCACACACAACAAGCAATATACTGTAAAGTACAATTTAACACCTCAGAGGAGGGGCGGCACACGGGAAGGGACAACAAGCACACACACAGTAAAAGCACTCTACCATGAAGTGAGGGCTGCACATTGGGAAGGATAACAAGTACACACACAGTAAAGTACAATTTACCACAAGTGAGGGTATGCACATTGGAAGGATAAATGGGGTACACACACAGTAAAGTACAATTTAACACCAGTGAGGGGTATGCACATTGGGAAGGATAAATGTACACACACAGTAAAGTACAATTTAACACCAGTGAGGGCGCGTACATTGAAGGATAACAAGCACACACACAGTAAAGTAAATAATTCTAACACCAGTGAGGGCTGCACATTGGGAAGGATACTGCACACACACAGTAAAGCACCCTAAACCGTGAGGGGCGGTAACATTGGGAAGGATAACAAGTACACACACAGTAAAGTACAATTTAACACCAGTGAGGGGCGCGCATTAAACATAACAAAGTACACACACACAGTAAAGTATACCAACATTTCAGTGGGGCGGTATTAATGGGAAGGATAACAAGTACACACACACAGTAAAGTACAATTTAACACCAGTGAGGGGTGTGCACATTGGGAAGGATAACAAGTACACACACAGTAAAGTACAATTTAACACCAGTGGGGGCGTGCACATTGGGAAGGATAACAAGTACACACACAGTAAAGTACAATTTAACACCAGTGAGGGCGTGTACATTGGGAAGGGATAACAAGTACACACACAGTGAAGTACAATTCCCACCAGTGAGGGGCGCACATTGGGAAGGATAACAAGTACACACACAGTGAAGTACAATTTAACACCAGTGAGGGGCGTGCACATTGGGAAGGATAACAAGTACACACACAGTAAAGTACAATTTAACACCAGTGAGGGGGGTGCACATTGGGAAGGATAACAAGTACACACACAGTAAAGTACAATTTAACACCAGTGAGGGCGGTGCACATTGGGAAGGATAACAAGTGCACACACAGTAAAGTACAATTTAACACCAGTGAGGGCCGTGCACATTGGGAAGGATAACAAGTACACACACAGTGAAGTACAATTTAACACCAGTGAGGGCGTGCACATTGGGAAGGATAACAAGTACACACACAGTAAAAGTACAATGTAAATACTAGTGAGGGGCGGCACATTGTGATGGATAAATAAGTAACACCAGCGAGGGGCGCAAGGTACATTGTGAAGGACAACAAGCACACACAGTTAAGTACAATTTAACACCAGTGAGGGCGGCACTGGAAGGATAACAAGTACAATACACAGGTAAGGTATGAATTTAACATCTGTGAGGGGCGTGCACATTGGGAAGGATAACAAGTACACACACAGTAAAGTACAATTTAACACCAGTGAGGGCGTACACATTGGGACGGATATCAAGTACACACACAGTAAAGTACAATTTAACACCTGTGCGGGGCGTGCACATTGGCAAGGATATCAAGTACACACAGTGAAGTACAATGACCTGTGAGGGCGTGGCACATTGGAAGACAACAAGCACACAGCAATTAACACCAGTGAGGGGTGTGTACATTGGGAAGGATAACAAGTACACACACAGTAAAGTACAATTGAATACCAGTGAGGGGTGCCCATTGGGAAGGATAACAAGTAATACACACAGTAAAGTACAATTTAACACCAGTGAGGCGTGCACATTGGGAAGGATAACAAGTACACACTCAGTAAAGTACAATTTAACACCATTGAGGGGCGTGTACATTGGGAAGGACAACAAGTACACACACAGTGAAGTACAATTTAACACCAGTGAGGGGTGTACATTGGGAAGGATAACAAGTACACACACAGTGAAGTACAATTTAACACCAGTGAGGGCGTGCACATTGGGAAGGATAACAAGTAATAATAATACAGTAGTACACTTAACACCAGGAGGGGAAGGCATATTGGGGATAATGGCACACACAGTAAAGTACAATTTAACACCAGTGAGGGGCGGCACATTGGGAAAAGTGGGATAACAAGTACACACACAGTAAAGTACAATTTAACACCAGTGAGGGCGTGCACATTGGGAAGGATAACAAGTACACACACAGTAAAGCACAATTTAACGCAGTGAAAACATTAGGAAGGATAACAAGTACACACACAATGAAAGTACAATTTACTTTACCAGTGAGGCGTGCACGGTAGGGGATATGAAGTACACACACAGTAAGTACAATTTAACACCAGTGAGGGGCGTGTACATTGGGGGATAACAAGTACACACACAGTAAAGTACAATTTAACAGCAGTGAGGGCGTGCATTACTTGGGAAGGATAACAAGTGCATTGTCAGCAAGTACAATTTACTGGTGTGGCAGGGCATTATCAGAAGGATAGTACACACACACAGTAAAGTACAATTTAACACCAGTGAGGAAGGCATGATTGGGAAGGATAACAAGTACACACACAGTAAAGTACAATTTAACACCAGTGAGGGGCGTGCACATTGGGAAGGATAACAAGTACACACACACAGTAGTACAATTTAACACTCAGTGAGGCGGAAGTACACATTGGGAACAATTGTGTGAGGGGCGTGGCACATTGGGAAGGGGATAACAAGTGCACACACAGTAAAGTACAATTTAACACCAGTGAGGGGCGTGGCACATTGGGAAGGATAACAAGTACACACACAGTAAAGTACAATTTAACACAAGTGAGGGTGCACATTGGGAAGGATAACAAGTACACACACAGTAAATTACACTTAACACCAGTGAGGGCATGCACATTGGGAAGGATAACAAGTACACACACAGTAATGTACAATTTAACACCAGTAAGGCGATAGCATTGGGAAGGATAACAAGTACACACAGTAAGTACAATTTAACACAGTGAGGCGTGCACATTAAAGGATAACAAGTACACACACAGTAAAGTACACTTTAACACCAGTGAGGGGCGGCACATTGGGAAGGATACAAGTACACACACAGTAAAGTACAATTTAATAACACACCAGTGAGGGCGTACATTGGGAAGCGATAACGAGTAACACCAGTGAGGGGCGGCACATTGGGAAGGGATGATAACGAAAATATCATCAGTTGTAAAGCACTCAACACCAGTAGAAGGATAACAGTACACACACAGTGAAGTACAATTTAACACTGTGAGGGGCGTACATTGGGAAGGATAACGAAGTACACACACAGTAAAGTACAATTCTAACACCAGTGAGGGATGGCACATTGGGGGATAAATAAGTACACACAACTGCAAAGTACAATTTAACACCAGTGAGGGGTGCACATTGGGAAGGATAACAAGTACACACACAGTAAAGTACAATTTAACACCAGTGAGGGTGTGCACATTGGGAAGGATAACAAGTACAATACACACAGTACAATTTGATCAGTGAGGGGCGCAGTACATTGGGAAGGATAACAAGTACAGTACAATTTAACGCATCAGTGAGGCGTGCATTGGGAAGGATAACAAGTACACACAGTAAAGTACAATTTAACACCAGTGAGGGGCATGCACATTGGGAAGGATAACAAGTACACACACAGTAAAGTACAATTTAACACCAGTGAGAGGCGTGCACATTGGGAAGGATAACAAGTATACACACAGTGAAGTACAATTTAACACCAGTGAGGGGCGTGCACATTGGGAAGGATAACAAGTACACACACAGTAAAGTACAATTTCCCTTGAGAGCACACAGAGATCACAGTCAGTCCAGGGCTGGTTTCTACCTTTCTATCCAGATCCCCAATAAGTCTCCCAACTGGCAAAGCTACAGGGTCCAGATCTCAGCTGAGTAGTCAAGCCAAAACCTTCAGTACCCTCTCTGTCCAAAAAGTGCTTCATGTCCCTGCCCAAATAGCTGACATACACACACTTTAAGATTTCATTTATATACAAACTCACAGACAATCCTGGGGAAGGCTGTCACAGGTTCTCCAGCTGTGCCCCCTTTCTGCCAAGACTATAAGGTAGTAATCATTGCCACCAACTACTCTTATCAGCTACTAATAAGGCCCTTCCCAAAGGGTGACCAGTTACACTGTGTAATATTACTGTTATCCAAATAGTAAGTGTGACCCAGGGCTAAGGCTATTCTGGAGTGTCTTAGTACATTATCCCCAAATACATGCAAGTACTCTAGAGCTTAAATTATCTCTACACAAAACAGCCACAGTTGAAAGGTTTAAAACTATTTAATAAATAATAAAATCACAAGACAATACTTATTACTTCAAGACAATGACCTTACAGAGTTCAGAAATCACAGGAAAATACTTTAAAATAATAGTGTAGAATAGGCTAACATAAATATAGAAAACAGCTAGACTAATCTGGCTATTTCTATCTATCTCTAAGAGAAATCACTGGTCTAAATAAATATCTTACTTACAGAGCAAGGCAAGTGCTGGTGTGTTGATGTGTTCAGGTTCAGACAAAATCCAAAATGCTCTAATCTTTCTCTCTGACAAAGTCTTAAATTAATAAACACCCAGTACTGCTGAGTCATTTCACATTACATGAGTGTTATCACTTGTTTAGTTCCCAGGCTAACAGAAGCTCATCATTTACATTTTTTTAGTAATCTGCACCTGGCCAGGAAGCCACAGCAATAAAAGACAGTATTCATGTAAAACCTTAGCAATTATCTCTTAAATCAAGACAACAGAAATAATGTCCTGGCCCAAGCATCATGTCTCCGAGCATGAGATCAAACAGTCATACAATGCTTGACTTATCAGCTTTCTTCCAGCAGAGTGCACTGTGGTTACATTTTTGAAGCTCAGTACAACATATAGTTTAATCATAACATAGAGTTCTCTTTACATTTGTAAAACAAGCCTGTGGATTACATTAATATTTACAACAATATAGAATTATTTATAAAATTCAATCTAGCTAGGCTGGCAGCCTTCACAGTTGCAATATACAGTATTCCGTACAGTGGATGGAATATATTTAGATGTTCCCAGTGAGTCAGATGTGTGCTGTTGCAGGTGTTTTGGATGAGGAAATGCTATTCTCTTTCCTTACTAACACATAACACGTACAGCCATCAGACAAATAATTACTAAATACAGTTCCTTCACAATTATGGGCAACCCATGAAAATGAGATAGGACTTATTATAGATGCTACATAAGTGCAAATTACTTTAAAACATCATGAACCTCTACTACAGCTCTCAACTGTACAGATTTTCATAACATGTCCACAGTTTTGCCTCTTAATTTTGGATTTTGGTGGCCTAATGGTTAAGGTGTTTGCCTTACAAACACAAGGTGCAGGGTTTGAGTCTCACAAGGGATAATTGGCTAGGCTTAAAATGGCTTGCAAGGGCAGTTAGCTTAGTACTAATCTATGAACCTATGAAATAATGGAGGATTGAAGTCACTAAATAATAGTAAAAAATGACAGACATATGAATTTCAGACTACATAGCCTTCAGAAAATATATATAATGGTGCAATATTTGTCATTCTAGCAACTTTCTAAGTTTATAAGAGCAATATTTAAAATATGTCCCTATTTTTGGGCCTTTGTCCCCAAATTATATTTGCTTTGTCCATGTTTCTCGCACTGAAAGATTAAGAGGCATGACCTCTGCCCATTGTAGCACAATACCTTCTTTATGCAGTAGCAGAAGCAGGAATTGAACCTGTTATTCCTGCATTGCTGCAACAAGGCGTAATTATTCCTAATAGGAGTCCTTGTAGTACATCTATTTTGCCAATAAATAAACCTGGCAAAGACTTATAGATTTGTCCAAGATCTGAGAGTTGTGAATGCAGTTGTTGCACCTGCTTTTCCAATAGTACCTAACCCAGCAACTATTCTTAGCTCAGCTCCCTCTTCTGTGACCACTTTTTTGGTTATTGATATTTACTCAGCTTTCTTTTTTATTCCAATATACCCTGACAGTCAGTATTTATTTGTGTTCACATATAAAGGAGAGCAATATAGATGAATGTGCTTACCCAAGAATATGTAGAATCAGCCACCTTATTTTCAAGGGAAATGGAAAATCATTTAGATAAAATACAGTGAACTTGTGGGTCTGCCTTAGTACAGTATGCAGATGATCTTCTCATAGCATCTAATTCCTCAGCTGACTATCAGACTGATACTGTTTTCTTGTTATCTAAACTAGCTGAGTTAGGATTTAAAGTAAACTGATTTAAGCTTCAGCTTTGGCAACCACAAGTCCAGTATTTAGGGCATCTAATCTCTGAAAATGCACAGCACATTTTTCCTTCTTGCATTACATCTATACAACACCACTGAGACCTACTACTCTAAAACAGCTTAGCGCATTTTTTGGCTTAGCAGGCTGTTGTAGACAGTGGATATCCAACTATGTTGAACTAATTAAACCTTTACCAGAACTATTGAAAAAAGTACACTCCTGAGACCCTTCCCTGGCAATCATGCCAAGAACAAGCTTTTACTTCTTTAAAATCACTTCTTTAAAATCACTTACTCTGGGTCATGATACTTTTGTTACAGTTCCACATGCTGTAAATGCTTCATTAAAGACTAAAACACAATATCCTTCGACCTCTAGACTTTCCAAATATGAGCTAGCTCTACTTGACAATCTTTTACAAATGATTAGATGCCCTCCCGTGGTTCAAGTCTCCCTTATCCCTACTCCTGATGAAGGTGAACTTCATGGTTGTGTTTTTGTTGTTAACAATGTGCTTCCTCCTAGACCTGATCTCTGAGATACTCCTCTCTAGAACCCTAACTTAATTTTGTCTGTCGATGAATCATGCATCAGAACAGAAGGCAGACAATTGACAGCCACGTCTGTGGTTTGTAGTATAGATCAAGTATTATTGACTGGATAATTGCAGGGAAATGTTTCAGCTGAAGTAACTGAAGTAGTAGCTATTACCGAAGGTTGCAAGCTGCACAGGGAAGCACTATTACCGTGTAGAGTGATTCAAGATATGTGAGTGGAGTGGTTCATGATTTTGGTAAGCTTTGGAGAGAGAAGTTATTTAACCTCTGCAGGGACAAAAACTAAAAATACAGTTTAGTTAATGAGTTATGAGATGCCCTGCTTTCCCCTAGGGAATTATCATTTGTTAAATGTGATGCTCATAGGTCAGATACCTCATTTGAATCAATAGGAAATACATTTGCTGATAGAGCAGAAAGACAGGCTGCTTTATTAAATCCTGTTCAGGCTTCTCTTTTGCAGCCTTTTCAAGTTGAAAATGTACCTATAAATTTGCAGGAAGTGTCTTTTCAGAACTAAACTGATGCCTCTAAAAGGGTAAGGGGGATCTCTGAAGGCTGCTGTCATTCCCCAGACTCACTTCGGCACCATCTGGATAGAAGGTTAGGACAGAAGGTTACTAGAAGGTTACTAGCATCATGAACCTTTTTACCACAACTGGCATGGGCTTACCATTTGCCTTTGTGTCTGGGAAAAATGCTTTAAATAAGATAGATTTTGACTGCCTAGTATGCCCCTTACACTTCAGAAGTTGTTCAGCATCTTGTACAAACATGTAATATATGGCCTCAGTTTAATGTTTCTAAATCTGTGACTGCTCCAACACAGCATATTAAAAAGCCATAGGGACCTTTTTGTTGAGTACAGTGTGACTTCATCAAATTACTAATGTGTGCAAGGTTTAAATACATACTATTTCTGATTTATGTTTTTTATGGTTGGGTGGAAGCATACCTATGCATAAAAAATGATGTGGCCTCAGTGACCAAGAAGATTTTGTATGAGTTTATACCCCATTTTGGTGAACTATGTTGTATTCATAGGTTCATAGTTTCATAGGTGTGTAATGGTAAAAATAATGAATCAAACTTTGAAAACTAAGTTAACAAAACTTACTGATGAAACAGGTCTAAAATGGCCAGAAGCTTTACCCTTACTTTTTTTACTACCTGCAGTGCAATCAGTGCACCTAGAAAGTTCTCCCCTCATGAAATCCTCATGGGATGACCTATGAGGATACCAGCCACACCCCTGCCTGAAAATATTGATCTGCAGGTAGTTGATGAAACAATGCCTGTAAAGAACTTATTTCTGTTCTGCAGCATCTTCATTCACAGGTTATCTCCACCCAGTTCCAGCCTGATCTGACACAATACATAATGTCATCCCAGTAGATTGTGTACTTGTTCATTCTTTCTCCAGATGACACACCCTCTAACCTCAATGGAAAGGTCCATTCCTGGTGCTCCTCATCACAGCTACAACTGTTAGACTCGAAGGGTCTCCAAAGGAATGGGTTGGCTTCCATGTTTGAAAAGCAGTCCCAAATGAGGGAAGCCAACCCATTCCTTTCAACCTACCCTCTGAAGCCTTGTCTAATATAATGACAAACCATTTTCCTCTTGTACCAGAAGAAAAAACAGAGAGACTGGGAAAAGAACTGATGACTGATACTATAAGATTATTAGAAGGGGCATTTTCTCTAAGTCTGATGACCAAGTACCGCTAATGGGAGATAAACTACAAAAGCAACCTTTATGGAGTATGTTTGAAGTGCAGCTGTGAGCCATTCATCTTAAAACAAATTTGTGTCTGGACATTTTTGAAAACCAACTCTAACCCCACCCAGTTCACCATTCATGGCTGATTGTTGCCGTGATGACTGCAATTGTTATTTGTGTTTTACTATTACACTTCCTGATCCCTGCTGAAAATGTAAGTACTGTTCAATGTCTTAACAGAAAAATAAAATGATTGATAAAATTTAGTCAGAATTCAGCAGATTGGCATCCACATCTTAATACATTTCATGCCACTTTGAATACACATGCTATGACTGTGAATGTTAATAACTGTTGGGTATGTACCCACATACCTACTGCCTATGATGGAGGTATCCCATTGTTTCCAGTACTTGTAAATTAAGTTGACATGGAGTCAGCTTTTTCATCAGTGGTACTAGGTAAAAATGCTTTGTGGCATAATGTTTATTTATTTATTTATTTTACTTTACATTTGTTGACCGGGATAGTCTGACTGGATAGTCCGACTGGATGCATGTCCATTTTCAGCGGAGGCCCGGGGAGAAAAGCTCCAAGGTAGGTGGTTAAGATTACAGATACAACATTACATATTGCAATTAGAATATTTACAGTGATTACATGCATAAGCAAGTTTTTCAAATTCCACAATGTCATATTATTTAATAGAATTGCTACACTTAGACTTTCAGTGACTATCAAGGGATATACTTGCTATGCTAAAAATTGGACTGGAGGTTGGACTGAGCAAATGTAATATTACTCAAAGAATGTATAGTGGAAATGCAGTAAGAGGTATGGTCATGCTGAAGGACTTTTATTTTATTTGTGGCAGGCTAGCATGTCCTTGGTTGCCAGTAAAATGTTCAGGGTGTTGTTATATTGGGAGAGTTCTTCCAGCCATTTGACAGTTAGATGACCTCCTAAGTGGTAAAATTCATAATATACGAGCTACTCAGACTGAAAAAATCCAAATGTAAAATTTGATTCTTCATGGATTTATCATTATGATTTAGAGCAAACCACTTTTAAAGGACTTTCTCATATGGACCTTGGTGATAATGTTGTTTCTGGGCCTGATATATTACCTGCTTATGGGACTGCAAAATCAATTTGGGATCTGAAAAGGCTCTGTAAGCTATGAGAAGTGGTAAACAACACAATGTTTTAAACTGTTAATTTGACCACTTTAGAGTTGAATGCCATGTGTGTAGTAGTACTCCAAAATCGAATGGCACTTGATTTCATATTTGTGTCAAAGGGAGGTATGTGTACACTCATGCATAAGGAATGTTGTTAATTTAATCCTGATAATGAGCATGCAATATGTAGTCATTTGGAAATGTATTTATTTATTTATTTTACATTTGTTAACTGGGTTAGTCCAGCTGAGCATTTGCTCATTTTCAGTGGACACCCAAGGAGAAAAGCTCCACAATCAGTATTAACATTTTACATACAGTCAGCAATAACATTGCATTAGCAGCTAAAACAATTAGTTAGCGAAATAACATTTTACAATAACATTTTACAGAAAACAGTTGGGTACAAATGTTAGAGATCAAACTGCAAAAAGCATTTAAACAAATCATACAGAAAAGCAGAAGAGTACAATGTCAGAATTCTTACAACAAAAACGTAGGTGAAATGTCAATGTAGGGAAAACAGTGTTCATTACTCCTAAGTAGTTATATATAGTATAGGTACAGATGGAGTAGTAAGGTAATTTAGAGGTTAAGCAATGAGACAGAGATGTAGATGAATATTAAGACAGACAGTGGAAAAGAAAGGAGGGATGAGAGACAGAAGCTAGGGTTAGTTAGGTTCAGGGAGGATGACTACAATGGCACAACCATTTATTTATTAGGTATTCCTGAGTGGCTAGTTTGAAATGTTTTTTTTGGTCAAGGGACCTGATTTCTAGGGGTAGTTGGTTCCAAGTCATAGCAGGGTTATAGTTATAGAGTAAACACCCTGATTTGGTTTTGGGTTTATAGATCTGTAGGAAGTCTTGTTCTGAGTTACATAGTGTCCTGGTTGGGGAATATTTAGTTATAATTGATTAAAGGCTAGGGCAGAAAGATGGTAGATAGAGGATGGAGTGGATAATTAACAGTTGATGTAGTAGCAGCAAATGAGGAAATTCAAGCCGCTGCAATTGTTTAAGAGATAGGCAATGGTGTGACTTGTAGGTTTGGTTTGCAGCAAATCTGGCAACTTTATTATACATTGTTTCAAGTCTAATTATGAGTGTGGTGTTAAGATTTGTGTATAATTGAGAAATATAAAGGAGGGTGGGAAGAAGAAATGCATGGGAGAGAGTTATCCTGGCTGAGTTGGTTAAATGTCTTTTGTTTCAGTAAAGGAGTCCAAGTTTCTGGTGAGTCTTTTTGATAGAGGTGGTGATTTGGTGATCAAATTTATGCTGATCTATTATTTTTTTAAACTGTGAGCTTTGGCCAACTAAGACCTGCATACAATCAACTGAACGCATAAGTGGAGTTAAGTAAATTTTTACCTGCACTTTTATCAAATAATACATGATTTAAAGTAATTTGTTTGTGTTGCATTGAGCAATATCTAGCTGGAGGTTGTGACTGTTTTTTCAGTAGGTCTTATACAAGTGGTATTTTCAGTTAAGGCTTGTTAAAAAACCTGCATAGCCAGTGATAAGTGGGGGTAGTTTACCTCATTGTTATTCAGTTTCTGTCTTATACAAATGGTACAGTGAATTATTTTCTGTTTAAACTGCGAGCTTTCATACAATCAACTGAGCATAAGTGGAGTTAAGTAAATTTTTATCTGCACTTTTATCAAATAATACACGATTTAAAGTAATTTGTCTGTGTTGCATTGAGCAATATCTAGCTGGAAGTTGTGACTGTTTTTTTCAGTAGGTCTTATACAAGTGGTATTTTCAGTTAAGGCTTGTTAAAAAACCTGCATAGCCAGTGATACGTGGGGGTAGTTTACCTCATTGTTATTCAGTTTCTGTCTTATACAAGTGGTACAGTGAATTATTTTCTGTTTAAACTGTGAGCTTTGGCCATCTAAGACCTGCATACAATCAACTGAATGCATAAGTAGAGTTAAGTAAATTTTTATCTGCACTTTTATCAAATAATACATGATTTAAAGTAATTTGTTTGTATTGCATTGAGCAATATCTAGCTGGAAGTTGTGACTGTTTTTTCAGTAGGTCTTATACAAGTGGTATTTTCAGTTAAGGCTTGTTAAAAAACCTGCATAGCCAGTGATAAGTGGGGTAGTTTACCTCATTGTTATTAAGTTTCTGTCTTATACAAGTGGTAGAGTGAATTATTTTCTGTTTAAACTGTGAGCTTTGGCCAACTAATACCTGCATACAATCAACTGAACGCATAAGTGGAGTTAAGTAAATTTTTATCTGCACTTTTATCAAATAATACACAATTTAAAGTAATTTGTTTGTGTTGCATTGGGCAATATCTAGCTGAAAATTGTGACTGTTTTTTCAGTAGGTCTTATACAAGTGGTATTTTCAGTTAAGGCTTGTTAAAAAACCTGCATAGCCAGTGACAAGTGGGGGTAGTTTACCTCATTGTTATTCAGTTTCTGTCTTATACAAGTGGTACAGTGAATTATTTTCTGTTTAAACTGTGAGCTTTGGCCAACTAAGACCTGCATACAATCAACTGAACGCATAAGTGGAGTTAAGTAAATTTTTATCTGCACTTTTATCAAATAATACACGATTTAAAGTAATTTGTTTGTGTTGCATTGAGCAATATCTAGCTGGAAGTTGTGACTGTTTTTTCAGTAGGTCCCCACCCACCCTGCCTGTTTTTTGTCTTGGTGTTAATCTTGGTGGTTTTGAAACTGCCCACCCCTCTTGTAAATTTGCACTTGGATACTCCTCCTGGGCCCATTATATTTGCTCACTCAAAAAAAAAAAAAAAAAAAAATTATCTGCTTTTACTGTATTTGTGTTTCTTCCCACTTTATTTTGCTTTTGCGTCATCTTAAAAGTACTCAGTTGTATTTATTACTGCTTGGTGTAACTCATTCTAAGCCTTTTAGTTTAAGCACTTGGGCTTCAGACCAGTTGTTTTACATTAAGAAGGTTTGTGGTCTGCACTGTAGTGGCAGGACAGGTAGCTTACAGCCTTCTAAGTTGGGAACTGCTGATTGAGGGCTCAGTGTCTGTTATTCTAAAAGTGTATTAATTCTGGTTTAAGCACTTGGGCTTCAGGCCAGTTATTTTACATTAAGAGGGTTCGTGGTCTGCACTCTTGTGGAAAGAGAGGCTGGACTCTGCCCTTCTGAGCTGGGAATTTCTGGTTAAAGGCTTATAGTGCCTGCATATTTGAACTGCTTCTTACTGAAATTGGTACACCTTGTTTGCTGTAGCATAGACTAGATCCAAGCCTGCTGAATCTAGCTTTGTTTGTATAACTTGAGCACTAATCCAGGCATTCTTTAAAGTATTCAATTGTATTTATTACTGCTTGGTAGTAACTTGATTAAAGTGTAGCTATCATTCTAAGTCTTTTGGATTAAGCACTTGGACTTCAGACCAGTTGTTTTACATTAGGAAGGCTTGTGGCCAGCACTGTGGTGGCAGGACAGGTAGCTTACATCCTTCTAAGTTGGGAACTGCTGATTGAGGGCTCATTGTCTGTTATTCTAAACGTGTATTAATTCTGGTTTAAGCACTTGGGCTTCAGGCCAGTTATTTTACATTAAGAGTGTTCGTGGTCTGCACTCTTGTGGAAGGAGAGGCTGGACTCTGCCCTTCTGAGCTGGGAATTTCTGGTTAAAGGCTTATAGTGCTTGCATATTTGAACTGCTTCTTACTGAAATTGGTACACCTTGTTTGCTGTAGCATAGACTAGATCCAGGCCTGCTGAATCTAGCTTTGTTTGTATAACTTGAGCACTAATCCAGGCATTCTTTAAAGTATTCAATTGTATTTATTACTACTTGGTAGTAACTTGATTAAAGTGTAGCTATCGTTCTAAGTCTTTTGGATTAAGCACTTGGGCTTCAGACCAGTTGTTTTACATTAGGAAGGTTTGTGGCCTGCACTGTGGTGGCAGGACAGGTAGCTTACATCCTTCTAAGTTGGGAACTGCTGATTGAGGGCTCAGTGTCTGTTATTCTAAAAGTGTATTAGTTCTGGTTTAAGCACTTGGGCTTCAGGCCAGTTATTTTACATTAAGAAGGTTCATGGTCTGCACTCTTGTGGGAGGAGAGGCTGGACTCTGCCCTTCTGAGCTGGGAATTTCTGGTTAAAGGCTTATAGTGCCTGCATGTTTGAACTGCTTCTTACTGAAATTGGTACACCTTGTTTGCTGTAGCATAGACTAGATCCAGGCCTGCTGAATCTAGCTTTGTTTGTATGCTTGTTATTTCCCTGAAATGCTAATTCCACCTAAAACACAGCTTTTCAGCACTTCTGTGGATCCCTAGTGATATCTGCATTGCTTACTGTACTTATTTCCTTGTTTCACTTGAATGAAAGTTACTGTTTGTCGTTTTTGCATTTAAGTTACCTGTAGCACATTGCATTTAAGTTACCTGGCACTTGCTCACTAAAGCAATTATATAAGTCAGCACTAAAAAATTAAAAGCACTACACCCTCACAAACTCCCTAGTACCTTGTCCCCCATTGGCCCTTTTTTCAATTATAAAGGAATTCCCAATACAATTCTAGCATGTCCAAAAGTCAGTTGTCAATCTCCTCTCCGGTCCAGCTGGTGAATCTGGGAATCTTGAGGCAATGTTACAACTGCCTCATGTACACAGACAACCCTCTCCTCCTCCCAGCAAATTCCAACACATGTGAGAGATGCAACCATATAGCCAAACTGGAGGCTAAGCTCTCTCAACTCAGTACTGGCGTAACCAGTCAGGAGGAAAAGGAAACCACATTCACTACAATTCCAGTCTCACATAGACCTACCACGACAGCAAACCAAACACATAAACACACGAAAACATACTCGGAGGCTCTAAATAAAAATCTGCCTAAGCAGCAGAGACCTCCAAAGCAGACACCCAAGCAACCGCTACCCCAAAACAAAACACGTGCAACACATAGCTCACAAAGCCAGTGTGCCGAACAGTCACAGCCCTTAAGGCTAAACAACACACCCTGATACACTTGTAATAGGTGACTCTATCATCAGGCACACTGACATCCCGCTCAACAGGCTGAACAAGGAGAAGGTCACGGTGAGCTCCCTGTCGGGCGCTAGGATCCACCACATAACAGAAGCACTCAGGTCACTCCAAGGCAAGTACAAATATGACTCAGTCATTGTCCATGCTGGTGTGAATGACCTGAGATGTACCTCCCTGGACTACATGAAAAGAGACATAGAGGAGCTCTCTGAGCATGTAGCCCAGGCCGGTATGACCCTGACCTTGAGTAGCATCTTACTCTCGCCAAGAATGATGCCACAATATGAAGACAAGATGATCAATTTCAACAACTGGCTTAAGTATTGGTGTCATTCAAAGGGGACCCAATGCCTGTCAGCCTGGGATGACATGCTCGACAAGCCATGATGCTTCGCTAGGGATGGCTTGCACCTATCACCCCTGGGCATTCGGATATTGGCAAAGGCTCTTGCTACCCCTATATTGCCTTTTTTAGGCAAGGCTCAAAAGACAAACCCACCTCCATAGATATCACAAGGGATAAGAAACTAAGAGTAGTGCTACTCATAAACCTCAAGATGCATGCACTCGAAACTCTCCTTAGCATGGAGAACATTGATATCTGTGCAGTAACAGAAACCTGGTTCAAGGCTCCAGAGAGCACCCCAGCACTACCAGGTTATACCTCATACCATGCTTTTCAGCCCCAAAACTTGGGCCGAACCACAAAAGGGGGGAGGGTATCAATATTCATCAAAGATACCCACACCTCCAGGTTGGTGGCATGTGCAACTAACAGTGGGTAAAACTGCCTTCCAGTTTATAGCCTGCTACAGGCCACCCTCCCAAACCCAGGAACTCCACTCGGCCTTCCTGAGAACACTGGAAAATATGAAGGTCTCTCCAAACACCATTATATTGGGCGACTTCAACTACCCAAACATAGACTGGGAGCATTACTCTAGCTCCAACACCCTAGCCCAAAGGTTCCTAGAATTTATAAACTCAAATGCTATGGAACAACTTGTTACCACTCCCACAAGAGGGGAAAACATACTGGACCTGATCATCACCAACATGGGGACTCTATGCTCCAGACCAGAAGTGTATCCCTCACTGATAAGATCAGACCATAAACTAATCTCACTGGATATTCACATCCCAACCCCACCCCCTGCCCAGAAAACCACAGTGAAAAACTTCTCTAAAGCAAATTTCACACTCCTCAAAACCGAGGTGGAATCCTTCAAAGCCCTCAGGCCTGTGGAAAATATGTCCCAGACTGCAGAATCCTTTATAAACGCATTCTATGAACACCTTCAGGAATGCATGGATCATGCAATCCCAAATAAAACCAAGACCCAATCATCCAAAGGCAGACATCCTGTCTGGTGGACCCCAGCCATAAACAAACTATACAATAGAAGGAGGAAACTACTACATGATAGAGCAAAATCCCAAAAAGGGAAGGCATATCTGATCAGTATTAACAAACAACTACGGGCACTCATAAAATCGTCTAAGGCCAGCTTCGAGAGAAAAATTGCACAGGACACTAAGGATAATCACAAGGCTTTCTTTAGTTATGTTAGGAACCTGGGTGGGAATTCCCAGATATGCTCAGAATTAGTCCAAAATGACAAAAATGCACGAACCCACAGACATTGCCAACATCCTAGCTGACAGGTTCAGCGCAAACTTCTCCCCTCCCACCAAAGGGCAAATATCTATCCCAGCAGAGTGCTGCCCCTGACATCTCACATGCTCAGGTATCTCCAAAGCAAAAAAACACAGCATCAATGGGACCAGATGGTGTCCCGGGCTGCATCCTACATGAACTCCAAGAAGAGCTAAACCCAAACATAAAACTACTGTTCACTCTCAGCCTTACTACAGGATATGTACCCAAAGAGTGGCGTACAGCAATGGTGGTCCCTCTCCACAAAGGTGGTGCCTCAACGCATCCTGGAAACTATTGCCCCATAAGCCTGACTAGCTTGGTCTGCAAATCTATGGAAAGGATCATCATGGACCTTATAAATAAAGATATTGGGGACCTACAGACACTGGATCCTACCTAGTTCGGCTTTGTTAAGGGCAGATCATGCCTCTTAAACCTGGTTGATTTCTTTTTAAACAGTCACCAAGGCCATTGATGAGGGGGAGGTGGTCCACACAGCCTACCTGGACCTCGCAAAAGCCTTCGATACAATACCCCACTCGGGCATTATAGATAAGTTCACCAGCTTAAATATAAACCCCTATGTCACTAGATGGGTTGCAAACTGGCTCAAGGACAGAACCCACATGGTTAGAATTGCTGGAGCCATGTCAGACTTCAAACCAGTTACAAGTGGCGTCCCACAAGGCTCAGTCCTGGGACTTCTCTTGTTCGGTATATATTTCTCAGAGGTACAGGCCAACACGGAAGGACTGTGGTTGACCAAGTTCGCAGATGACTGCAAACTGGGCGCCATAATCGACTCTCCAGCCGACACAAGCATCCTCCAAAAGGGCCTCATAGAAACAGACAACTTGTGCCATTGCCATGGCCTCAAGCTAAACGCCAAAAAGTGTATAGTCATCCCCTTTGTCAAAAACAAAGTGCCCACAAATTACCACATAGGTGGTAATCCATTAAGTAAGGAAGAAGTAATTAGGGACCTGGGGACCCAAGTTGATAGCAATCTCTCATTTGACAACCACGTGACTCTCTTCAAGAGGAATCTTGATGAGTGGATGGGGGATCGTAAGTTTACCCTGGGTATCACTTCTGTGTCACTGTTAGACAGAGGCACAGTGACGAAAGCCAAACACACTCTGGCTAGGCTTATAAATGCCCTAGGGCAGATAGCCTAGTATGAACCTTTGAACCTATGAACCTATGACTCCTAGCAGTTTAGTGCTATGGTCAGAGGTAATGACAGTGTTATTGCTAGATAGGATGGAAAATGTAGTTTTGAGATTGATGATGTTTTTTGGGAGGAAGACTAGGAGCTTAGTTTTCTTAGGGTTGAGAATTAATTTGTTGTCACAAAGCCATGTCTCTATGGTGTTGAATGATGCTTGGGTAGTAGAGTGGAGGTCAGATGGATTGTCAGCAATGGTGATGACTGTAGAATCATCAGAATATTGTACAAGTGTGGAGTTGGGACAAGAAGTGTAAAGTAGGTTGGAGTAAATTTGATCTGGGACACTCCTCCCAGTCTAGTGTCATTATCTCATTCTACCTAATCCAGGGAGAACATTTGTAAAGGCCAACCCAGTTAGTTTCTGCTCCTCCTTTCCCCTTTCCACTTTACAAAAATGTTTTTTTTTCTAAGCTTGTTTCCTGCCTTTCCTGTAAGTCGTCTAGTCCAGATACAGATTTGCTGTATCCAGGACTGTTTGCAAGCTTCTGAGCTGCCAAGCCTTTCTGTGTTGGAGGGAAGCCTTCTAGCTTAATTGTGTTTCTTAGAATGGCCAGTTTTCTAGTTTCAGCACTCGGATCTGTTTCTTTGAGCTCAGCACCTGTTCAGAACTCATTGTAAGCACTAAATAAGCTACAAATTACTACAGCTCTTAACTTTCCTCACTTGTCTAGAGGAAAACAGTTTTTAGTACTTAATAAATAAGCACCTATTCAGGCATGTCTAAGGGTCAGCTCCCGGTGTTTTCTCCTGTCTACCTGATGAATCTGGAAATCTTAGGGCAATGCAGCAATTGCCTCATGTACACAGACAACCCTCTTCTCCTACCACCCAACACTACAACCTGTGAGAGATGCACTTATATAGCCAAACTGGAAGCAAAGCTCTCTTCACCTAAGACTGGACTAGACAGTCAAGAGGAGAAGGTAAACACTTGCACCACACCACACTCATCACATAGTCCCTCAAAACCTACACCACCAAAACACACACATAGACACACAAAACACACACCTACATTCGCGGAGGCTCTCAAAAAAATCTACCCAAGCAACAGGGACCTCCAAAGCAGAAACGCAAGTAACCTCCACCCCCCCAACACAACCCAAATGACACATAGCCCACAAACTCAGTGAGCAACTCAACCACAGCCCATAAGGCATAACAACGTACCCAACACTCTAGTCATAGGTGACTCTATAGTCAGGCACACTGATGTTCCACTCACCAGGCTAAACAAGGAGAAAGTTACTGTCAGCTGCCTGTCAGGTGCCAGGATCCACCACATAATGCATGCACTCAGGTCACTCCACAACAAGTACAAATATGACTCTGTCATTGTCCATGTTGGTGTGAATGACCTGAGACATACTTCCCTGGACTACATGAAAAGAGACATGGAGGAGTTCTCCAATCTTGTAGCCCAGGCTGGTATGACCCTAGCCCTAAGTAGCATCCTGCCATCACCCAGAATGATACCACAGTAGAAGGACAGAATGATTGACTTCAACAATTGGCTAATCTTCTGGTGTCATTCTAAGGAGATCCAGTATCTGTCTGCCTGGGATGACATGATCGACAAACCACGATGCTTTGCCAGAGATGGCCTGCACCTGTCACCTTTGGGATTCCAGATACTGGCTAAGGCTCTTGCCACCCCTATAGTGCCTTTTTAGGCAAGATTTGAATGACAAATTCACCACTGTAACAGGTACAAGCAAGCAAAATCTGAGGGTAATGCTACTTAATGCTAGAAGTCTAAACCTCAAAATGCACTCACTCGAAGCACTCCTTAAAATCGAGAACATCGATATCTGTGCAGTGACAGAGACCTGGTTCAAGGCTCCAGAAAGCACCCCTGCATTACCAGGCTATAATTCATACCACACCTTTCAGCCACCTAACCTGGACCGAAGCACTAAAGGCGGAGGCGTGTCCATATTCATTAGGGATATCCACACCTCCAGGCTAGTTGCTCAGCATAATGCATCCAAGATTATCTAAGTGCAACTAACTCTGGGTGAGACTGCAATCCAAATTGTAGCTTGCTACAGATCCCCGGCCATGCCCCAGAATTCCCACTCCTCATTTCTTGATACACTGGAAAATATTAGGGTACAGCCTAACACCCTAATAATGGGCGATTTCAACTACCCCACCATTAACTGGGAAAACTACATATGTACCAACTATTGTGCTCAACGTTTTCTGGAATTCATAAATTCCAACACCTTGGATCAACTTATCCACCTGGCCATTACCAACATGGGCAACTGGTGTTCCACACCAGAGGTCAATTCCTCATTGATCAAATCCGACCAGAAGAAAATCACCCTAGACATCCACATCCCACCCCCACCCTCCCCCATTAGGGAAACCACCATAAAAAATTTCTCCAAAGCCAACTTCACGCTTCTTAAGACAGAAGTGGCAAACTTCACGACACCCATGCTGATGGGCAATAGAGGTATGACTGCTGAATCCTATACAATTGCACTTTATAAGCACTTACATGAGTGCATGGATTGTGCAATCCCTAACAGAACCAAGATGCTATCCTCCAAAAAAAGGAAGCCAATCTGGTGGTCACCTGCCATAAACAAACTCTACAACAGAAGAAAGAAACTGCTGCAAAAAAGAGTAAAATCCCATGACTGGAGGAACTCCTTAGTCAGCCTCAATAAGAAGCTGAGATCCCTCATAAAATCCTCCAAAGCTAGTTATGAAAACAAAATCGCCACTGATTCTAAAGACAACCACAAAGCATTCTATAGCTATGTCAAGAATCTTAATGGCAACACTCAGATCTGTTCTGAGTTACAGCACAATGGCACTAAATATACAGAATCAACTGAAACTGCCAACATCCTGGCAGATAGGTTCAGTGCTACCTTTACCCCTCTCTCATCCCCTAAAGTGCCCATCTCTATACCGGAATAATGCAAAGTTCCTGTAATCATGGCTGCACAGGTAAAAACCACACTCTCTAAAGCCACGAACACAGCATCCATGGGACCTGACAACATCCCAGGCTGCATTCTACATGAACTACAGAATGAACTGGCACCCCACCTAAGCACCATGTTCAGTCATAGCCTCACTTCTGGCTTTGTGCCCATTGAATGGCACACAGCAACGGTTATCCTACTCCACAAAGGGGGAGTCACCATGGACCCCGGGAACTACTGCCCCATTAGCCTGATGAGCCTGGTCTACAAGGCTATGGAATGTATCATTATGGAACGTATAAGCAATGACATTGGTAATCTCCAAACTCTGGACCCTACCCAGTTCGGGTTTGTAAAAGGCAGATCATGTCTCCTAAACCTGATAGACTTCTTTGAAGCAGTCACCAAAGCTGTAGATGAGGGTAAGGTGGTTCACACAGCCTATCTAGATCTCGCCAAGGCTTTCAACACCATCCCCCACTCTGGAATTATAGATAAACTCACTAAACTAGGTATAAATCCCTATGTCACAAGATGGGTTGCCAACTGGCTCACTGACAGAACCCACACTGTGAAAGTAGCAGACTCTAAATCCAACCTCAGACCAGTGACAAGTGGAGTACCACAGCATTCAGTCCTAAGTCCTCTCCTGTTTGGTATCTACTTCTCTGAAGTACAGGCTAACACAGAAGGTCTTTGGCTATCAAAGTTTGCAGATGACTGCAAACTAGGAGCCATAATCAAAACTCCTAACGATGTGGACATCCTACAAAAAGGCCTCACTGAGACAGATGCCTGGTGTCAAAGCCATGGCCTCAAGCTCAATGCCAAAACGTGCATTGTCATCCCTTTTCATAAAAACTCTGTACCCATTAACTACCACATAGGTGGTAGTCTACTTAGCACTGAAAGTGTGATAAGAGACCTTGGGACACAGGTGGACAGTAGTCTCTCCTTTAATAATCACATCGCCACAGTAGTCAGGAAATCCTTCTACATGGCACACCTTATCACAACATTTTTTCTCATCCAGGAAAAAAGAGGTCATTGTTCCCCTCTACTCATCACTCATTAGACCCATTATAGAGTACAACGCCCCTTTTGGTATGTACCTCACAAGACATCTACAACAACTGGAAAGGCCACAGAAATACCTCACAAACAGGATTACTGGCTTCAAACAGATGCCCTACGCAGACCATCTCAAAAAACTTCAGCTTTACTCTGTCACATATCACCTACTCAGAGGTGATCTCTGCCTAACATACAAAGCTATGTCAAACCCAGAGCTGTTGGACATGCTCCACTTAAAGAAATCCCAATCCCTCCAAGCTACACGCTCTAGGGACCTAAACCTTGTCATCACAATAAACAGAACATGCTGGAGGGATAGATTCCTGTCCCAGAGACTTTCCAAACTCTGGAACAAACTGCCTATCTATATCAAACAAAGCTCCTCATTAGCACTCTTCAAGAAAAATCTTGATGATTGGATGGGAGATGGGAAATTACCTCGGAGATCACTTCTGTGGCTCTGCTTGACAAGGAGCACAGGAAAATAATTTTCTTGGGTGGCAAAAGCCAGGGTACCATTTGGCTAGGATTATATAGGCCCTAAGGCCAATAGCCTAGTACCTACCTATGAACCTATGAAGAGCAGTGGCCTCAGTATGGATCACTGGGGGACACCCATCGGGATGCCTAGGGGAGAGAAAGAGCAGAGTGCCATTTAACAACTTGTTGGTGGTTAGAGAGATAGCTGGAAAACCAGGATATGGTGGGAGGAGAGAATTTTAGGAGAGAGTTTATGTAGGAGCAGGGGATGGGAGACAGTGTCAAAAGCTTTGGACAGGTCGAGGAACAGACATGAGATTAGTTTATTATTGTCACGGGCCAGTGATACAGTATTAATGAAGGATATTAGTGCAGTTGTAGTGCTGTGTTTGAGACGAAATCCATGTTGTGTCTGTGTTAGAAGGTTCTGTTGGAGAAGGTATTGCATTATCTGCTTGTGAATGCATTTCTCAAGAATCTTGGAGAGAAATCATAAAAAGAATGGCTGAACTCTCAGATACCAAAGAAGTGGATAGTTCACAATGAGCTTAGCTGACCAATTTGTTTTCCGTATGGGGAGGCAGTGTGTTGAAATTTATTATGCTTATTGCTATTATTATTATTATTATGATTGTGTTTTTGCTTTTATTTTTATACAAAGCTTTAATAACCAAACTCACTGCATCTTGATCAAACCCAGTGTTACAGAATTTGCATTAATGATTTTGAAAAAGTGTCATTTACAGATTGTGTCAATGAACATGAAATGGAAATTAAAAAAGAAGATTTAGTGTTTGAACGTTTTGGTAAAATGAATGAAAATATATTTAAGATGTAAAAGATGTTTTATGATATGAGTGTGATGCTTTCTCACATCACTTGAGGGATTGTAAAGGGTTAAAATAAAAACTGCATATGTCCTAGAAGGTGGGTTCCTATTAGAACGACGAAAATGCATTTTGTTGAATGTGTTTTCGTCGACACATGTAGGGCAAACAGGCAAAACAGAGAAGCAGCTGTTCAGTGAATTCTTTCCCTGGGAAAGAAGTCGCTTGACCGCTTTGTTGCTTTGCCTGTTCTGAAGTGTAGTGTGGTAGTGTGGTCCCTTGTCTGATATAGCTCCCGAGTGTGATTGTGCAACAGTTACTTACCTTAGGGTTAGGGTGCGGGTTAAGGTAAGTGCATACATATGAAAGTGTTTACTGCTTTTTATTTTGCGTTAGATGTATGGTTGAGTTTTTGGGGGGTAGAATTAGGGTTAAGGTAAGTGTGTATGTGTTTAGAACTGCTTATGTAAATGTGCGAGAGTTACTGACCTTAGGGTTAGGGTGCGGATTAAGGTAAGTGCATATGTTTTAAAATGTTTATTGTTTTTTTTTCATTAGATGTATGGTTGGGTTACGTGCATATGTGTATTTAGTTGTTTACTGGTTTTTGGGGGGTATAATTATGGTTAGGGTATGTGTGTATGTGTTTGGAAGTGTTTAATGTTTTTTTTGGGGGGGGTTAAAACAATGATTTCTTTCCCTAGGAAAGAAATCGCTGTTCTGTGGTTTCGACATTTTCAGCTTTTGCTGAATATGTGTCGATTAAACACTGTTCGCTGTTTTCAGCGTTAGGTGTTTTAATATGAACCCTAGAAGGTTAGTGTATGTGTTTGCAACAGTACAAGTGGAAACAAGGAAAGTACCGAATGTTAAGTTTCATTTCCTGAGCCTGGTAAAAAGAAATTTATGCCATACTAAGTAAAAATGTAGATAAGAAATTGCAGATCTATTTTCACTAAAATTGTTATATGTCTACTAGGTATTTATAGTGGTATGAAGAATAAAGTGTATTATGAACTGTTTTAGTGGTCAGTGTTTTTCCATTGGATGCTAGCAGTGGTATGATTGATGAAGTTTACTACTTTGTTAAAGTTTTCCTATAAAAATATCAATAATTCTTTTGTTCTTCATGAGTGCTGTCTCCCACATGTGATATTTCTTTTAATAAATTATATTTTAATCTGCCAGTGACTGAAGTTTATTTTATTATGGTCAAACCTTAATAATATAGAACCAGTATAAGTAAAAAAGAGGTACCACTAAAGGTGAAACATGTCAGTAAATACCAGGGGGTGGAAAAGTACAAATTCAGATACAAAGCTAGGGTCTGGTAATGGCAAGAAATGATGGTCCCAACCAGGGTTGCCAGACGTCCCTATTTGGGCGGGACTGTCCCGAGATCAGCAGCCTGATCCTGAGTCCCACCCTGCCGGTTTAAATCCCAGCCAGCCTCCGCTTTGTTTTTTTTTTTTTTTTTTTTTTTTTTTTTTTGATTGGCCTGTATACCTGGCATACAGGCCAAACAAAAACTGCTAAACACGGAGCTTCTTGTGTTCCGCATTAAACAGAAGTAGCTCCGTGTTTAACGATTTTTGATTGGCCCGTATGCTGGTATACGGGCCAATCAAAAATCGCTAAACACGGAGCTACTTCTGTTGAATGCGGAACTGCAATGTTCCGCATTAAACACGAGAAGCTCCGTGTTTAGTGATTTTGATTGGCCCGTATGCTGTTATACGGGCCAATCAAAAATCGCTAAACACAGAGCTATTTGTTTTGAATGCTGAACTGCAATGCATTAAACATTAGAAGCTCCGTGTTTAGTGCAGAGCAACTGTTTTTTTTTTTTTTGCTCTTCACTTGCCGTGAAAGAGTTTTTTTTTTTTTCTCGACCCTACCTGGCTGGTTGGAAATGTGGCAACCCTGGTCCCAACAATATGCACCCCCATTAAGCAATAGTGAAACTGCAAGACTAAAATGCACATTAAAGGACTTATTTTCCCAACATAACGCATCTGGTAGTTGTATTGCTGTTAAGCTGTGAATAACACTAAATTAAATATAGTGCATGATGATAACAAGCCAGCACAGTAATCAGAGATGCCACAGCTGAATAAGTAACGTATTTCTTTGTGTGCAAAAGCAGAAGCCCTGTATGTATTATCATTATAGCGTTAATTCTGCAACCAAGCAAAGTGATCAGGTGGTGATCAGGCCAAGTTTAACATGCAATGATACTGATCAGAGGATTGCAAAAGGAAATGTTAAGTAATCGCAGACTGATGCTACATTTGTGCGTGTCAGGGTACCCTCCTTGAGCTAAGACATATATTATCTGTTTCCAGATTCTTTTCACCTTCACCTTCACCAGCATGTGTATCCATTCTGTCCAGTTTTTGACATGGCATATGAAAGTTGAAAATGAGGCATGATTTTTAAGCACTAGTGCAGTAATCAGAAAAGTTTGTTACTGTTCTTGTAATGATTTTGTCTCAGAAAGTGATGAATTAGAGGAAAAAATTATAACTCACAATTTCTAAGATTGAAATGTTTTCAAGTGACTCTGGGGCCTTAGCAGGAAGCAGGAGCTATACAAGGGGAGACGGACTGAGTTGGAAACAAAAGTGATGAAACAACACGAGATGGGGAAATTGCAAGTCATAATAAGCAGAAAGATGCATGAACAATACAATCCTGAAAATACATTGTGATGGGCTGATGTCATTCCAGAATGGGTGCTGGTTTGTTAAAAGAGGGGGTCGTTCTGCTAACTATATATTCCAACTCCGAGATCGCACTACAGTGAGGAAATGACAAATATTCCATTTTTCACTGTACTGCAATCCCAAAAAAAACCCTTTCAATGTCCTGTATTTTCCCTGATCTGAACATTCATTATTTAAAACTTTCACTTTTTAATATAGACTCGCACAGTTAACCAAATTAAGTTGCTCACCAGCTCTCACTCTAGAAAATGTTTTTGCTCACATCACATTGCACTTTGAACCAGTGTCTGTTTTGAGGTCCGTAGGTTTAGCATTGATCAGGACAGTACAAAATACTCCATTCTTTGCCAATAAATCAGCTGCATTAACCTTTTCACTGACCACTGATAAGGGGTGCAGTTTTCTATATGACCAGACTGAGTTTTTGAGTGACCTTTCTTGATAATTGAATGAGACTTGCTTCATCTACAAAACTTTTGAAAGTGGTTCTATTTTTTACACTTGTGACATTACTGACCAAATGCTAAGCACTTCTTTCTTTTAGACTCATGATTGGCACCACAATTATGGCAGTTAACAATAAGACTTGAGTTGAGTTTTGCTGAATCACCCTTATACGGCACTGAGCATCTCTGTTTTGCTAAGCTAGTCTTGGAATTTGCTGGAAAGTTACAGTTCCTCTCTAGGAATCCCGCAGGGGTTGCAGCTGCCGTGTGCTTAGGCCTGCTTCTCCTTGCCACATGTTGCATTCCGTCTATGCTTCCTCGAGAGGCTGCTGAAACTAAGCTCTTGTCATTTGTAAGCATACTTGTGTGCCTTTCCATGAGCTCATAGATTTGACAAATCTATATGGCTTTGCTCAACATTAAATCACTGTCACAAAGCAAAATGTTTCTTACTCCAGCACTATTAACACCAACACACAAGCCTGCCCTTTATTAATTTATCTTTCAAATCACCAAATCTGCACATTTTACCCTTATTTCTCAGTTCAGTGATATAAGCTGCAAACATTTCACCTGGCTTTTGGTCTCTTGTATAAAATAGGTGCCTCTCTAATGTAACATTTGTCTGGGGGTTGCACATTTCTCTAAATTTACATTTCAAACAGTCAGGATCTTCCCTTGATTCAGCCGGTACAACAATGGGGCAGTTTTCCCCTTTTCCTGCATATACTGCTCGAGCATAGGCAAATTCACACTCTCTTTCAATGGCCTCTGACCCAGCTAAGTTAAGCAAAATGAATGCCCTCATATGTGCACCTTTGTCAAAAAAATCTGCTTGTATAAATATATTTTATTCCTGCTCAAATACTCTCCAGTTCTCTGCAACATTATAATCAAACACAAGTGGACTGGGTCTGCAAAATGCCTCTGCCATATCAATGCACAGTAGTGAAGGTGCTTGGAGTTATGTATGAACATACACACATAAATATATGCCAGAACATGTGATTATGCCCAATAGCAAGACAGACTCTTTAAAACAACTACATTTTGCCAAATAAGTCTCGTTAGCACAAGAACACTTTAAAATCACTGTATTCTGTGAAATCACTCCTTATCAGTGTAAGAAATACTTTGAAATGTCTGTACTTTGCAAACAAACTGTACACAGCATAAAAAGCTCAGAGTAAGAAATACTTTGAAATGAATGCACTTTGCAAATTTATTTATTTATTTATTTACTTATTTCAGTTTAATAACTGGAGAAGTCCACTGGGACACGAAGAGCCTGTTTTCAGTGGAGGCCCAGGGAGAAAAGCTCCAATGCCAGTTACAGACATACAGTTATACACATATGTTTATATTCAGAGTAAATACAGCATAAAATAAAAAATAAATGTGATAATATAATCTTGGTACAGACAAGTGAGAGTACAGGTGATTTTTTTTTTTCAAGTTAGATTATAGTTCATGTAAGAGAGTAAAGGTAGGTGCAGTAGGTGATTGACCAGTAAGGATATAATGGAGTGTAACAATAGGTAAGTGAGGGCATGTGACGTAGGTGTAGCAGAGAATGGAAAAGTGGGTGGCTAGAGGGGGAAGTTATGTTGAAGAGTGGGATGGGCATATCCATTTTGTAGAAAGATGAGAAAACAAGAGAGATTTGAATTTGGTGTGGTCAGGAGTGTTATAGAGGGTTAGGGGGAGAGAGTTCCATAGTTTAAAAATGGAGCAGGAAAGCAGGAGGTGGCCAGGGGGTCATGAGGGTTTGTAGATTTGTAAGAGGTTTTGTTTTTCTGATCTGAGTGAGCAGTTAGGAATGTAATGAGTTAATGTGATAGAGAGAGGGGCAGCTGTAAGGTTTGTAGATAAGCTTGTGGGCATTGGTGAGTTTGAGCAAGGTCAAGTAATTGGGCAGTTTGAGCCATTGCTGGGTATGGAGAGAGTGGCAGTGGTGGGAGGAGTTTTTAGGGTTGGCAGCAAATTTGCTTATTTTGTTGTAGCATGATTTGAGTTTGGATTGTAGGCTGAGTTGGAGATTGTTTAGCAGAGGAGCACCGTACATAAGACAGTGGAGAAGGTAGGAGGAAGCGAGGGTTTTCCTGGTGGGAGGGGACAGGTAGCAGTTGTGCCTTTACAGGAGTCCTAGCTTTTGGTGTTTTATTTTTATGACGGATTGGATATGGGTGTCACATTTTAGCCATTCATCAATGATGACACCAAGGAGTTTGGTATTTGAAACAATTTCAATGATGATGTTATTATTACTGAGTATAGAGAAAGAGTTTTTGTTGGCTGGGGAGTTTCTAGAGGGAGGGGGAAATCATCAGTTTAGTTTTGTTAGTGTTTAGGGGAAGGTGTTTGTTTATCATCCAGGATTCTGTTTTTAGAGAAGGCTGATTGAGTTTTTTGATGTAGGTTGGAGGGGGAGTAGGCTGAGCAGATGATTGTTGAATCATCTGCATATTGGATTATTGAGGAGTCAGGGATGGAGCAGTTATAGTTGTTAATAAATATAGTGAAGAGTAGTAGGGCAAGAACTTAACCTTGCGGCACCCCAGTGAGGGTGTGCAGAAAGGGGCAAATACATTGTACATAGCACAGGAACCCTTCAAAATGGCTGTACATTGTGAAGTAACTCTGTACAACATAAGAAACTCTTTGAAATGGCGGCACTCTGTGAATAAATGGAAAAAGCACAAGAAACGTTTTTGAAATGACTGTATTTTGACTGCACTTTGCAAAATAGCTGTACTTTGCACACAGCAAACTCTTTGAAATAATTGTGCCATAATAAATCACACAGTCTGCAAACACTTTGCTCACACTGAGATACTTCAGACAACTCTAGTTATGCTTTGAATGGCTTCGGTCAATGTGAAATAGTAGTTTGTGTCCAAAGACAGTCTTTACTAAAAGCATGCAGCCACCTTGCTCTTTAAGCGTATTTTGCCCTTTTGTTGTCCTTGTTATCCCCTTTTAATCTCTTATCCTGCTCATTATACCTTTCTTGTGCCTGTTTTACTTTAAATATGCTCGTTATGCAAATCGAGGTAATTCTGAGCCCTGTATGAATATTTCTGATAGTTTTACCAAATACCATGCTTTTGAACATTTTGTTTAATTAATAATGCACTTTGTGCTTTCAAGTGCTCCATTTCAGTTTCTTTGCAAAATAATTCATTTGTGCAGGTTTTGGTTGCCTTAAGCTTGTTCATGGCCGTTTTTGATCATTTGAACATTGTTATCACCCAACCTGCTCAGTATACCTTCATCTTCAACTCTGAACCTCATGGCTTGAGGAAGTTGCACTCTCAATCCTGGTTCTGACACCATGTCGCTTGTCTGGTCAGGATAAAACAGACGAACAGTTGTGGGTTCAGTTCAAGTAGCTTTATTACACACAAACACATCAGGAATGAGGCTTAGTAACTTAAGCTTAAATAAACGTATAAACAGACTGACTGCTACACTGATACATGTTAACACTCTTGCTGTTCTCTCAAAATGGCACTGCTGCCTGCACATGCTCTCTATTTATATGCATGTGCCTACATCTGGAAATGCTTCCTCAAGTTGCACACACACACACACACACACACACACACACACACACACACACACACACACACACACACACACACACACACACACACACACGTTCTGTTCGACAGATGGCCCTGGGTTATATCTGCCAATAGGTTAGGTGAATGCCATGAGGAGAGGAGTGCATGATTCCAGAATGAGTGCAGGGTTGTTAAAAGAGGGCCCTGGGTTATATCTGCTGACAGGAAAGGTGAATGCCATGAGGAGAGGGGTGTATCATTCTAAAATGAGTGCAGGGTTGTTAAAAGAGGGTCCTGGGTTATATCTGTTGATAGGTTAGGTGAATGCAGTGAGGAGGGGGTTACTTTTTTAAATAAAACACTGTACTTCATATTTATCTTCCATGAATTCCATATGAGAGAATCATGAGTGAGACAGGCTACACAGAAGGCCAGCAGCCAGGAGGACAGAGAGTACAACTTGTGGAACATTTTTCATGGAAATAATTTCAGAGGAAGACAAGTTTATTTCCAGAATTATGACTCCTAAGGTAGGCAACACCAGCACTGAATTTATTGCATGTGGCTGCATTTAACATTTTTCTTCCTTGGCCTCAACTGAAAAGGGGCCTGTTATGACCCAGTTGGACTTTCCCAGTAAACAAATGATAATAAATAAATGCATTTAGCAGAGGCATCTCCTAAATGCTTTATCCCATGCACGGGTCCCCTCAAAATTATGTATGGTATGATCCCAGTTATTCACATTAGGTGTAATATAGAATTATCGACCATGGGATGGGTAAAACTAATCTATAACCAAATGGGATGTTATTTTGAGCCCAAAAAGGGAAATTGGCTAGGCTTAAAATGACCCACAAGGGCAGCTAGCCTAGTCCTTACTTATGAACCTATAATTAATTAATTAATTAATTAATTAATTAATTAATTAATTAATGATGGTATGACAGGGCAGAACTCAGACTTGCAAGTCAATGGTCAAGACCATAAAGTTCTACAAAGAAGCCATGAAAGATACAAGGAAATGGTAAATGGAAAACATAAAACTGTCAGTGATAGAATGTTCATGGAAGTGCAAGTTAATGGTGGGAAGTTTGGGCAATTTGTGGTTCCCAAGGGAAGCGGAAGGAAGTACAGCAATATTTGTACAGTGCACTAGCCCCTCCTGAACTCCAAGTCAACTGAAAGCATACAAATTAATGAGGACAGCCTACGTGGTGGTCAGATACATGGGACTGGGGACATTAGTGATATAGGAAAGGGGCTAGTGGTGGTCAGATACACGGGACTGGGGACATTAGTGATATAGGAAAGGGGCTAGTGGTGGTCAGATACACGGGACTGGGGACATTAGTGATATAGGAAAGGGGCTAGTGGTGGTCAGATACACGGGACTGGGGACATTAGTGATATAGGAAAGGGGCTAGTGGTGGTCAGATACACGGGACTGGGGACATTAGTGATATAGGAAAGGGACTAGTGGTGGTCAGATACACGGGACTGGGACATTAGTGATATAGGAAAGGGGCTAGTGGAAAGGATCAGAGATCGCTCCCTGCTTAAAGGTAATGATCAGAGAAGAAGATTCTGGGAAGACAAAAGCAGGTAGATGGGGAGGTAGTTATCTGGCTGTTTCCCCAAAGAACAGAGGTGTTGGAAGTGGTGAACCAAGAGGGCAGTAACATGATAAGAGATAGACAGAAGAAGCAGAGAAACAGTGATCTGATTACAAGATGGGTATGTACATAACCTGACAACACTCACACAGACAGACTCAGCTGCAGTTATGAAACTTCTTTTATAAACAAAGGTTTAACCAGTACTACTCACTCTCACTTACCTACATTGGATTTTGCACCATGTCACTCTTCCTGTACTGCACAAATCCCGCATTTGACAATAGATCACAAGATATGGCATTAGACAAATGAAACACACAACTAATAGTATTGTATCAAGTTAAACATGGGGCTAATGATGGTGTATTTACTTCTTCCATGTACAACACAATTTAAAACTTGCTGATCCAGAAAGCCCAAGTGTAGGAGCCTAAATAGAAAGGATCTGCAGAAATTTCTAGAATAAAAATTATAATGAGCGACCAATGAAGGCAGCACAGAGAAGAGGAAAGATGAGCTGCATATTCTGATACACAGGATGTGTGAAGAAAGAAAGCAATAAAATATATCAAAAATATTATTAGTAAATGATAAATATATCACAACCAGTCATAAACAAATAGTTCCTGATGGTTTTATCTGGTTATTAAAGACGTTTGTGTGAATGGAACCACACCCACTTTTCCAACTCTATATTTAAATTGCATTATTTTCTCTTTTCAAAAGTTTACATATTCTAACCATTGCATTAAAGACTTCAAATGTTCTGTGTTTCCAATTGCATATACAAATGATTGCTTAGAAACTCATAACTTCAACAAAATGCTAGTATCGAAACAAAAAAGTGACTTAATTTATTACCATCAACTCTTAAATGGTACTGATATGTATGTGTATGTATATATATATATATATATATATATATATATATATATATATATATATATATATATATACATGGGTTTAGGACTATTCACTGAAAGCACATTTCACTGAAACACATTTGACTGTGCACAATTCACTGAAAGCTCAATTCACTGAAAACACAATTCACTGAAACACATTTTACTGAACATTATATATGGCCTTTTCCCCACTGTAGTGTAACTGTGGAGTTAGTATATATAGTAAGGGGGGTGTGGGAAGTCTGTGGGGGTAGCCCCCCACCTATTTTAAATATTTTGAACTATATACATGGATACATGCAATTCCAATAAATTACTCTTTTCTGAACATAATATATATCCAAATTATATGGGGGACTATGCCCCCACACCCCTCAATGTGCGGGGTAGTGCCCCCCACACACACCCTTACTATATATACTAACTCCAGGGTCACACTACAGTGGGGAAAAGGCCGTATATAACGTTCAGTGAAATGTGTCTCAATGAATTGTGCTTTCAATGAATTGAGCTTTCAGTGATTTGTGCAGTCAAATGTGTTTCAGTGAAATGTGCTTTCAGTGAATAGTCCTAGACCTATATATATATATATATATATATATATATATATATATATATATATATATATATATATATATATATATATATATACTGGTTAATTTTACAAATATTTGGAGACTTTGTGAACACAGAGATAAATAAGATACAGGTATTTAATTTAGATAAGAAATTGCTCCACAAACTATTGGAATTTTTGATAAATAGCAATAATGCAATGAAAAATAAATGATATTTGTCACAAATGTATAAAATTCTTAAGTTAGATTTCACATATTTAGACAATTCCTAGTGGAACTATTTCTCAAAAATGAATAATGAAGACTTCTCTGGAGAATACATAATTTAGATAGGCAATAATAGCCTAGCACAGTGCACAGTAATATTTGTTAATTGTGTCTGAGGCTCCTCGAACACGGTCCATTGCAATTACACTGGAAAGTAACCCCCACCCCCAACTGGAAATTTATGTTCCCCCCACCTCCTATGATTCTCTCTGCATTTTAAAAATCCCCTTAGCATTCTACACCATTTTTTCTCACGTCATCTTCCTGGGTTCTCACCTTCCCTCCAGTGATGTGCGTTGATAACTCTGGCATTTGTACATAGCTGAATAAAGGTGTTTCACATATTGGAAGCTTTGCATTGTAAAACACTGCTAAACTGATACATTTCATACTATCAGACTGCATTTCCAAGTAGTTATCAAATGTAATCTAGAGCACAATGGTTTACCTGACTATTTATTCAATGTCTATTAGAAACAGACTCTGAATGCGAGTAACTGCTATACTGACTACACAGTTGTCTTATGAATGTTTAATTAATGTGATATGTCTAAACCTCATTGAAAATCCAGCCCTTGCACTGTGTAATACATTCCAGCATGCTGCTAGGGAAAGTTGAATTTTTGCTGTAGAGAGTTTATTGAAATAGGTGCACGCTTAATAGAGTGAGTTATGTACGGGACCTAGCATTGCTAATGTGCTTGTATTTGTTTTTGTTCTCTTGCTGCTGGTACAATTGTTGTTTTACAATAATCTGCGATTGTACTGAATTGAACCTGTTCCATTTCCTGTCTACAGTATCATTCCTCACAATCCATGTAATGTATTTTCTGACTGGCTCCTCACTGTTCTATCCTGACAACCTAGCTCTGTTTGATTGTCTCTCCCTCCTTATTTGCACCCCTTGTTTCCACAGTGGTTTAACATTACCTGCTTACCTTACATTACCTGCTTACCTTACATGTTCTTTTGCCTCCTTATTGTGATATAACCTACCTAACTGCAAGCTTCTCTTTGTACAGCCATTCAAATGGTCTAGTTGTACATAATTCTAACTTCTCCTGTCCTATAGTACCCCCTCTACACTGTGCCAACTTTATTCTAGTCATTGCCCTACTGTTTGTTTTTCATCCAAACCCTATTCACCTACCTTTTTCCATTCTTTAATGTAAACTCTTACTTCTATAGCCTTACTACTACTCCTCCATTCAAACTTCGTGATAATACCTCCCATGAACACTAATCTTTTTCTCCATGACCTCCTTCTCATTTTAAGTGCTGTTCTCTGTCTACATAACTTCCCAGGAACTAGCCAAGCCTCCCAGTTATACCAACCACAGTAAATCTATTGTGGCACAGTTGAAATTTAAACTGTAAAGTATGTTTCTGTAATTTTGCTTAATACTTGGATTAGTGAGTTCCCTTAAGTTATCCGCTGCATATCACCGGTTCTACTTTGTCTTTCCCACCCCACTCCACTAATCTCTTTGCCCACTCACTGAACTATAGTTGGTCTGTTAGCCACATAATAGCTTGAAACTTTAATGCTGGGCTTGTACCTTCCTATCTCTTTGTACTCACTGTTCCCACAGCCCCCTCAACTCTTAAAGTAGTAGAACACTTCAGGCAAATTGTATTATATTGCATTAAGACAGTCAACTTCTACTGTATTGCATCAACACATTTAAACCTTTAAGTTATTGGAGCTAATAAGTGTCATATTTAATAGTGGTTAAGCCCCATAACAGGGTTTGACTGACAAACCTCCCCACTGTCCATATAATTTAGACAATAATAGACTAGCACACTAGACGATAAGACTTACTAATTGTCTCTGAGGCTCCTCAAAGCTACAAACATGATCCAGCCTGCTCCATTCACCCTTGCTTTACTTGGGCTCACGCCACCCCCCACCCTATCCCCCATTCCCACCCACACCTAAATCAGCTTTATTTGTTTTTAACCACACCAGTCCCACTAGAAATTCCTACATAGTCAGCAAGTAATTCCTTAATTACTATTAACTTCTTCTTTCCTGCCCCCCCATCTGAAAAATATACGTCATTTTTCCTGACCCTCCTATGTAATCTTTATCGACATTAACTAAGTGACTTAACAGTACTTAGCTACTTCGATCCTATTCAATCATAACCAATCACCCTATTGGTGGTATTCCAGCTACTCATACTTTCTACTTCTCATGAATACCTTGCACATGTATACTAAATACAAGACACTTTTCCTTACTCTAAACAACTTAATGTGACCAAAATGTTAACTCTGTATGGCATACTACCCATGATTCTTACAACAGATGCCCATCTCACAAATTACCATGTTCAGCTAGTTACAACCCAAGCCAACAACAAAACTCCATCCATTTATTCCCATCAAATACAATCCACTCAGTTAGAAATATCTCCTGCTATATTCAAGACCACCATCTTCTACTAATTGAATATAATATACACTCATCTAAAAACAATTCAAAAATACTCTCACTCAGATACCACAAACACACATCCAAACTCATCAAAATCTTATACACATAATAAACAAACTCATAATAAGCAGTGATATTCACCCAAATCCAGGTCCTTGCCACCCAATCTCAACTCACATTAATATACAAAATGTATTTAATGTACCTAGGAAAGGATCTGATGTGCTACTTCTAAGTTTAAATCTCAGAAGTATTATTAATAAGGCTCATAAACTTCATTACTGTACCTAGGAAAGGATCCGACGTGCTACTTCTAAATTTAAATCTCAGAAGTATTATTAATAAGGCTCATGAACTTCATTAATGTACCTAGGAAAGGATCTAACGTGCTACTTCTAAATTTAAATCTCAGAAGTATTATTAATAAGGCTCATGAAGTTCACGCTACTCTATCTGTCTTTACTCTCTAGATAGAGCCATTCTAACAGAGAATTGGTTGAAACCACACATCACAGACAATGAAGTCACACCCCCTGGCTATAACATACGTCGATCAGATAGAAAAGAGAAAAAAGGTGAAGGTGTAGCCATAGTATTCAAGGATTTCCTCATCCAATATATCTCAGCATAACAACGTTTAATAATACCAAGATGCTATCAGTGAAACTACAAATCAACCCCAACAAGTATATAATAGTAACTGGCATATATCTCCCACCAGACAATAATGTTCCCACAATCGAACACATCCTACAATGTATTTCACATGACATTACCCATGAAACCATCATTATGGGTGATTTCAACAATGACTGGATGACATCTAACTCAGAAAACCCTAGCAATCATATCAGCCTTAACAGCTTTATACAAATAATCCAAACTCCTACCAGAATAGACCAAAAAATTAACAGACAGTCTATCCTAGGCTGGACCCTGACAAACAAACCCTCCCACTATCAAATCACAGGCTGTTTACCCAACAGCCTTAGTGACCACATAACTGCCTATCTCCTCAGGCAACACACCTACCCTACTAAATACATTATTTATCGCCAAATCTGTAACAAGAAAAATTTCAATCCCCAAGATGTGACAAACACACTGAAAAAGTGCAACAGGTCTCCTCTTAAGAATTTATCCCTAGACACTGCTGTAGAATACTTTAATAATACTTTCCTTAATATTGTTAACAGATTGGCACCTCCCAGAACAATCCGTGTACAGGCAAACTATACCCCATGGCTGACTAGTGAAACAAGAACCCTTCTTAAGCTAAGAGAAGGACTGGGCCTTATGGCAAACCAACAGACAACCCAAACACTTAGAAACAGGATTAGAATCAGGAATAAGGCCAAACACCAATCAAACTAGATAAAACAAATTACTACACCAACATAAAATTTAAATATCAAAGAAACCTACAAAAATTCTGGATCACTGTCAAAAATATCCTACAGCCAGGACAAACTACACCCCCCCTCCTCTAACCTAAAAATCAGTATTCTATCACTAACCAAAAACTACCAACAATACCCAGCAACATCAACCAACAATAACAGTGATACTTTCTCATTCCAACCCATCCCCACCAAAACCATAGAAACACTACCAAATAAAATTTAACTTACCACAGTAGCAGCCAATAATTTACCATCTAAATATCTAAAAATTGCAGCTGAAGCCATTTCCTACCCTGTATCAATACTGATTAATCAATCTATTGCCAAACAACATGTCCCATTAATTTGGAAACTGTCATACATTATACCCCTGCATAAAGGTGGAAAATCAACTGAACTTACAAACTACAGACCCATCGGAAGTCGATCCTCACTATCTAAACTCTTAGAAAGGTGTATACATTCTCAACTCTTCCATTATCTCACTAACAATAACTTACTGACCAAATCCCAACATGGTTCCAGACCCTACCATAGTACCACTACAGCACTCCTCAGCTATACCAACACCATAAACCAGTTTAGAAATGAAGGGAAAATAGTTATATCTGTCTGTCTTGATACATCGAAAGCCTTTGGTAGTTTCTCACAACAAACTCCTGACAGTTCTCACAAATCTTAAGCTCAGCAGTTCCTGTCGCTCCTGGTTCCAAAGTTACCTAACAGGCCATCAGCAGGCAGTGAGGTGGATACAAGACCTCTCCCCTACTCCCTGTCATACTAGGAGTCCCACAAGGTACCATTCGTGGTCCTCTTTTTTTCAGTATTTTCATTAATGACCTTAATACTGACACCCCATTAGCTTCCATAATACAATATGCAGACAATCTCCTCTCTAATATGTGCAGCACCAAACATGCAACAGCTCCAAGATATAACTCAAAAGTCATTCAGTCAAACTGAATCATAGCTATCTAACTCTCAACTCATACTTAACCCCAACAAAACCAAACTGATACCTTTTCATCCCACCCGACCCTCAGATCCCCTACCCACCTTTTATATCACTGCTTCAACAACACAAACATTAACCATGACCCTTTCACAAAGCTACTAGGAGTTACACTTGGTAATAAACTGAGATTTGATTACACATATCAGAAACAACAAAGAAAATACAGAAAAAAATGAGAACCCTTTATACAAACAAATACATTTCTAACAGATAGTAATAGAGCAGCTATTGCCAGAACCCGCTGACTGTCTACTCTCCTCTATGCCTCACCTATTGTTACCAAGCTTAAAAAACAGACTTAGACAAACTAGAAACATGCTACAATAAAATAGCAACATTTGCGACAGACTCCGCAGAGAACACACCACTATCTCACTCTTAAAAACTCTCCTGGCTAGAAGTACCACAACTACTAGCTTATAACCAGTTAACTATAGCCCACAAATTACTGTACCAATGTGAGAAAACTCCTGCTCTCCTAAATATGCTACAACCATACTCTAACATACGTGAACTTCATTCAGCAAACAAATCTCTACTACAAGTTACTAAATCTAAAAACACTGCAGGGGACTGTCTATATTCTTGCCATGTTGCTAAAACCTGGAACCTGCTATCTCAATCTATTAGAACCAGACCCAACTCAACCTACTTTAAAAAACTGCTCAGAAATCATTTTCAGACTCATGGCTCTGCTCCTGTCACAGCCCAGGTATTTCTGACTCTCTCATCAAACTATCTAGACAACATGTTATCATGTCACACGTAAACCTTTCTATTATTTTTTCTTATCTTACCTATCCAATATCACACTACTTTAAACAAAAACATCTTCTCTAACTCATCTTCACCATCAAAATCCTTTTCTTTCCCTCTATCTTCTCATCCTGACTTCCTCACTTCCTCACTCTACCTCTCTCTCTCTCTCTTCGTTAATATAAATGAACAGAACGTGTAAAATAACCGTTATCTTCTCTAGCCTTCCTTTTTTTACTCCAAATTATATATTACACTGCATGATTAATTTTTCTACGCTACCACAGACCAATGAACCCACAAGTCACAATAAGCACCATAGGATCAGACTTCCCTATATTGCACACCTGTATTGTAATTTCCTGAAACCTGTACCTGATTCTATCTACTGAATATGCACTTTATACTACAAGGTCACTGTCAATTCTTTAACAGTATATAAAAATGATCAATATGTTGATGTTGTTATTATTTACTGTTACTACAGGGAGCTTTTCTCCCCAGGACTCCACTGAAAATGGATTTTTCAGTCAGACTCTCCTGGTAAACAAATGTAAAATAATTTAAATACAAGAAAATAGCATTAAATCTCCAGATAAAACCACGTCTTTTTTATACGAGAACATTTTCAATTGGAAATTCTTACACAGAGCTTTTGTCACTCTTAACAAAATTACAATTATGAATAAATCAAATAGAATTAAATGCTGGAGATGTGCTTCTGAAGTAATAGCTGATTGGGCGCATATGGTGTATGAATGTAAAGTCATCTCCCCCTTTTTAGAAAGAAATTAATAATGTCATTCAAGCTCTATGGTGAGTTTTATTTAATGCTCCAGTTCCTGAGATAATTCCAAAACCCAAGTCTCTCTTGTTTGGTCTATTCTTGCTATAGCCAGAAAAGTAATTACTAAAAACTGGAAAAGTAAAGTTACACCCTCTAGTCCTGAATGTATTAGTTTGGCAAAAATTGTTTGCAGTAGTGAATTGCACAGTATAAAGACGAGAACTTCTAATATTATACATTCCTATAAATCTTGTCTTAAACTTAAAGACTTGCCGAAAAATATTGTCGTTGATGTATAACTTTGATGTATTGCTCAGCTGTGGACCTATGTAAATAGTTATTTGTTTGTTTTACGATTGACTTCTTTATCTATTGTTTTAAATGAAATAAAAAAGAAGAAAGAAAAAAATAAGCATTTCAATATTACCCCATCTCCCAAGCCCCTGCTTACACTTATCAAGGGTCCAAGAGCTTGTCAGAGATTTGGGATGCATAGCTAGGCTTAAAAAGGCCCTTGTGGTTGTTAGCCTAGTAAACACCGATGAACCTATATTGTATTAATACTGAATTCTGACCAATATAAAGACTGAAGTTATCAAGGACTGATTACTGCATGGTATCTTCTTAGCTATGGATTATATATGATGCAGGTAAGTTTAAATGTCTTATTTGTGAATTGTTTAACTTGTTTGAAAGAGTTATAGGAACTGCCATTGTAAATTATTTTTCTTAATGGGCAAGATATACTTTTCAACTGACAGGTTACAGCGCTTTTAATAACTTGAGTGTACAAAAGTGGCCAGTGCTTTAATATGTGAACTGACAGGCTTTAATGCCATCAGTGTATTGAGAGCCAGGTTGGAAGGTTTATTGTTGAAGGTTATAAGTGTAGACCAGGTGTGCTTTCTGAAAAGTAGATCTTTTGTAGGTCTTTAGAGGAGTAACATGACAAGAAGGGTGAGGAATGTGTGTATAAAAATGCATATGAAGTCTGCAAAACTCCAACAGGGATATTAGTAGTGGTGCCTATTATGTGAATATGTATCCATATGTAACCTGACAAGAATGAAAAGGAAGGGTAATAACGGTCTGGGGGGTGAGGGTTATTTATCTATAATGGTCTGGGGGGTGAGGGTTACTTATCTATAATGGAAGGATGAGTAACTGAAATGATTGTGAAGAAGTGATTGAGAATAGACATGGAGAGTGATGCATACAGTGGACATGGGGATAATGTAAATATATGTCCTAGGAAATGGTACAGCTATTATCATTATTATTGTTGTTTTTGTTATTATTATTACTGTTGTTATTACTGTTATTATTATTACTGTTATTGTTATTATTATTACTGTTATTATTACTATTATTATTATTATTGTTATTATTACTGTTATTACTGCTATTACTGTTATAATTATTATTATTGTTATTATTAGTACTGTTATTACTGTTGTTATTGTTATTATAATTATTATTATTGTTGTTATTATTATTGTTACTGTTATTATAATTATTATTATTATTGTTATTATTATTACTGTTATTATTACTGTTGTTACCGTTATTATAATAATAATTACTATTATTATTAGTACTGTTATTACCATTACTGCTATAATTATTATTATTGTTATTATTATTATCACTGTTATTATTATTACTGTTATTATTATTATTACTGTTATTATTACTGTTATCACTGTTATTATAACTATTATTATGGTTATTGTTACTGTTATTATTATTATTACTGTTGTTATTATTACTACTGTTATAATTATTATTACTATTATTACTGTTGTTATTGTTATTATAATTTTTATTATTATTGTTATTATTATTATTACTGTTATTATTACTGTTATTATTGCTATTACTGTTATAATTATTATTATTGTTAGTATTATTATTACTGTTATTATTACTGTTGTTACTGTTATTATAATAATAATTATTATTATTAGTACTATTACCATTACTGCTATAATTATTATTATTGTTATTATTATTATCACTCTTATTATTATTACTGTTATTGTTATTATTACTGTTATTATTACTGTTGTCACTGTTATTATAATTATTATTATGGTTATTGTTACTGTTATTATTACTATTATTACTGTTGTTACTGTTATTATAATTATTATTATTATTGTTATTATTGTTATTATTACTGTTATTACTGCTATTACTGTTATAATTATTATTATTGTTATTATTATTATTATTACTGTTATTATTACTGTTGTTACTGTTATTATAATAATAATTATTATTATTATTAGTACTGTTATTACCATTACTGCTATAACTATTATTATTGTTATTATTATTATCACTGTTATTATTATTACTGTTATTATTATTATTACTGTTATTATTACTGTTGTCACTGTTATTATAATTATTATTATGGTTATTGTTACTGTTATTATTATTATTACTGTTGTTATTATTATTACTGTTATTATTATTATTACTATTATTACTGTTGTTACTGTTATTATAATTATTATTATTATTGTTATTATTATTACTGTTATTATTATTATTATTACTGTTATTATTACTGTTGTTACTGTTATTATAATAATAATTATTATTATTAGTACTGTTATTACCATTACTGCTATAATTATTATTATTGTTATTATTATTATCACTGTTATTATTATTACTGTTATTATTATTATTATTACTGTTATTATTACTGTTGTCACTGTTATTATAATTATTATTATGGTTATTGTTACTGTTATTATTACTATTATTACTGTTGTTGCTGTTATTATAATTATAATTATTATTATTATTATTATGATTAACTCCAATTTCATGAGGAAAGGTCAAATTCTTTTATTGGCAGACAAGCATAAACATATGTAGCTTGTAAAAGGTGAGTCCCAATAAATAGACATTTAGTGACCAGACTTTCCTGTTAAATAGCATGTACAGATGAAAGAGAGGGCTATAAGTGGGGTGTCATATGGGTAGAACCAGTGTAATACAGGGAGTGAGGGCAGGACAGTAGAAAGAAGAAGGATTAGGACAGAATATGAAAGAGTAAACCAAGCAGAGCTAAGGAACAAAGCTGCATTCCTATGTGATGGCTTACAGCAACAACAAGAAAGCTGCACCAGGTGTGGGGGCAGGGGAAGTATGAACATGTCCAAATTACCTGGCTCCAGAGCAGCTGTGGGCAAGTGCAGAGTTTTTTTTTTTTTTAGTGTAGCAACACAGAATGTAAGGGAATTAGCAACCCCAAAAAGAAAGGAAAAAAGATAGTAAAACTGGTGAGAGACAGGGTGGAGAAAGGATGATTGCAAGAATAGAAACTTAGTAAGACAGTAGCAGGAAAGACACTGAAGAAACACTATAAATGAACAGGGATAAATTAAGCTAAAAGAGGACAAGTTGGGGTGACAATGACAGAGGTATACCATAGGAGTAGGGGAGGTAAGTAGTTTGTTAAGAACTTTATCACCACAAATGTGTGATACTGACTTTTTTATGGCTGGAATGTGGTCATACCATGGAAATGGAATCTTCATTGAGAATTTTAGAGAGAGAGACATCAGACACATATACTCACATATCTGAGGCTATTAAATGCAATCTACCCAAACCTCAAAGATGCAGTCCTCAGCAGCCTTCCAAGCACTGGACAAAGACAACACTCCCCAGGACACATGCAGCACCATCTCACAATGTCTTAATTTCTAAGTCTTTAAGGCAAATTGCCATAATAACCATACATACTTGTCATTGGAGACCCTCTTGTGAGACACACTTATGCCCTACTCACCAGGCTGAACAAGGGATAGTTACGGTCAGTTGCCTATCAAGCACAAGGATCCACCAGATCACACATATACTCACTGCATTCAACCACAAGTACCAGTATCATTCTATCATAGACCATGTGGGCATTAATGACCTCAGATGTACTTCCCTGAACTACATGAACACAGACATGACAGAACTTTCAGATTATGTGTCCCAGGCAGGTATGTGCCCAGCAGTGAGCAGCACTCCACCTTATCCAAGGATGATAACACAATATAAACAGAAAACAATTAACTTTAACAAATGGCTTAATTACTTGTGTCACATTAAGGGGGTGCAATGCTTGTCGACTTGGGAAGGCATGATTGAAAGACCACCTTGTTTTGCCAGGAATGGTCTGTACCTGTCCCTACTAGGCTTTCAAATACTGGACAAAATGTTATGCACCCCTATAGTGCCTCTTTTAGGCGATACCAATCTGATAAACCATCTGACATAGTAAATTCTGTTCCAGATAAAGTAAAGTTGTTACTGCTCAATGGTAGGAGCCCCAACAAGAAGCTCCACTCCCCGGAAGCATTGTTCACTCTTGAGGGTGTTGACATCTGTGCAGTTACTGAGACACTGTTTAAAGCTGCAGAAGGCACCCTGGATCTGCACGGCTATAATGCCCTCCACATATTGAGATCACCTACCACACAAGAAGGAGCAAAAGACGGCACATGTATCAAGCTACATAAAAAGTAAGCACACCTTAAGATTGGTCTAACAATATGACAGACTTTTGAGCTACTCTGTGTACAATTAAGCTTGGGGAAAGTCCCATACCGTATCCTTGCTAGCTACAGGTCCCTGTCTAGGATCCAGGGTGACCATACCATGTACTTGAATGTAGAGGAGTCAATCACCATTCAGCCCAATGCCATATTCATGGGTGATTTCAACTATTCAGCCATAAGCTCACATATGTACACAACTGCTAACATGCGGGCTGAAAGATTCCTAGATTTTGTCAATGAAAACACCCTGCAACAGTCAGTGCCAGATAATGGTCAAATGGGGCCTAGACATGGTAATGGATCTGGCTGTCCATCACCACCATTTCAGTGTCTCATTAGTTGGTTGTCTCTCTGCAGTTACCATAAACACTTTTCAAACCTCTAAGTGTACACACTATTTTGTTCATTACCTCTACAATGGTTACAGATATTTGAACTTAAAACTTTTATTTCAGATTTTATAGTGCAAACAGTGATGATCATTTGCTAAACTAAACAAAACAATGTCACATTGAAAACATACTTGGCATGAGTAACAGTAAACTCCTCTGCCCTTGAAACCAACAGAAAGTGTGGTACCGGTTCTACTACTAATTTATTTATTGACATTTACTTACCAAGAAAGTCCAAATGGGTCACAAGAGCCCATTTTCAGTGGAAGCCTAGGGAGAAAAGTTCTACTTAACAGAGAAAATAAAAAAAAGATTCAAACACATTATATAAGAAATAGATGAAAATTATACATTTAAAAAAAATCGGCAACATTGTAAGGCATAGACATATACTAAAAATATGTTACAAAGAAAAAGAGAAAAAGCAAAGTAAAACTCTATATACAATTCTGGAGAGCATCCTTTTGGCCATTCACAGTAGTAATAAGTAAAAGTCCTACATTTAGTTCAATTGTAAATATAAAGGGGTAGAGATATTAGGGTAGGTTAGTATACATGTGGATGGGGTGACAACACTATGTGCCATTAAACTATGAAACTCTACGACTGACACAGACTATAATTCTCGGTGATTTACAAAAAAAAAGAGATCAGGCAATTGGTGTGTAGTTTTAAGTTTGTGGAGGATTAATTCTGTTTTGTCTTAATAATTAGGGTTTAGGGTTTGACTCTGAGCAAACTTACTTAATTAGACATTGCCCTCTATCTGGAGCATTTTACTTACACACACACACACACACACACACACACACACACACACACACACACACACACACACACACACACACACACACACACACACATACTACACTCACCCATTTCTTCTGCAATCATCTGCCTACAAAGTGATCTTCTGCCATGTCAATGCATTTTCATCCAATCTAGCTGTTGCCAAGAGGTGCTATTAATCTCATGTCATATCTCGTTTTCTGTGCCAAGATCTGCATACAGGTGCATGCTATTTCTCAAATCTTCCATGTATGGACATATGTCATTATGCAAGGTTGCTGGAGCTGATGTCATCCTATTGCTGAGGGTTTTGGAGAGAGAATTGGTTTTATTTAAAGCAGAAGGCAGACATTTAAGGCCATAAAGCGAAGTAATAGAAGATTCTGTTTTTAATTTTTGAAGTGAAGCCCTCTTTAGCTGCCTAGGTTGCCTAGTGCAGGATTAGACTTTGGGAACAGCTAGTTTGCACACCTATTAAGGATGTAAATATCCTGGACATGATATACACAAATATGATGGGATAATGCACCCCCACCCCCCGTGTAATGTCTTCATTGGTCAGATCGGATCACAAAGTAGTCACCCTTGAAATAAATATAAATCCTGAACTTCCAGCAACCCTCAGAATCTTAAGAACTTTTCCAAGGCTAACTACCTGCTATTAAAAATGGAATGGCTAAATTTCAAGCCCCCCCCCCCCAGATCACTGTTACAGAACACTGTGGCCTGTGTGGACGTTTTCACAGAAACCCTGTACAAGCATGTAAATAGCTGCATAGAAACAGCAGTACCAAACCAAAATAAACTTAGGACAAACTTTATAAACTAGCACCTTTTGATGAACCCCGAGTATGAATAGGTTGCGCTGAGTGGATGATGGAGACCCGAGTGTCTGACTGTGTCGGATGGTGTTGTACTGGATCTGGATTGTTTTTTGTTGGTCGGAGGGAACTGGACCAAGATTTGGGATGTTGGAATGTCACTGGTGTGAAGGTGAAGTTGGTGACGGTGTGGATGGTTAAGATTTACATTGTTGGGATGATGAAGATTGTGATTATTAAGCTGACGTGGATGTCCAAGCCTCTGGACGGGGAGTTGCACAGAGGGTGGATGGTGGAGACCTGATTTTCTGCTAATGTTTAGTGCCAGATCCGGATTTTTGATTTTTTGATTTCTGTTTTTTGTTGGGTCAGTGGAACCTGACTGAGATTTGCCAGTGTGGAGATGAAGCCTCAGTTTGCTTGGACTCTGTTGTTATGTGTGCATATAGTTATGAGTTTATGTGTTTATGTTTTTAAATGGTTTCTGTGTTATGTTTTTTACATGAGCTTGATGAAACATAATTTTGCAGCTGTGCATTTTTTGTATGGTTAGAATGACAATAAAGTTTACTTGACTTGAAACACTGCATTAATAGGTCCTGATAATATCCCAGGATACTGCCTAAATAGCTTAAAGCACAACCTGTCAGGCCCACTAGAACCTCTGTTCAACCACAACCTCCACATGTGCTTTGTCCTTAGGGAATGGAAGAGTGCGTTGGTCATCCCTCTTCATAAAGCGGGAACATCAACAGATCCTGAGAACTACAGACTATTCTAATATGCAAGGCCATGGAAAAAACTATCATGGAATAATAAAGAAAGACATCTTCAGACACTGCACTCATCCCAGATGAGTTTCATCAAAGAAAGGTCAGGTCTATTAAACATGGTGGACTTCTTTAAGAACATCACTGGAGCTATGGATGAGGGCAACATGGTGCAAATTGCCTACCTTGACCTGGCAAAGTTATTTGACACAATGCCTCACTCAGGTATTTCATTATAGCCAAGTGCACCTCCATGAATTTCTGCAGTTCCCTCCTAGTGATACCTCTTGGCTTCAAATATTGTTTATTCATATTTGCATTAATAATTTCAAAACCATGCTACATACAAGGTGTCAGAATATTGCATCAGAAAGCACATATGGTGGCAAACAGAATTGTATTGATATTTGGCTTTTGTCTAATGCAACTAAAGAGACATTGAGTATTATTTGTATGATTATTTGTACTGTAATAATTTTCATATTTCTCTAAATATCTCAGCATTCAGGTAACACAGACAGAACTGCAATCTCTGATATAAAAGCTCACAGATGAATGAAGAAAATCTTGCTGGCAGTATGTGGCTTGCTTGAATGGTTACGGAGATAACATATACTGTTTATACAATATTACAAAATTAATATTCATAGCATTTATTTTGGCATATAGAAACAAGTTTAAAGCATCAAAAAATGAATGAATTGCACTGATATAAGATTAATTTATCCTGAATAGTTTGCCATTTATATTCTAGTAACACGTATGGCTCCAGAGATATGAATATTTGTTTGAGCTGTAAGGTGATAACTTCATTTTTTAAAGGCTCAAGCCACATCCACTGAGAGTTAAAAGTACACACTCAAAAGAGCCGCACTGCAGGAAATGAGGTATTATAGACAAACTAAAAATTTTAGGCATAAATCCCTGTGTCGCTCAATAGATAGCAAATGGTCCCCAGATAGGACAAATGAAGTTAGGGTGGAGGAATCCACCTCCAACAAGAGGCCTGTTACTAGTGGTATCCTACAGGCCTCAGTACTGGGTCCCCTCCTGTTCTGAATATACTCCTCCAAAACCAAGACAAATGTAGAGGGTCTTTGGCTGACCAAATTTGTTGATGACTGCAAGCTGGGTACAATCATTCAATCCCCACAGACAAATAACTGGTGCCAGAACCATGGCCTAAAACTCAATACAAAAAAATGCATAATTATACCATTTGGGAAGAAAGCCACCACTGCAAAGTACAACATTGATAACCCTTCCCTAACAGTAGACCAAGTGGTAAGGGACATGGGAACTGAAGATGGGATTATCCTGAACTTTGATCACCATGTGTTTATGATAATGAGAAAATCCTTCTACATTGCATAACTTATAAGTAAGGGCATGGCATCCAGATTTAAGGAGATCATAGTACCACTGTACTCACCCTCATCAGACCAATAATCGAGTACAATGTATCCTTTGGAATGTACCTGCACCCAGATATAAGGATGTTATCGTACCACTGTATTCAGCCCTCATCAGCCCAATAATCGAATCCATTGTATCCTTTGGAATGTACCTGCACCCAGATCTAAGGAGATCATAGTACCCCTGTACTCACCCTCATCAGACCAATAATCAAATACAATGTATCCTTTAGTATGTACCTGAACCCAGGTCTAAGGATGTTATAGTACTACTGTACTCACCCTCATCAGAACAATAATCGAAAACAATGCATCCTTTGTTATGTACTTGCACCCAGATCTAAGGATATCATAGTACCCCTGTATTCAGCATTCATCAGACCAATAATCGAATATAATGTATCTTTTGGTATGTACCTGAACCCGGATCTAAGGATTTTATAGTACTTCTGAACTCAGCCCTCATCAGACCAATAATCAAATACAATGTATCCTTTGGTATGTACCTGAACCCGGATCTAAAGATGTTATAGTACCACTGTACTCAGCCCTTATTAGACCAATAATCGAGTACAATGTATCCTTTGGTATGTACCTACACCCAGATCTAAGGATGTCATAGTACCACTGTACTCACCCTCATCAGACCAATAATTGAATACAATGTATCCTTTGGTATGTACCTGCACCCGGATCTAAGCAGATCATAGTACCACTATACTCAGCCCTTATTAGACCAATAATCGAGTACAGTGCACCCTTGGGCATATACCTGCCCAGGCATTTACAACAGCTGGAATGGCCACAGAAGTTCCTCAATAAAAGAATACAGGGTGTAAATAATCTGTCCTGTGTGGACCACCTCAAAGCCCTTTCCCTGTAAGCAAGTCTCCTATAGACTACTGAGAGGTGATTTATATCTAACCTACACGGCATTCTCTGATTTGGCTCTGATGGATCTGCTACACATTCGTAAACAAGAAGCACTAGCATTACTTGGTCTAACGATCTTAGCCTCATCTGTCACATAAACAAAACATGTCGGAGGGACAGGTATGTGTCTCAGAGAATCTACTCATTCTCTGGAACAGACCTCATTCATTTTAAACAGAGCTCTTCCCTAAACTTATTCAAATGCAATTTGGACCAATGGAAGGGAAATCGCAAATTCAGTCCTGGGTTGTTGCCTGTGTCTCTTTATGGACAGGGTCACTTTGTAGATACCCTATGGCACAGGCATATGCCAAAGCTGTTCTAGTCCTTAGGTATTGATAACTGGGAAAAATGGGGTATGAATAGTTAGGCATGAAAAGGGTAGTTAGCCTAGTAATTTTCTGTAATACTGTCATGTGATTACTTAGAGGAGAGGGGGGGATATGGTGGTGTGAGAAAAAGATGTCCCTGTGCTGTTATGCCCAGGCATGGATAAATTATATGGTAGAGTGGAAATTAATGTTAAAAGCCAGAAAATACAGAAAGGGGGTATGCAGAAAATTGATGCGATTGATATTTGCAGGAAAAGTGAGGTGGGGTAGGAAGGAGTACACTTTTAACCGGAATGAAAATAGGTGAGCAGACATGATACATTGTTAGTAGACAAGGGAATGGGATGTGAGATGGAGGGAACATGGCTATTAGAAATAAATATTTTGGATCATGATATAACAATGAAGTGGAATTGGGTGCAAGGGAGAACATGGGATGAAGATTGGACATTTGTAAAAGGAGGGTACTTTGAAAAATCATACGGTTACAATGGATGGTAGTGAACATTTTAGAATGGAAAACAAATGGGAAGGGGAACCATGGGAGCAAATGATTGGGAGGAAGTAAGATCATAGTGCAGAGCGTAGGAGATAGGATTCAGCGGGATAAATAAGAACAGAAAGATGAAAATAAAGAAACTGGAAGAAAGTTATAGAATTTGCAGGATGGAAAGAAAAGAATGAAGTAATTAAGTAATTACATGAAGATGAGAAAGGGGGGAGATGATAGAAAGGGGCAACACAAGTTATGCTGCTGGTTTGGAAGCTAGAAGAGAAGACAAAGCAGGCATGAATACAGATAGTGAGAAGAAAGAATAGAAATATATCACTTACAAATAAAGAATCCAAGACTTTATAAGTTTTATTCAGACTTACTTAAGAGTATGCCTCATGTCTGAGCAGCTGGTTTGAGGGCTGGGAAGACCCTTTACTAGATGAGGAATGAAAGATTTTCTTGAAATACAAGCATACTAACCGTATTTGTTCCAAAATAGGTCTTAGAGGGAGCAGAGACTTCCTATACTCTGGAACAGGCTACTCATCTATATCAAACAAAGCTCCTTATTAGCACTCTTCAAGAAAAATCCTGATGAGTGGATGGGAAATAGGAAATACTCCCCGGGGATCACTTCTGTGGCTCTGCTTGACAGGGCACAGGAAATTAATTTTCTTGGGTGACGAAACCCAGGGAAGCTTGTTGGCTTGGCTTACTTAGGCCCTTGGGTCGATAGCCTAGTACCTACCTATGAACCTATGAGCAGGAGTAAGAAAAATACTGGTGGTCTCTGAATCCAAAAGCAGTACCACTCCATTCACCACCCAAAACATCTTGAGACTAATATCCGGGAAAAGAGCTTTTCTTTTTCAGTTTGTTCAAGTTTTTTTTTTTCAGTTTTGCAGTGCTAGTACAGATATATAATGACTTATTTGTATATAAGATTGAAGAAGTAAAACCATTTTCTCTCTAAAATTCCTTTCAAAAAACGTGGCTCATACAGAGCGAAGAGGCTTTACTGAAAGCATGGATGAGCAAATCTAAGCTACATTTTCTAGTGAGCAGAGTGCTAATCACACAGAACAGATGACCAAGGGATACCTGCTGTCTACCCCTCATGATAGATGGTCCTAACTGCTTTGCTAGGGATGGCCTGAACATCTCCCTCCAAGGCTTCCAAGTAGTGCCTAAATTTTAGTTCTCTGCATAGTACCTTTTTAAGATGATATCAGTTTTTTAAAGCTTCCAGAATAACAGAATAGAATTTGTATAACATTAAGGTATTGTTCCTCAAAGTTAGAAGCTTTAACAAAGAACTCCACTCCCTATAAGCATTCCTTACCCACAAAAACATCAAGATACAAATCATCACAGAGACCTGGTCAAAATCAGTGAACATCCTCCATCAATGCATGGTTTCACTTCCTATCACAAGCTCACTACATTAAATGAAGGCACTAAAGGTGGTGGAGCCTCGATATTCTTAAAAAAAACATTTCACCCTCAGATTCATCAAACAAGTTTATGACCTGGGACTCCTCCATGTCCAATTTCCTATCAACAAAACACCTTTTCACCATAAACTAGCTAAGTATTGCACCCCTTCTATGTCGCCCCAGTCCATAACTCCTACCTAATATGCGGTCTTTATGTATTAAGTCAAACACCATTCTCCTAGAATTTTATTTTATTTTATTTTATTTTACATTTGTTGACTGGGCTAGTCTGGCTGGATACATGTCCATTTTCAGCAGAGGCCCGAGGAGAAAAGCTCCACTATAAGCTAAGAAAAATTACAATAAGATATAAATCTAATTATTCTAAGATATAACTACAATCAGAGAAAATAGAAAACATTGGAGTGAGGATAAATTCAAAAAAATCAAGTTAAAAATATGCAGATAATTAAAAATCACATAATTGTGCAGAAAGTACATACTTAAAAACTAACAGTAACAGGAATAGAACTAATGTAGTGCAGAGATGAAAAAGAGTGGAGGAGACACAGGTTAGTCAGGTGTACTACAGGAACAAAGCCAATGATTTTGGAAGTATTGTTTAATTTTCTGTTTGAAAAGTGGCAAGGATGTAGTCAAAGTTATGTCACAAGGTAAGAGATTCCAAGTTCTACCTATTGTGTTACTGAAAAGGGAATCACCTGCTGTGTTGTTTGCCTTTATAGTTTTTGTCATGAGTTTACTAGATGAGCGAAGTGAGTTAAGATTGTTGTAAGGGATTAGTAACCTGAGAGACTTATGCAACCTTAAATATGTATGCTCACAATTTTCTATTTCATCAGTACAGACTCTTTGGACAAGGTGGACTGCACCTCAACCAGTGTTAACAATATTCTAGAATTTTAGGCAGAACATGCCGGAGGGATAGATTCCTGTCCCAGAGACTTCCCATACTCTGGAATAAACTACCTATCTATATCAAACAAAGCTCCTCATTAGCACTCTTCAAGAAAAATCTTGATGATTGGATGGGAAATAGGAAATTCACCCCGGGGAACACTTATGTGGCTCTGCTCGACAGTGGCACAGGAAAATAATTTTCTTGGGTGGCAAAAGCCAGGGTACCTTTTTGGCTGGGCTTGTATAGGCCCCAGGGCCAATAGCCTAGTACCTACATATGAGCCTATTCTAGACCTGACACATACCTCTCTGGAATATATGAAAAGTCATATAATGGAGTTATCGGACTATGTGTCCCGGGCCAGTATGAGTGTAGCACTGTTCCGAATTCTACCTCTTCCAAGGATGATACTACAATAGGAACAGAAGATGATTGATTTTAATAATCGGTTTATTTTTTGGGGTCATTTGAAGGGGCCACAATATTCGTCAGCCTGGGAGGATATGGTTGACATTTCAAATTGCTTTGCCAGGGATGGTCCTCACAGCCCTTAGACCACTAAACTGGTTATAACTTCCTCAGCTCCTTCAATACAAGCAACTAACCTTCGCCCATAAAATACTCCATAAACCAGATAAAACCCCAGCCCTTCAAGATCTCATACAGCCATACACCACCACTAGAACACGCAGTTTCAGTGACAAGCTCCTAGTTAAATCCACCAAAGCTACCAACTCAGCTGGATAATCCTTATTCTCTAACATCATTCCTAAAATACGGAATAACCTACCCACCATCACTTCCATCTGCATCATAGTACAACCTAAAATATGGAATAACCTACCCACCATCACTTCCATCTGCATCATAGTACAACCTAAAATATGGAATAACCTACCCACCATCACTTCCATCTGCATCATAGTACAACCTAAAATATGGAATAACCTACCCACCATCACTTCCATCTGCATCATAGTACAACCTAAAATATGGAATAACCTACCCACCATCACTTCCATCTGCATCATAGTACAACCTAAAATATGGAATAACCTACCCACCATCACTTCCATCTGCATCATAGTACAACCTAAAATATGGAATAACCTACCCACCATCACTTCCATCTGCATCATAGTACAACCTAAAATATGGAATAACCTACCCACCATCACTTCCATCTGCATCATAGTACAACCTAAAATATGGAATAACCTACCCACCATCACTTCCATCTGCATCATAGTACAATTTAAATAACTTCTGTTTACTCACTTAGAAAAGTCCTGGCTTTGATTCTGCTACTCACCTGACTAACTCTATAGTCTCCACTTTTTATACACACTTTCTGACTTTCTTTACATCTGCACTTTACAGTACTGTCCTATTATACCTTCTTCCTTCCCTATATATACTTAAGCTTTTACCTCAAATTATTTCAAGTCTTCCTAAAAAATATCACACTGTGCTTTTTAATATATATATATATATATATATATATATATATATATATATATATATATATATATATATATATATATATATATATATATATATTGACCTGTATTCTGTAATTTTCTTGTAGTATAATGTTTGTTTTTCATATTGTTGGAGCTTTTCTTCCCGGGCTGCCTCTGAAAATGGACCTGTGTCCAGTCAGACTTTCCCGGTGAACAAATGTTAAATAAATAAAATAAATAAATCTGACAACTCTAGTATTTTGAATATTAGCTAAAACCTTCTCCACTCCCACAGTGCCTTGTCTAGGCATTGCCAAACTGATAAACCTTTCAGCATAGCAAAACCAACCCAGGATAATCTAAAAGTGTTACTGCTCAAGGCCAAAGTCTAAATAAGAAACTCCACTCCATGCAAGCTCTCCTTACTCTCAACTCAGACTTGGTTTACAGCTATACAGAGCACCCCAGCAGTGCAAATCTATAATGACTTCCACACATTTAGACCAGCTACTATACAGGAAGGGGAAAAGAGCAATTACGTCAATGTACATCAAAAACAAACATGCACAGCAAAGCTGGTAAAACAGAATGGCACACGAGCTTCTCCACATCATGATTGCAATAGAGAAAGCACCATACCATGTCGTTGCAAGATATAGATCTCCCTCTATGATCTAAGAAACTCATAACACATACTTAAATGCACTGGAGACACTCCCCATTCAACAGAACAACAGATTCATGGGCAACTTTAACTACCCTACTATAAACTAGGAATCTTACATGACCCAAAACATGCAGGCCCACTGATTCCTGAATTTTGTAAGCACAAGCATCCTTGACCTTAAAGTCTGTATGTCCACTGGGGGTACTAATATCCTTGGCATGGTCCACACAAACATGGGAGAATGTTGCACTCCCCATATAATGTCCTCAAGGGTCAGCTGTCAACTTTGAAATAAAATAAAATTCAGGACCCCAGTCAACCTTGGAATTTTTATGAATTATTCTAAGGCAAACTTCCTCCTATTAAGTGACCATAGTAAAATTTCAAACACCCCAAACTCAGAAAACACTTCTTACTTATGCAGAATTGATTGTGAAAACCCTGTGCAATCATGTTAAGGACTGCACAGAAACAGCTGTACCTGCCCGGAATAAGCATCAACTCAAAAAAAACAAGCGGTCCTGTAGGAATCCCAACATCAACAGATTGTATAACAAAAGGAAGAAAATTATCACAAAAGTTAGGAAGTGCAACACCCAGAAAGGTAAAAAGCTCCCTCATCAATCTAAACAAGCAGCTTAGGGGACTAAAGTCTACCAGAGACTAAAGACAATCACAAGGCAGTCTTCAGCGATGTTTACAAGAGCAGCAAGGATGTTAATGCCTCAATCTTCAAAACAGAGATATTGTGTTGGCAACCTCAAAGGCAATAAACAACAACTACAAAAAGATAAAGAAAAAAATAGCTGTTGAAGGCACAAATCCAAAACGATGCTCTATTGTTTAAGAATATCTTTATTAAGTGCCTTTCGTCCAGATAGTGCTTGAACTTCATGAGATACATTCTAACTCAAAATCCACTCTTTAAAATGGTTAATGGCTGTGTCATGTGATCAAACTGTGCAATTTTCTTAAACGAGGGTACCCTGACCAGATGATTAGCCAACTGACAGAAGAAGTGAATTTAGAAAGATCTAATGGTGCATTTACACCTATTTTAGTGTTTAGATACAACTTGGAATTGGCAATCTCGGAAGAAAATGGAGATGTAGAAGAAACCACCGGAGCATCCCTTGTAAGATACAGATTTATTAACCACTGGAGCATCCCTTGTAAGATGCAGATTTATTAACCACTGGAGCATCCCTTGTAAGATGCAGATTTATTAACCACTGGAGCATCCCTTGTAAGATGCAGATTTATTAACCACTGGAGCATCCCTTGTAAGATACAGATTTATTAACCACTGGAGCATCCCTTGTAAGATACAGATTTATTAACCACTGGAGCATCCCTTGTAAGATACAGATTTATTAACCACTGGAGCATCCCTTGTAAGATACAGATTTATTAACCACTGGAGCATCCCTTGTAAGATACAGATTTATTAACCACTGGAGCATCCCTTGTAAGATACAGATTTATTACCCACTGGAGCATCCCTTGTAAGATACAGATGTATTACCCACTGGAGCATCCCTTGTAAGATACAGATTTATTACCCACTGGAGCATCCCTTGTAAGATACAGATTTATTACCCACTGGAGCATCCCTTGTAAGATACAGATTTATTACCTACTGGAGCATCCCTTGTAAGATACAGATTTATTACCCACTGGAGCATCCCTTGTAAGATACAGATTTATTACCCACTGGAGCATCCCTTGTAAGATACAGATTTATTACCCACTGGAGCATCCCTTGTAAGATACAGATTTATTACCCACTGGAGCATCCTTTGTAAGATACAGATTTATTACCCACTGGAGCATCCCTTGTAAGATACAGATTTATTACCCACTGGAGCATCCCTTGTAAGATACAGATATTACCCACTGGAGCATCCCTTGTAAGATACAGATTTATTACCCATTGGAGCATCCCTTGTAAGATACAGATTTATTACAACATATAGTGTAGACATGACATACATAAGAAGCATTATATGTAAAAACTGGAGTGTAATTAAAAATGGTACATCTTTGGTAAATAAATTTATGGAAGTCCCCCAGGTTGTTTTTAGAAGAGGTAGGAACATTAAAGACATATTAAATAAAGGTTGTTCACAACAGGTTAGACAACCAGGGATGTCCAAGTGTAACAAGTGCAATTATTGCAAATATGTGGAGACAGTCACAACATTTAAAATAAGGGACGGAAAGTACTACCTAGAAAAGAAATTCAACTGCACATCAAGAATGGTGGTGCATCTAGCTATCTGCCAAAGCTGTACTGCTTTTTACATTGGGAAAACTGATAGGAGGCCAAAGGACAGAATGTATGAACATGTGTATAGCATTAATTGGCAGAAACAGAATGCCTTAGCTAGACACAGTATAGAAAATGAAAACCACCAGTTTAAATTTAAATGTATTGATCAAGTGACAGCTGGCATTGGGGGGGGGGCAGCCTCATTGAATCTAGAAAAGCAAGAATTATTATGGCAACTCTGGCTGGATGCATGCCATTACCCTGGAATAAATGGGATGTCTTTGATTTTAAGTGTTCTTAAACTTAAACGTCTGGAAATATAAATTTCATATTTCACATTTTATACTCATAGTATGTGTGTTAAGTATATGTGATTGAATATTTTATATAGTAGGAATGAAGAAATTTGACAATGTCAAACTTTTTAGAAGAAATTTAGTACTTGAATGCATTTTTATTATGTGCATCAGTTTAACTCAAGGGGAAGTAAACTTGCACAGTTTGATCACATGACACAGCCATTAAATATTTTAAAGAGTGGATCTTGAGTTAGAATGTATCTGATGAAGTCCAAGCACTATCTGGAAGAAAGGCGCTTAATAAAGACGTTCTTAAACAACAGAGCATCGTTTGGGGGTTGTGCCTTCAACAGCTATTTTTTGTTTAAATGTTTATTATACTTTCTGCTGTTGGTTTGGAACTTTTTGGATTTTATTGGCCTGCTCCAGTCTATTTCTTTCACCATTCATTGATCTTAATATATCTATCTATCTATTAAATCAAGCAACTCTTCTCTTAGCTCATTTACTTCTAAACTGAGGACACATTTTTTGTTTTCCATTTCCTGCTGTCATTTTATAGAAGATTCTATAGCATCTTCCTGTGGCACATTCTCTTCAATTTCATCTGTGCCATCCGTTGTTCTGTCATATGGGTACTCACTGGCCTATCACTCCTCAACAATGACTGCGACAGAGTTACCATGTCTTAAATAATCATGCAGTTGGTTGATTGTATAATTGATTCTATTTCCTTTAGTATTTAAGTTGCTTAGTAACATATGTAATTTGATGCCTGATGAAGCAGTTTCTATACTGTGAACGTTGTACTCAGTGTAAATAAAATAGAGCTACTCATGGCTCTACAGCAGCTTGTTTTTATCCTGCTTCAGATGTCCCTGATCATCCAGTTCTCCTTACTTTAGGGACTCACTCCATCCTCCTGTGATATAACCTGTCTTAGACCTTCTACACCAAATCCTTTGCTTTCTCAGCAACTCCATATATTCAACTTCTATTTCTTTAACTTCTACTTTACTAATCTTTTTTCTACATTCCCTCTTTGTGATATTTTTTTATTGTGCCCTTGTCTGTATTTTTCTTCGAATATCTTTGGGACTGCCCTGTTTGTATTCATTAATTTGGCTTTCAACTTTGCATAAATATTGCACCATATCAAATCTCTCTTTCTTTCCCATGTCCATATTTCTTTTTTATACTTTTCAAAAGTCACTAGAAGCCGTGGTGGTGCAGCGGTAGCGTTCTTGCCTCACAGCAAGAGGTTCTCCGGTTCGATTCTTGGCTGGAGCGCTTTCTGTGTAGAGTCTGCATGTCCTCCCCATGGTCGTGTGGTGTTCGAAAGACATGTGTAGAATGGGTGTGCCTTCTTTGAAGCCTGGGCATCGAGCTGGCACCTTGGCACCCGTAAAAAATCTACTGCCAATCATTAGTGGACCGGAGTTCCGCTGTGGCGACAGCCGGGAAAAGCCGAAAGAAAAACAACTAGGTTTTGTTGTTTATACTTTCACACTTCCTCAGATGCTTCTTTTTCCAAACAGATCAACGTTTCTTGGTCTATATAATGTTTTTCACAAATCTGTTGTATTAACGAACACAAATTTTTATTTGAAGCTTCTGACAGTTTTTCTTGTGGAAGTATGTTCTTTCCACTAATTTCTCTCTTAATCTTTTTTGTATATCTTGTGTCTGGAAATTCTGGGCTTTTTACATAGTAGTAACAATACATAATTTATTTATTATCCCCTTTTGTCCACTTTATTGTCTTTATGGCTCTTCTTTGTCCTGTCATTTGTTTGTGATTTTTGTGGCCTGCTACTTCCTTCTACAACAGATGGACCATTCTCCCCCTGAGCCCGGCCTAGCTCATTGTAGGAATGTTTCAGTATCTTGAGGATTCTACACTGTCATTTTTTTCAATCCTGGCACCAGTGCACCTACCAGGATTGGGCATTTTTTTTCCTGGGTCTTGTGCACCCAGCTATTTTGACATACTTCTGTCCATGATATATGCTATATAAATACAGTCTATATATCAGTGTTGCCTTGGTAAGATTTTGTGAAAAACAGGGTCCACCTCGTGAAGATACCAAGACTTGAGGATAAATTCAATTTCAGCAATACCACTCTCCTTTGCTTGCTGACTTATCATCTCTCCATTCAGACCCCGTCAAATCTTGTCAGGAATCTAAGGACCACTATTTAACCACACCCTTCAGACAGGCCTTGTGGCAAACAACTTGGGGACTGCAACTGTCATCCCTCTGCACAAGGGTGAGCCATATACAGACCCAAGGAAATACAGACCCATAAGTCTGGCTGGTCTCATATGTAAAGGCCTAGAAAGAATTGTCATGGAGATGATAAACAATGGCATAGGAAACCTTCAGATACTGGATCTAACTTAGTTTGGTTTGTCAAAGGCAGGTGATGCCTACTCATTCTGGTGGACTTCTTTGAAACAGTCCCCAAAGCAATGAATGAGGGTAAAATGGTAATACTGCCTGTCCCCCTTGACCTTGCCAATTTGACACAATAACCTGCTCAGGCATTTTATACAAACTTCCAAATTTAGGTATAAACTCCTATGTAGCCTGCTGAAGAACCATACTAGTGGAGTCCCTCAAGGCGCAGTGCTGGGACTGTCCTTTTTGTATTTACTTCTCTGAAGTCAAGACTAATGTCTCTGGCTGAACAACCTTGCAGATGATTGCAAACTAGGTCCTGTTGTAGAATCCCCCAGTGATATAAATACCCTCCATGAAGGCCTGACACTGACTAATAACTAGTGCCAGAGCCACGGCCTAAATCTTAGTACCACGAAATGCATAATAATATCCTTTGGGAAGGTGGCTACCCCTAGAAACTATCACATTATTAATATACCCCTAAGTGTAGGATCTGTGGTCAGAGATTTGGGAAGACATGTAGACAGTACCTTGGCCTTTGACCATCACGTGTCTATGGTAGTAAGGAAAACATTCCATACTTTTCAATTTATAAACAAGAGGTATGATCTATGTCCAAGGATGGCATTGCTCCTCTGTACTCTGTCTTTATCGACCAATCAACACCCCCTTTGGTAGGTACCTAACCAGCCATATACAACAAAGGGATCATCCACAGAGGTTTCTCACAAAAATGAAGCATGGCCTAAGCAGCATGTCCTGCATGAACCAACTCAAAACCTTATCACTGTACTAAGTCTCCTACAGATTGCAGAGAGGTGATATATGTCTGGTATACAAGACATCATTTAATCCTACTCTGATGGACCTGTAGCACATCTGCAAAACAAATAGCATAAGACATACCTGGTCTGGGGACCTAAACATCATCCAACATAAATAGGACAACACTGGAGGGACAGGTATGTATCTCAGAGATCACCTCTTCTCTGGAACAGGCTTTCCATACAAATGAAGCTAAGTTCTTCTATAACCCAATGCAAACATAACTTGGACTACTGAATGGGAATTTGGAAATTTACTCTTGGTCTGGCACCTATGTCTTTAGTAGACAGAGGCAACCTATAAATGCTTGACCACCCATGCTGAAGTCAACATATACCCCTAAAAATATCATTAGTGTGCCATAACTTGTCAGATACATTTATGAAGTATGGCTAGGCTTAAAAAGCCCCCCCCCCCCAAAGTCATTAGCCTAATAGTCACCTATGAATGTATGAACCTATGATTGGCTTTAATCCACCAATTGTAACTTTTTCCTTACTTACATCAAACCACAAATTAGCCACATTCAGACCACAAATTAGTCATATTCACGATAGGAGTGAAGCCTGAAGCAACTTCCAATACCTCAGGATTTAGAGATTATTCAAAGGCTAAGCTACTAAAATTGAGTGATAACCTGGCTAAATTCAAAAGCCCCTTCCATCTTGATAACCCCACTACTTATGTGAAATCCTTTACTGCCAAATTCCATATACATGTAAATAGCTGCATATATGCATCTGAGGTGGGACGCTAATATAACAAGTTCTATAATAAAAAAAAAACATTCCAAGCAAAAATAAATTTGACTCTCAAGATGCCAAAAATGCATAAACAAGGAACTCCAGTCTCTGATTAAATCAACCAAAGACAGATATGAGGTAAAAATATTAATTCAGGCAAAAGCTAACCACAAAGCCTTCTTTAACTATATTATAAACCTCCAAAACTAGGTCCAGCACTGTGCAGAGCTGATAGTAACTGGTATCGCATACTTGGTTCCAGTGGACATAATTGAACTACTAGCATTTGAATGTAGCTTAATGTCACCTGCTCCCTCCTTACATACCCCTCAAATCTCTCAAGAACAAGTCCTAAAGGCACTATCTAAGGTCAAGAATATTAATTCTATGGGTCCAGAAAACATACCAGGCTGTATAATCGTTACTCTGAAACCTGACTTGTTTGACTCACTAATAAGACTATTCAATATCAGACTCAGAGTCCTCCCTAAGCTGTCTCACTGGAAGTAAAAATCAACCCAGAAACTCCAGATAAAACAGTAAGAGGTAGGAACTATTCAAAGGCAAATTACATCCTATTAAGTAAGAGTTTGTCAAAATTCAAAGCTCCTTCTAACCCAAAGACCACTACTACCTATGCAGAATTATTCACAGAGTCCCTATACAAACATGAATATCTGCATAGAGACTGCCATACATACCAGAAATAAACCCAAAAACAAAGACTAAAAACAAACCCCACTAATGGAATCCTCACCTAAACAGGGTACACAATAAAAGAAGAAAACTCATGGCCAAAATCAAGAAAAGCAACTCCCTTCAAGACAAGTGCTCTCTTATACAACTAAACATGAATCTAAGAGGTCTAATTAAGTTCAATAAGACCAACTTTGAGGTCAGGATAGCCTGGCAGGCTAAAGACAATCAGAAGGCCTTCTTCAGCTATATCTATAACCTTAGAGGTAACTCACAACAGTGCCTGAACTGGCGGTGAATGGTACCACCTACACTGATCAGGTTGACATAGCAAATCTACTGGCTGATAAATTCAGCTCAATCTTTCACCCCCCCCCCCAGTCCTCCCTAGATCCACTAGGTGAAATCACCTCCAACACACTTCTCCCAGCTATCAGCAGGGACCAGGTGCTGGCACCACTTGCTAAAGTCAAGCACACCACCTCCATGAGTCCTGACAACATCCCCAATTGTCTCCTGAACAGTCTAAAACATGACTTATCAGGACCACTTGAGGTACTCTTCAACTACAGCCTTGAAACAGGCTTCATTACAAGTGAATAGAGGACTGCAGAAGCCATCCCCTCCACAAAAGTGGACCATCAACCTACCCAGGGAACTACAGAGCCATCAGCCTAACAAGCCTAATATGCAAAGTCATGGAATGAATTATCATGGAAATGATAAACAAGGACATTGGCAACCTACAGATGCTTGACCCATCCCAATTTGGCTTTGTTAAGGGAAAGTAATGCCTACTTAACCTGACAGACTTCTTTAAGAGGGTCACCAAAGCAATGTATGAGAAAAAAACAGTGCATAGTGTGTATCCTGATACAAATCTCTACTAAGGCATTGCTGACAAGCTCTCTGAACTAGGCATATACCCTTAGATAACTCACTGGATTGTCAGCTGGTGCACAGACATTACCCAAGAAGTTAGGATCGTTGAAACTACCTCTACCAAGAGACTGGTTACCAGTGGAGTACCTGAGGGCTCCATGCTGGGCCTGCTCCAGTTTGGCATCTACTTCTTGGAAGTCAAGAAAAACATTAAAGGCCCCTGGCTCACCAAGTTTTCAGATGACTGTAAATTGGGAACTCTTATAGATTCCCCCCAAGACACAAACATCTTGCAAGTGGATTAAAGACAAAAAATGACTGGTGCCAAAGCCACAGCCTAAAACTCAGTACCAAAAACTCCTTTTAATGCAAGTTAATTACTCCAACAATAAAATATCCCCAAGAGTCAACCCAGTAGTAAGGGATCTCAGAACATATGTAGATAGCAATCTGGTCTTAGACCAACATGTAGCTAAGATAAAAAGAAAATCATTGCCTTGCATTTAAGGCAATCCGTGACTCTGCAAATGCTGCATATCTGCAAGTCAAATGGTACGCAGGTGTTACTCACTCTAATGGCCTTAACCTGGTATGCAGCATTAGTAGAACCTGCTGGAGGGACAGATTTGTCTCCCAGAAGTTGCCACACCTTTGGAACAGACTTCTGATTTATGTCAAGCAGAACATCTCATTGGCCCTCTTCAAATGCAATCTCAACAATTGAATGGGTCATGGTAAATTCAGCCCAAGGGTTCCACCTATGTCTCTCTCAGACAGAAGTGATAGGTGCTGATCATGGAAATAAGAGTAAAACTTGGCTAGACTTGTAAGGGTCTTAGGGTTATTAGCCTAGTAACCTCCTATGATGACTGATCATTCCATGTTGTACAGCTAATAGGTAAGGGTATGGCATCTAGGTCCAAGGAAGTTATAGTAACAGTCTATACAACCTTTATCAGACCTATCATTGAATACAACGCCCCCTTTGCATGTATCTAACCAGACACATGCAACAATTGGAACACAAACAAAGGTTTCTCACCAGGAGAATTCAGGGTATGAATAGGCTTGTAAGGGTCTTAGGGTCATTAGCCTAGTAACCTCCTATGATGATTGATCATTCCATGTTGTTCAGTTAATAGGTAAGAGTATGGCATCCAGGTCCAAGGAAGTTATAGTAACAGTCTGCACAACCTTTATCAGACCTATCATTGAATACAACACCCCCTTTGCATGTATCTAACCAGACACATGCAACAATTGGAAAACAAACAAAGGTTTCCCACCAGGAGAATTCAGGGTATGAATATCCTGTCCTACACTGATCCCCTAAAGGCTTTGTCTCTGTATTCAGTCTTCTACAGGCTGCTGACAGGGGATCTTTGATCTTTGATACCACAACTGGAGGTGTGAATGTGTAATCGGTCTGACAGGATAGTGTCTGTTGAGGAACTACACTGAGGCAGAGGTCGCCTCTTAGTAGCCTGTATGATACTGAGAAGAGGACAAAGGTTTTTAATAGTCCACATAGGTAGGATTTAGGCCATTCATTTGTCTTGTGAAGAATCATTGTGGTCATTCCAGCTGTGCAAGTGTTAGGCTTCCTCAGACCCAACCCGAATGGTTCTGTTGCACAGGCATAAAATAAACAGTACCAGAAACATTTTTTTAAATAAACAGAACATGCTGGAGAGACAGATCCCAAATGATCCCCACACTATGTAATAGGCTCTCCATCCACGTAAAACAGAGTTCATCCCTAACCCTATTCAAACAGAAACTTGACAACTGAATGGAAAATCATAAATTTATCCCTAGTCTGGCCCCCATGTCCCTTATGGACCGAGGCCATCAATAAAAAAAGTATTATCCTAATTAACCCCCCTACAAATCCTTTGCTACTTGCCTACTGACATGCCCCCCATATGATATTTGGGACCCAAATGGTTTGGTGGCATGTGGTTGGGCTTGTAAGGGCCTGAGTGGTTGCTAGCCTAGCAACAACCTTTGAATCTCTGAACCTATGAACTAAAACTAATGCAATAAGTGTATACACATATCCTTCAGCAAGTATGATTCCCCTTGTAACTATCTCACTGACAACACAGTCCTGGAAATCTGATCCCATAAACAGGGATATGGGAAACTATGTTGACAATTAACTTTTCTCTGATAAGCATGTATCCACTATTGTAAGCAAGCCATTTTTCATCACACAGCTTATTATCTAAAGGTGAGACATTCAGGTCCAGGGATGTAATCATTCTCCTGAACATGGCATATCTAAATGTGTGACATCCAGGACCAGGGATGTAATCATTCTCCTGAACATGGCATATCTAAAGGTGAGACATCCAGGTCCAGGGATGTAATCAGTCTCCTGAACATGGCATATCTAAAGGTGAGACATCCAGGTCCAGGGATGTAATCATTCTTCTGAACTTGGCATATCTAAAGGTGCGACATCCAGGTCCAGGGATGTAATCATTCTTCTGAACTTGGCATATCTAAAGGTGTGACATCCAGGTCCAGGGATGTAATCATTCTTCTGAACTTGGCATATCTAAAGGTGTGACATCCAGGACCAGGGATGTAATCATTCTCCTGAACATGGCATATCTAAAGGTGAGACATCCAGGTCCAGGGATGTAATCATTCTTCTGAACTTTGCATATCTAAAGGTGTGACATCCAGGTCCAGGGATGTAATCATTCTTCTGAACTTGGCATGTCTAAAGGTGTGACATCCAGGTCCAGGGATGTAATCATTCTCCTGAACATGGCACTAGGCTGATCATTATGTAAAATGCCTCTTTTAATAGGTACTTGTCCAAACACTTGCACAGCTGGAATGACCACAATGATTCTTCACAAGACAAATGAATGGCCTAAATCCTACCTATGTGGACTATTAAAAACCTTTGTCCTCTTCTCAGTATCATACAGGCTACTAAGAGGCGACCTCTGCCTCGGTGTAGTTCCTCAGCAGACTCTATCCTGTCAGACCGATTACACATTCACACCTCCAGTTGTGGTATCGACACCCACACAGTGGTATCAATCTCTTGTGCAGGGTAAATAGAACATGTTGGAGGGACAGGTACATATCGCAGAGAACAGCTTGTTTGGCATTGTCTTCCACACGCATAAAACAAAGTACTTCTGCTCACTCTGTTGAAAGGCAATTTGGATAAATGGATGGGAAACTGCAAATTCATCTCCAGTTTAGTACACTTGTCCCTCATGCGTATGGGCAACATGTTAAATGTCCCAATATAGCCTTGTTCTGTCCATTTCTAGGTTATTCATCTACAAAATGTAAATGCTAAAATGTCCATGGGAGTGTATGGTTGGGCTCCTTAAGATCCCTACAGAGCAATAGCCTAGTAATTAGCTTTGAACATATGAACCTAAGGATGCTATTTTTGTACATTATTTATATGAGCATTCACACCATAATTGCTTACCAGACAATGCATTACAGTGATACAGCACAAGAAACAGTTTATATTTTATATTCTGTTGCACTACTATAAATGCTCTTTATTTCAGATGAGGAAGAATCACTTATTGTAACAAATACAACTAATTCAATGGCTACAGGATAAGTAATTATCATTTTCATTGTGAATCTATAAGTTAAACTTGACCACTTTAGCCAAAGGGACAAACAACTGTATTTAAGTCTGAGGCATTACTTGGGAGCTCCAAGGGCTACTAGTTGTGACCATGCCCACGCTAAATGGATTGCACTGTGCATTTTATTTATACATAACAATCCCACTCATTATTTTTTTCAGCTTTTTTACAACTACTGTCTTATTACTGATTTATGAAACAAAATGTGCTAATAGTTAATTGTCTCACAAAAAATTCCCATTGTCAACATACAAATAAATGGGTTTGCTCTTTAAACTAGTGGGGGTTGAAAATAAAAGTGATATTTCAACCCCCACAGTATCAAGCATAATGTTCTTTCCCCTAAATTATCACCTTGACAGAAAATCCCCTATTTCCCCACAAAACGTCTGTCTCCTGATGTCACAGGACTAATTTTCCTCCTTACAAGCATTTAAAAGAAGCTCCTTCAGCTGTCTGTTTAATGCACAAACAGTTTCAAGCAGGAGAAGAAGACAGCGTGACCTAAGGACGCAATGGCTAGTAAAACAGCCCTTCTCATCTTATTTGCCATCTGCATTTCAGCTACACAAGGTGAGGTTTACCATCTGCCAGTAGTTACTTCTTGTTGTAATTGTTAATTGTCCAGCTTAACTTCTATTGGTGCTTATCATTTTCAGATATTTTAGATAGTTTAAGTTAAGTTTGGGGAATGTTTGCAACAGTTAAAATACTTTGTTCCTGTAGTAATTGAAGTTAAACAGGAATGAGTGATTTTGGACAAATTCTTAGATTTATCACTAAAGATCAAGGTTCAGATTCATTAAGGTCTTCATACCCAAGCACCAAATATAATAAAAATATACTAAAACAAAGTTCTTTTTACAGGCTGGTAATGTACTAAATGAAGTAAAACACTGGTTTTGGTTGTTTTGCAGACAGACTTTGTGAATTGTGTGGATCTGTTTTTTTTTTTTTACCCTTCAAGTACAGATGATTTAATGGTGAGTGTCTACAGTTTAGTGAATATCCTGCACTATAACTTTGTTCTCGTGCAAAGAGTAGCTCTTCCATATAACTACTGCAAGCCACATTTGGGATCAGACAGTAACATCGGCATAGTCAGCCTCATTTAAATATGGAAATTGAATTACTTAAATGATGGGTGTCTACTTTGTATGCTATAATAACTAGCTTAGTAGCTATCAGTTCTGGTGATTTGCTAGGTCTCACTGAGTGTTTGTAACAATTTATAAGGAAGAACTGTGCTGTAAACCCCAAAACACTGGAGCTAATATGACTATACAGAATGGAATGTGTTTTACAGATTAAGGTATAAGAGGCATAAAAGTAGCTTGGAGGTTCCCCCAGTATTTACAAAACAAACAAACAGCAACGACAAAAAAACGTATTAGTTGTACATGACCTATAACAAAAGATTTGTGAGGGGAAAACAGACTTCTTAATATTTCTCTAAAGTAGGGGGAAATGAAAGATACAAAATATTTAGATATCTAAAATCACAAATAAAGTGAAAAGACACAAGGTCTCTCAGTGAACTAAATCTTTATTAATGAAAAAGTACAATATGAGGCTTTAAGGAGTGTACCATAAGATGTGATATAAAGAAATGTTTCTTGATAGAGAGAGTGATGATTCATTAAAAAAGAATCTTAGCAGCTGATCTGTGGTTATCACAGAGAAGTTAGAAAATGAATGTATAATGTACAATAGATCAGTACAAATGTGAAAAAGACACTAGTCCCAAAGCTCAAGTCAAAGCTCTCTCTCTCTATATATATATATATAAACTAATTTAGAACATAAATGGAATTAATATATTTATTGATATTCTTGTTAACCAGGTTGTTGAGCTGGTTAGAGCTCTATTTTCAGTGATGGCCAAGGAGCACTGAGTAATTAAGTGACTTACCTACAGTAACATAGTAGGCAAACATCAGTGATGGCCAAGGAGCACTGAGTAATTAAGTGACTTACCTACAGTAACAGCAGTGGAGAGAATTAAACCTAGCACTGCAGAGTAAAGCTGTGTAATATCTTCTAGCCTTAATCCTCTGCACTAAACTGTCAAACAAATGTAGTGCTCCTTACCTCCAGTCAATTATGTGTATATCAGAAAATTCATTTATACAAAAAAAACTCACAAAAATATCTGATGCATTTTTTCACTGTTTATCTTAGTTTTATTCTACACAAACAGATGTACATTACTGCTCTGTTTGGTTATTTCTTGCTTGTCCATCAATTGTCTGTATCTGATCCATACTGTATTATATCCTGGTATTTCAAATGATTACTGTACTTATTTCTGGATAAACTGTTTTATTTGTGTGTGTGTGTGTGTGTGTGTGTGTGTATGTGTGTGTGTGTGTGTGTGTGTGTGTGTATGTATATATATATATATATATATATATATATATATATATATATATATATATATATATATTGGGACACAAGATGCAGGGTTTGAATCTCACATGGGGATAATTGGCTAGGCTTAAAATGTCTCACAAGGCAGCTAGCCTAGTACTAATAGAATCTATTTATCCCTGAGATATATATATATATATATATATATATATATATATATATACCGTGGAGCTTTTCTCCCCAGGCCTCCATTGAAAAAGGGCTCACCGCGGTCCAATGAACTTTCCCAGTTAACCAACTTCAAACAAATAAATAATAATAAATAAATTCTATATCATGCTAATTTCTATCGAGGGATTTACAAGCAGGACTTCATAACAGGACCCTGTTTACAACAAGACCCGTACCATAGACTAACTTAAAAAATGTCTCCCTTATAAGCCATGATTCCAGAAAGCTGTGGAGATTTTCACTTGGAGCAGCATTCAGGAAGTAATCCCAGAAATCTGTTTTACCAAAACAATAATTTGAATCCAGTAAAAGCAAGTTTTCTACTGTTATATAATATTATTTGGTATAAATATCAAATGAGGCACAGTGCTTGTGTGTTTTAAGGCATGACTGCTTTCTTTAGGAAATTGTCATTTTTAACAAATTTTACTTCCTTCGTGTCTCACTGGTAACTGCCATTCCAGTCATTTTGTTTTGTTTGCTTTTATTTTAAAGCAACACAGCATAGTTCAAAGGCTTTCATGTTGTTGTGTAGCAGATTTCCCATAATCCTTTTCTCTACATACTATTTATATTACATATGAGGTAGAATAACTTCTTAATCACTCAAGAAAATGCATTTGTTTTAAAAACGTAATGCAATGAAAGCATTTGGGTACTAAATCAGGGCTAGACTCACACTTCAATGAGTGATTCATTAGTGCCTAGAATTCTGATTTATTGAATTGCAGAAAGCCAGGCACAGATAAACACTGAAATACAATTACAGGAAAATGACCACTGTAGTTAAAAGTGAGAAACATACTACATTACTGAAGAAAAAATACTGTTTCCTCTGGTCTTGAAAATTCCTTCTTTGTTCCACCAGGAATCACCATGGATGGCGCTCGATGCTCTTGTGTACGTCTATACGACAAACTCAGAAGTGCAAAAGATGTAAAGACATTGGAGATCATTCCCCCAAGTAGCTCCTGTGAAAATGTTGAAATAATGTAAGTACAGAAGGAAACATTCATCTTTTCTGCATATTTTACGTATGAAGTGCCCTGTAAGTCTAAGTGCATAATTGGTTAAAGAATATTTATGTATATATTTTTCAGCATTCATTTGCAAAACCAAAATCAGTACTGCCTGAATCCCAAGTCCAGCATGATGAAAGAATTGATAAAAATTCTTTCAAGAAGTAAGTAAAAATCTAAATACACACTATATTAAAAGCCAGCTTTGTTAAATTAGAGATCCCATATGATTGTTTTTAGTTTGATAACATTATTTTTGAGGTATGTCTAGGAATGCTAAAGCATTTAGTATATCAAAGGATATTGTATTAAGCATTTATGAGGAAATGCTTTGCATATTCCTGATAAAGCATGAAGTCCTACAGTAGAAAGATTTCACCACTACATATTGTTATGTTTCCTAAGCCATTAACGGTATCTAACATGAGGATTTAATGTCTGTTACCTTCTTTAAGCACGACTCTCTGTCCGTTAACAACAGCCCTGACAGTAATGTTACCGATATAACTAAGATAATTTAGCTGTGTTAACTCTTCATGTGGAAATGATTACTCCATCAGTTTATAACGTGATATTTTACTTTATCAACTTATGGTTTGTTTATGTAAGTAAAGGATTTAAATGGGTATTAAAGAAACAATAATAAAGTTTAAAAAGAAAGATATTTTAGATCATTTTAAATATCACTAAAAATAACATATGAACAGTATATTAATACAATGACTAAACACAGATTGTTTTTCTTTTGCAGAGAAATTTCACTCCATGGAAACTGCTCAGTGAAAAACATTAGATTTATTGAAAAGCTGCTTTATTTTCAAATGTAATAATTGCTGTACTGCATGGCTGAGAATGAATGAATGACACCTTAGCCTTGCTGATTGGTTCAGTCTGCCACAGATATATTATGCTCTTGTGAATAATACTGTCTGAAATGTGCCTCAAATGTTCATTACAAATGTTATTCTATTTCTTGTAAGAAATCATATATCTGATATTAAATGAACATCTTAACTAGGTCAGTTAATAGCTAGAAATTTAAATGTCTGTGCACAGCTGCTATTGTAACTGAAAATAGTGCATAAGCTATTAAAAACATTTTGGTTTAATAATATATAGAAATATAACATAAAATAGCTACTAATATAAAGCACAGATCTGTTGTCATGTACATTATACATTTAATATAATTACTAATATAAAGTGCAATTTTGTTGTGTTCCACATGCAGTGTTTCTCTATCTTGATTAAGATTTTTCATTTATCATAAAAAAGGTACATTACAGATAAATTCATGATTTATTTTTTTTGTATTTGTTACTTCCTTTATTGCAGCCACACAACTTTGTTTGCACAGATGTGGAAAATGATTCATTTCTTGCAAAATGTATAATAAACTTGAAAAATGAGAAACCTGTAGCACTGTCTGTTTGCCATTCCTCTGCATTGCATATTTGTGCACATCTGCCTACATACGTGTAAATTATAGGACTAATTATTTCAGTATTGCTGAAGAATCATTCTTAAAACAAGATGCTTTATTTCCTGAGATTAATTCAGAGATTCACCAAGTACAATGTACAAAAATACCCCTATATCATTCGAAATCCAGTTTATATATTATAGTTAACAATCAGATTATTTGCTCTAGAGTGCACTATGCCTGAAATATAATTTAGGCTTCTTGTAATGTAGGTTCTGTATGTAGAATTATTTTGAATGAGATAAGGTTAGAGTCATTGTGACTCTAACCTTGTTAAGTGTTGTGTATTATGTTTTTCTGTACAGAAGTCACATAGCCATATGCACTGTGAGCATATGTTTATTAAGCATTTCATTAGCTAAAGTAACATAAAATATATTTAATTTAAATACCATGTTACATTATTTATTCATCTGATATGCTGTTATTGAGAGTACATGAACACATTAAACTAAGTTTTTTGTTTAATCTGGGTAAAATAGCACAGCATTTCTTAGTTATATTAGTCAACAACATTTGGAGGGGGGGGGGTCTGCTGTAAAAGCACATGTCCTTTATTGTGGAAGGTCTGCTGTAAAGGAACACATCCTTTACTGTGGAATAAGAGTGTCACACTGGTACCACTGCTTACTGCTCCATTATATACTTTTATTGCAACATGCACAAAGTATCTTGATCACTTTGTTAAGAGCGAGGAAGAAATCCCCTCATGTAGGTAATAACAGCAGCTGGTAGAGTGAGCTGTAACATCAAAAATGTCCTGCTTGGTTGAGAGGTGAGCACTGTTACCTGCTTGAAAAGGGAGACAGGAAGTGTTAAGTATGTCTACTTAAAGCTGTATCTGCAGTTTTTTTTTTTTTTTTGCACAACGTGAACTAACAACAACCAAACCATTGTTTAATTAAGAATAACCAAAGATAGTACAAGTAAAATCATTCTGAGGAACAAACCCCATTCAAAATATAATAAGATATGAAGCATTATAGTGTTTCAAAGATAAAAGACAAAACCAAAAGTACTATCCATAATATGAAATTAATCGCAATTCCATTGATGTCTGATTTATAAAGACGTTTGTTAAAATTACAAATTGCTAGCTGCTGTCAATGCAATGGAATCTGCAGCTTTATTCTACTTATAAACTCTTTAACAATCACTTCTACTTATTTTACACTATCTTGGAGAAGGATGCAGTCAGATTTAACTTAATCTCTCTTTTACCAATCTAGATGCTAAAAAGTCCTCCCAATTAAGCACCGAGGAGGTTTTCTGTTAGCCTGCTGCATAAATACTAACAGCTATTTCCACTTCACTTAACCAAAACATAACATTCTGCATACCCATTAGATATTCCTAAGAAGTAGGCTGAGGATTCAATTTTCTATGTGATTCATATGCCTACTTTAGTATAGACCATAACCATAACCATAATTTAAACCATAGCTTATGCACAAGAGAACAGTCTCAAAATTTATGAATTATAGATGTATCCAAGCTACCACAAGAGTCACAAGTATAAGAATTTATAAAACCGTGTCTCAAACCACACTGATATTATGTGGAGGCTGTAGATATTGCTATCTTGTGGAGGCTGCACACACTGCTATCATGTGATGACAGTACACATGTTGCTATCATGTGAAGGCTACACACACACACACACACACACACACACACACACACACACACACACACACACACACACACACACACTATTATAAAGTGAAAGCTGCACACACTACTATCTTGTGAAAGCTGTACACACTGCTATCATGTGAAGGTTGCATACACTGCTGTCATGTGATGGCTGAACACACTGCTATCATGTCAAGGCTGCAAACACTGCTGTCATGTGATGGCTGGACACACCCTGTTATCATGTGACTGCTATCATATGGTGTCTGCACACACTATGGTCATGTGATGGCTGCACACATTTTTATCATGTGATTGCTACACACACAGCTATCATGTTATGGCTGCACACACTGCTGTCTGCAGATGGCAGCACACACTGCTAACATCTGAAGGTTGCACACACTGCTATCATGTGAATGCAGCACACACACTGCTACCATGTGAAGGCTGCACACACAGCTATCTTGTGATGGCTGCACACACTGCTATCATGTCATGGCTGCACACACTGCTGTTGTGTGATGGCTGCACACACTGCTAACATTTGAAGGCAGCACATACTGTCTTCATGTGAAGGCTGCACACACTGCTATCATGTGATGGCTGCACACAATGGCGTCATGTGATGGTTGCACACACACAGACACTGTTATCATGTGAAGGCTGCACACACTGCTATCATGTCATGGTTGCACACACTGCTCTTTTGTGATGGCTGCACATGCACAAACACACACACACACTGTTATCATGTGCAGTTGCAAACCTGGCTATCATGTGGAGGCTGCAAACAATGCTGTCATGTGAACACTGGACACACATTCTGCTATCATGTCAAGGCTGGACACACTGTTGCCATGTGATGGCTGCACATACTGCTATCATGCAATGACTGCACACACTGTTATCATGTGATGACAGTACACATTTTGTTATCTTATGAAAGCTACACACACATTGTTATACAGTGAAAGCTGCTGACACTGCTATCTTGTGAAGGCTGTACACACTGCTATCATGTGAAGGCTGCACACTGCTGTCATGTAATGGCTGAACACACTGCTATCATGTGATGGCTGCAAACACTGCTGTCAAGTGATGGCTGGACACACTGCTATCATGTGAAGGCTGCACACACTGCTCTTATGTGATGGTTGCACACACTGTTATCATGTGATGGCTGCACACACAACTGTCATGTAATGGCTGCACACATGCTTATATGATGGCTACACAAACTGCTATTGCGTTATGGCTGAATTCACTGCAGTTAGGGGATGGCTGCACACACTTCTATCATGAGATGGCTGCACACACTGCTAACATGTGAAGGCAGCACACACTGCTACCATGTGAAGGCTCCAAACACAGCTATCTTGTGATGGCTGCACACACTGCTATCATGTGATGGCTGCACACACTGCTGTTGTGTAATGGCTGCACATATTGCTATCATGTGAAAGCTGCATGCACACACACACACACACACACACACACACACACACACACACACACACACACACACACATATGCACATATAAACTGTCATCCTGTGATGGCTGCACACACTGCTATCTTGTTATGGCTGCACACAATGCTGTCAGAGGATGGCTGCACACACTACTAACATGTGAAGGCTGCACACACTGCTATCAATTGAAGGCAGCACACACTGCTATGTGAAGGCTGCAAACATTGCTGTTGTGTGATGGTTGCACATATTGCTATTATGTGAAAGCTGCACACACACACACACACACACACACACACACACACACACACACACACACACACACACACACACACACACACACACACACACACACACACACACAAACATACACACACACAAAGGCATCCTGTGATGGCTGCATACACTGCTATCTTGTGGAGGCTGCACATACCACTGCTATTTGATGGCTGCACAGGCAGTTATCATGTGAAGGCTGCATGCATTGCTATCAAATGAAGGCTGCACATACTGCTATCATGTGATAGCTGCACACATTGCTCTCAGGGGATGGCTGCACACAGTGCTATCATGTGATGACTGCACACACTGCTGTAATTGGGTGGCTATAGACACTGCTATCATGTGATGGCTGCACAAACTGCTGTCTGGGGATGGCTGCATAAACTGCTATGATGCAATGACTGCACACACTGTTATCATTTGATGATAGTACACATGTTGCTATCATGTGAAGGCTACACACACACACACACACACACACACACACACACACACACACACACACACACACACTATTTTAAAATGAAAGCTGCACAGACTGCTATCTTGTGAAGGCTGTATACACTGCTATCATGTGATGGCTGGACACATTGCTGTCAGGGGATGGCTGCACACACACTGCTATCATGTGATGACAGTACACACATTGCTATCATGCTATCATGTGATGGCTGAACACACTGCTATCATGTCAAGGCTGCAAACACTGCTGTCATGTGATGGTGGGAAACACAGTGCTATCATGTGGTGTCTCCACACACTGCTATCATGTGGGGGCTGCACACACTTCTGTCATGTGATGGCTGCACACATTATGTGATGTCTACACACAAGCTATCATGTTATGGCTGCACACCCTGCTGTCTGGGGATGGCTGCACACACTGCTAACATCTGAAGGCTGTACACACTGCTATCATGTGAAGGCAGCATACACACTGCTACCATGGGAAGGCTGCACACACAGCTATCTTGTGATGGCTGTATACAATGCTATAATGTTATGGCTGCACAAACTGCTGTTGTGTGATGACTGTACATATTGCTATCATGTGAAAGCTACACACACACACACACACACACACACACACACACACACACACACACACACACACACACACACAAACTGTCATCCTGTGATAGCTGTGCACACTACTATGTTGTTGAGCCTGTACACTCCACTGTCATTTGATGGCTGCACACACAGTTATCATGTGAAAGCTGCCCACATTGTTATCATGTTAAGGCTGCACATACTGTTATCATTTGATGGCTGCAGACATTGCTATCTTGTGGAGGCTGCACACACTACTGTCATGTGATGGCTGCACACACTGCTATCATGTGAAGGCTGCACACACTGCTATCATGTGTTGGCTGCACATACTGCTATCATGTGTTAGCTGCACACACTGCTGTCATGGGATGGTTGCTTATACTGCTATCATGTGATTACTGCAAACACTGCTATCATGTGATGGCTGCACACACTGCTGTCAGGTGATGGCTGCACACATTGATAACATGGGAAGGCAGCACACACTGCTATCATGTTATGGCTGTATATACTGCTGTCATGTGATGACTGCTCACACTGCCATCATGTAGTGGCTGCACACACTGCTGCTGGGTGATGGCTGCACACACTGCTAACATGGGAAGGCAGCTCACTCTGCTAGCATGTTATGGCTGTATATACTGCTGTCATGTAATGTCTGCTCACACTGCCATCATGTGATGCACACTGCTATCTTGTGTAGGCTGCACATACAGCTATCATGATGACAGTACACACATTTCTATCATGTGGAGGTTGCACACACTTCTGTCATGTGATGGCTGCACATACTGCTATCATGTGATGACAGTACACACATTGCTATCATGGGAAAGATGCACACACTGCTGTCATGTGATGGCTGCACACACACACACACACACACACACACACACACACACACACACACACACACACACACACACACACACACACACCAATCATGTGCAGGTGCAAACATGGGTATCATGTGCAGACTGCAAACATTGCTGTCATGTGAACACTGGACACACTCTCTGCTATCATGTCAAGGCTGGATACACTGTTGTTATGTGATGGCTGTACACATTGCTATCATATGAAGGCTGCAAACACTGCTATCATATGATGGCTGGACACACACTGCTATCATGTCAAGTCTGCACACACTGCTGTCATGGGATGAGTGGAAACACACTGCTATCATGTCAAGGCTGCAATCACTGCTGTCATGTGAAGGCTACACACACACTATTATCAAATGAAAGCTGCAGACACTGCTATCTTATGAAGGCAACACACGCTGCTATGATGTGAATGCTGTACACACTGCTATCATGTGACAGCTGAACACACTGCTATCATGTCAAGCCTGCAAACATGGCTGTCATGATGGCTGGACACACACTGCTATTATGTCAAGTCTGCACACACTGCTATCATGTGATTGCTGCACACACTGCTATCATGCAATGGCTGCACACACTGCTATCATTTGATGACAGTGTACATTTTGCTAGCATATGAAGGTTAAACACACACACACACACACACTATTATAAAGTGAAAGCTGCAGACACTGCTATCTTGTGAAGGCTGTACATACTGCTATCATGTGAAGGCTGCAAACACTGCTGTCATGTGATGGCTGAACACATTACTATCATATCCAGAAAAAGAAGTGAATTCCGCTAAAGAACACTCAGCAGAACATAAAACAATGTAAATATTGGAAGAGCGTTGCACCACTTATAAAAGCCTGTTATTGAAGCTGTTGTTTTGAAGCAGTCTTTTCGCAATTTTGGTTGTTTAACAAGTTTTGAATACTCAGATGAAATACTAATATCTGTGGTTCAACTCTCTTCCAATATTCACATTACTATCATGTCATGGCTGCAAACACTGCTGTCATGTGATGGCTGAGCACACACTGCTATCTTGTGAAGGCTGCACACACTGCTCTCATGTGATGGTTGCACACACTTTTATTATGTGCTGGCTGCACACACTGCTGTCATTTGATGGCTGCACACACACTGCTATCAAGTTATGGCTGCAAACACTGCTGTCAAGGGATGGCTGTGCAGAATGAAATCATGTGGTGGCTGCACACACTACTGTCATGTGATGGCTGCACACATTGTTATCATGTGATGGCGAAACAAACTGTTGTTGTTTTATGGCTGAACACACTGCTGTCAGGGGATGGCTGCACACAATGCTATCATGTGATGGCTGCACACACTGCTACCATGTGAAGGCTCCAAACACAGCTATCTTGTGATGGCTGCACACACTGCTATCATGTGATGGCTGCACAGACTGCTGTTGTGTGATAGCTGCACATATTGCATCATGTGAATACTGTGCACACACACACACACACACACACACACACACACACACACACACACATACAAACTGTCATCCTGTGATGGCTGCACACACTGCTATCATGTTATGGCTGCACACACTGTTGTCAGAGGATGGCTGCACACACTGCTAACATGAAGGCTTCACACACTGCTATCATGTGAAGACAGCACACATTGCTACTATGAGATGATTGCACATACAGCGATCTTGTGATGGCTGCGCACACTGCTATCATGTAATGGCTGCACACACTGCTGTTGTGTGATGGCTGCACATATTGCTATCATGTAATAGCTGCACACACACAAACACACACACACACACACACACACACACACACACACACACACACACACACACACACACACACACACACATACTGTCATCCTGTGATGGCTGCACACACTGCTATCTTGTGAAGCTGCACACACTGCTGGCATTTGATGGCTGCACACACAGTTATCATGTGAAGGCTGCACACACTGCTGTCATTTGATGGCTGCACACACTGCTATCAAGTTATGGCTGCAAGCACAGCTGTCAGGGAATGGCTGTACAGAATGATATCAGTTGGTGGCTGCACACACTACTGTCATGTGATGGCTGCACACATTGTTATGTGATGGCTACACAAACTGCTATTGTGTTATAGCTGAATACACTGCTGTCAGGAGATGGCTGCACACACTGCTATTGTGTAATGGCTGCACACACTGCTAACATGTGAAGGCAGCACACACTGATTTTATGTTAAGGCTCCAAATAAAGCTATCTTGTGATGGCTGCACACACTGCTATCATGTGATGGCTGCACATGCTGCTGTTGTGTGATGGCTGCACATATTGCATCATATGAATGCTGTGCACACACACAAAAACACAAACACACACACAAACTGTCATCATGTGATGGCTGCACATACTGTGATCATGTTATGGCTGCACACACTGCTGTCAGAGGATGGCTGCACACACTGTTAACATCTGAAGGCTGAACACACTCCTATCATGTGATGTCTCCATACACTGCTATCATGTGGTGGCTGCACACACAACTGTCATGTGATGGTTGCACATGTTGTTATCATGTGATGGCTAAACACACTGCTACCATGAGTGATGGCTATAATGTAAAAGCTGCACACGCACACACACACACACACACACACACACACACACACACACACACACACACACACACACACACTGTCATCCTGTGATGGCTGCATATACTGCTAACTTGTGGAGGCAGCACAAACTGTTGTCATTTGATGGCTGCACACAGAGTTATCATGTGAAGGCTGCACACACTGTTATCATGTAGAGGCTGCAGATATTGCTATCTTGTGGAGGCTGCAAACACCACTGTCATGTGATGGCTGTACACACTGCTATCAAGTGAAGGCTGCACATGCTGCTATCATGTGATGGCTGCACATACTGCTAACATGTGATGGCTGCACACACTGCTGAAAGGGGATGCTACAGACACTGCTATCATGTGATGGCTGCAAACACTGCTGTCAGGGGATGTCTGCACAAACTGCTATCATGTGATGACAGTACACACATTGCTATCATGTGGAGGCCGCACACATTGCTATCATGCAATGACTGCACACACTGCTATCATGTGATGACAGTAGACATGTTGCTATCATGTGAAGGCTACACACACACACACACACACACACACACACACACACACACACACACACACACACACACACACACACACACACACACACTATTATGAAGTTAAAACTACACGCACTACTATCTTGTGAAGGCTATACATACTGCTAACATGTGAAGGCTGCACACACTGCTGTCATGTAATGGCTAAACACACTGCTATCATATCATGGCTGAAAACATTGCTGTCATGTGATGGCTGGACACAACCTGCTATCATAAGATGGCTCCACAGACTGCTAGCATATGGTGGCTGCACACATTACTATCATGTGATGGCAGCACAGTTTTATCATGTAATGGCTACACACACGGCTATCATGTTATGGCTGCACATACTGCTGTCTGGGGATGGCTGCACACACTAACATCTGAATGCTGCACACACCGCTATCATGTGAAGGCAGCAAACATACTGCTACCATGTGAAATCTGCACACACAGCTATCTTGTGATGGCTGAACACAGTACTATCATGCCATGGCTGCACACACTGGTGCCGTGTGATGGCTGTACACACTGCTAACATGTGAAGGCAGCACACATTGCCTTCATGAGAAGGCTGCACTCACTGCTATCATGTGATGGCTGCACAAATGCTGTTATGTGATGGCAGCACACAAAGAAACTGTTATCATGGGAAGGTTGCACACACTGCTATCATGTCATGGTTGCACACACTGCTGTCATGTGATAGCAGCACACACATAAACACACACACACACACACACACACACACACACACACACACACACACACACACACACACACACACACACACTGCTATCATGTGCGGTTGCAAACATGGCTATCATATGGAGGCTGCAAACAATGCTGTCATGTGATGGCTGGACACACACTCTGCTATCATGTCAAGGCTGGACACACTGCTGTCATGTGATGGCTGCACACACTGCTATCATATGAAGGCTGCAAAAACTGCTGTCATGTGATGGCTGTACACACTGCTATCATATGAAGGCTGCAAACGCTGCTGTCATGTGATGGCTGTACACACACTGCTATCATGTCAAGGCTGCACACACTGCTGTCATGTGATGAGTGGAAACACACTGCTATCATGTCAAGGCTGCAATCACTGCTGTCATGTGATGGCTGGACACACACTGCTATCATGTGAAGGCTACACACACTATTATCAAATGAAAGCTGCAGACACTGCTATCTTATGAAGCCTGCACACACTGCTATGATGTGAATTCTGCACATACTGCTGTCATGTGACAGCTGAACACACTCCTACCATGTCAAGGCTGCAAACATGGCTGTCATTATGGCTGGACACACACTGATATTATGTCAAGTCTATACACACTGCTATCATGTGATGGCTACACACACTGCTATCATGCAATGGCTGTACACACTGCTATCATATGATGAAAGTATATATTTTGCTAGCATATGAAGGCTAAACACACACACACACACTGTTATAAATTGAAAGCTGCAGACACTGCTATCTTGTGAAGGCTGTACACACTGCTATCATGTAAAGGCTGCAAACACTGCTGTCCTGTGATGGCTGAAAACATTGTTATCATGTCATGGCTGCAAACACTGCTATCATGTGATGGCTGCACACACACTGCTATCATGTGAAGGCTGCACACACTGCTCTCATGTGATGCTTGTACACACTGTTATTATGTGCTGGCTGCACACACTGCTGCCATTTGATGGCTGCAAACACTGCTGTCAGGGGATGGCTGTGCAGAATGATATCATGTGGTGGCTGCACACACTACTTCCATGTGATGGATGCACACATTATCATGTGATGGTGACACAAACTGCTATTGTGTTATGGCTGAACACACTGCTGTCAGCGGACAGCTGCACACACTGCTATCATGTGATGGCTGCACACACTGCTGTTGTGTGATGGCTGCACATATTGCATCATGTGAATATTGTGCACACACACACACACACACACACACACACACACACACACACACACACACACACACACACACACACATATAAACTGTCATCCTGTGATGGCTGCACACACTGCTATCATGTTATGGCTGCACACACTGCTGTCAGAGGATGGCTGCACACACTGCTAATGTGAAGGCTTCACACACTGCTATCATGTGAAGGCAGCACACATTGCTACTATGAGAAGGTTGCACAAACAGCAATCTTGTGATGGCTGCACACACTGCTATCATGTGATGGCTGCACACACTGCTGTTGTGTGATGGCTGCACATATTGCTATCATGTAATAGCTGCACACACACACAAACACACACACACAAACACACACACTGTCTTCCTGTGATGGCTGCACACACTGCTGTCTTCTGGAGCTGCAGACATTGCTGGCATTTGATGGCTGCACACACAGTTATCATGTGAAGGCTGCACACACTACTGTCATTTGATGGCTGTCCACACTGCTATCAAGTTATGGCTGCAAACACTGCTGTCAGGGGATGGCTGTACAGAATGATATTTGGTGGCTGCACATACTATTATCATGTGATGGCTGCACACATTATCATGTGATAGCTACACGAACTGCTATTGTGTTATGGCTGAACACACTGTTGTCAGGGGATGGCTACACACACTGCTATGGTGTGATGGCTGCACATACTGCTAACATGTGAAGGCAGCACACACTGCTACCATGTGAAGGCTCCAAACAAAGCTATCATGTGAAAGCTGCACGCATACACACACACACACACACACACACACACACACACACACACACACACACACACACACACACACACACACATGCAAACACACACACATACAAACTGTCATCCTGTGATGGCTGCACACACTGTGAACATGTTATGGCTCCACACACTGCTGTCATCCTGTGATGGCTGCACACACTGTGATCATGTTATGGCTCCACACACTGCTTCCATCAGTAGGTTGCACACATAGCTGTCTTGTGATGGCTGCACACACTGCTATCATGTGATGGCTGCACACACTGCTGTTGTGTGATGGCTCCACATATTGCTATAATGTAAAAGTAGCACACACACACACACACACAAACACACACACACAGACACACACACACACACACACACACACACACACACACACACACACACACACACACACACACACACACACACACACACACACACACACACACACACACACACACACACACACACACACACACTGTCATCCTGTAATGGCTGTGCATACTGCTATCTTGCAGAGGCTGCACACACCACTGTCATTTGATGGCTGCACACACAGTTATCATGTGAAGGCAGCATACACTGCTACCATGTGAAGGCTCCAAATACAGCTATCTTGTGATGGCTGCACACACTGCTATCATGTGATGGCTGCACACATTGCTATCATGTGATGGCTGAGCACACTGTTATTGTGTTATGGCTGCACACACTGCTTTCAGGGGGTGGCTGCCCATACTGCAATCATGTGATGGCTGCACACAATGTAAACATGTGAAGGCAGCACACACTGCTACCATGTAAAAGCTCCAAACACAGCTATCTTGTGATGGCTGCACACATTGCTATCATGTGATGGCTGCGCACACTGCTGTTGTGTGATGGCTGCACATATTGCCATCATGTGAATGCTGCGTGCGTGCTCACACACACACACACACACACACACACACACACACACACACACACACACACACACACACACACACACACACACACACACACACACACACACACACACACACGCACACACACACACACACACGCACACACACATACAAACTGTCATCCTGTGATGGCTGCACACCCTGCTATCATGTTATGGCTGCACACACTGCTCTCAGAGGATGGCTGCACACAGCTAACATGTGAAGGCTTTACACACTGCTATCATGTGAAGGCAGCACACCATGTGAAGGTTGTACACATATTTATCTTGTGATGGCTGCAAACACTGCTACCATGTGAAGGCTCCAAACACAGCTATATTGTGATGGCTGCACACACTGTTATGTATGTGAAGGCAGCACACACTGCTACCATGTGAAGGCTACACACACACAATTATCAAATGAAGGCTGCAGACACTGTTTTCTTGTGAAGGCAGCACATCCTGCTATCATGT